>NC_067426.1:33385871-33742022 GCF_009764475.1 Pristis pectinata | reverse complement strand
TGTAAGTGTTTTGCCATTTTCTGTATAATGAATTACCCCTCCAGTACAGTACCACAGGTTTAGAAGGATCACCTATATTACTAGTTGTTTGCATCTTGCTTGACATAAACATGGTAGCAGTTATGAAATAAAACTTTGCTAGTATAAGATGATGCACAAGCTACGTCTGCCATTTCTGTAAAATTCTACATACGTAAACACTTGGGTTGCAGTATTTCAGTAGATCACAACATTAAATCATTTAGAGACATTAAACTATTGAGTCCAAATAAGCTTTATGCAAGAGCAAGCCAATTAGTCCCTGCCTTCTCCCCCTAACACCAGAATATTTTTCCTTTATGCTCATCTAGCTCTCTTTAAAATGCTGGCACAAGAGACAACAGGGTTTCAACCTGAATCGTCAACAATTCTCTTCCTTCCCCCCCCCCCCCCCCCCCCCCCCCCCCCCCCCCCCCCCCCCCCCACAGATGCTGCTCAACCCGCTGAGTTCCTCCAGCAGATTTTGTTGCTCCCTTAAAACTGCTGCCATTTTCTCATGTCGCTTGGTTCTTTTGTTTTATGTTGTCTGATTCCTGACCCTTCTGTCAATGGAAACAGTTTCACTCTATCTACTGTCCAGACCCTTAGTGATGTTAAACATCTTGTTTGCCATCCACCTCCCCTTTTTTCCAAGGAGAACAAACTTGGCTTATCGTAGTTGGTCATGGAATGTGGAAACGGGCTTTTCTGACCATCAAGCAATTACTTACACTAATCCTGCACTGATCATATTTTAAACTGCCCACATTACCATCAACTCCTTCTATCACTCGCCTAACAAACTATGGTTAATTTAGGGCCAATTAACCGCATGGCTTTGAGATGTGGAAGAAAACCAGAGCACCTGGAAGAGACCCACGTGGTCACAAGGAAAATGCAAATGTCACCTGGACAGCGCTGGAGGTCAGGATTAAACCCAGATCTCCTGTCCAATCACCAGTATCTCTTCTGCATCCTTTCTAAGGTTTTAATGTCATTCTTAGTGTCATGCATAGAATTGGAGGGATTGCTTCAGCCACAATTGGATTATTGTTTTGTAAATGTTAATCAAGATTCTCCAGTGCTGTACTGTGCTTCTGTTTGTAAAGCCCAAGATGCCGTATGTACTTTTAGTCACTTCCTTGAGCCGACCTGCCACTTTTGATAATCTCATGGAGTCGTAAAGAGATGCAGTATAGAAACAGGCCCTTTGGCCCACCAAGTCCATGCTGACCATTAGCCACCCATTTACATTAATCCCATTTTAGTTTTTGATCATATGTAACCTCAGATCTTTAAGTTGCCATACCCCTCTGAGTTGGTCTCTTCAGTTTACATTGTTTCTCCTCATTCTTTATACCAATACATAAAACTTTTCTGCATTACATTTCATGGACCATGTTTCTGCCCATTCCACCAGCTTGTCTATATTTCCTTGAAGTCTATTTCTATCCTTCTCACATTTTACTATGTCTCCCAGTTTTGGGCCCTGTAACAGTTTTGGATATTGTTCCCTGTAGACATCTAGTCCAAGGCATTAATATGGAGCTGTGGCCGTAGTTCCAATCCTGGGAAGATCCACAACCCTCCAGTCTGAAAGAACTGCCTTTCACTACTAGTTTCCTTTCACTTAAGAAATTTTTCTATCTGTGCTGTTACTGCCCCTCAGACTCCATGGGCTTCAATCTTGACAAGCCTCTTGTGTGATACAGTTAGATGCCTTTTGTTTTGGAAGTCCATTTAATATCACATTAGCTGCATTTTCCTCATTGTTTTTGAAGCAATGGAGAGGGACAATGTCAGGTTGACTTGGATACAATTTGCCTTCAGCAAATCAATGGCAGCTTTCCTTAATCAATCCAAGTGATGGCTAGCTTCGTTCATGATTATTGTTACTTTCCCCATCATGAAGGTCAAACTGAGTTACTGGGTTTGAACAAGGTTGTAACATTTGCAGTTCTCCAGTCCTTGGCTACCACAACTGAACCTGTAGATTGTTAGGAGATTATGTCTAGTGTTGCTGAAACTTCCTTCCTAACTTGTCTGGGCAACCTAGGATGCATCCCATCTGGGCCAGGTGACTCATCTACTTTAATTAGGCAGGCCTATTTACTGCCACCTCTCAATTTTTAATCTGCTTATAATGTCAAGTACATATTCCTTTGAGACTCCAGCAGCACCTTCTGCGAAGAGTGCCTGAGACATGCTTTCTGTCTTCATGAGTGGATTTGATTTTGGCCCCACCTCTTTTCTCATAATCCTTTAACTGCTTACGTGCCTATAGAATATTTTTGGATTCCCTTTCATGTTTGCTGCCAGTCTCTTCTCCTGCTCTCCTTGCCTGCCTTAACATTTTCTTTTAATATCCCCTTTGAAATGTTCTTTAATCAGCCTGGTTCAAACGTGTTATCAATCTGACTCCTGTCTTGTGCCCTTTCTTCTGCTCTAATTCACCATCTTTTTGATCATCCAGTGTGCTTTACTTTTCCCTCATGGGAATGTATCTTCATTGTACTTGAATTATTTCCACCTTAAAGCCCTCCCTTTGTTCAATTACAGTTTTGCCTGCCAAACTTTAATTCCAGTTTTTCCAGGCCTCAACCTTCTCATCCCATTGAAATTGGCATTTACCAACAGGCTTTTTATCTTGGAGTGCTACATATCCTTTCACACACCTAAACTAAACCTTATAGTTGCACCTTAAATGTTCATCACTGATGCATGCACCGTGTGGCTTGCCTTATTCACCAGGAGCAAGTCCAACCTCCTTATTGGGCAGGCAACTTGCAGGTCACAAAAGGTCTCCTGAACATGCATCTTAAGTACCTCCTTCTCCACTCTTTATCCTAGTTTGATTAAAGTTCCCCATTATCAAATCAGTTTTTAAATTTCCTTGCAAATGTACTCTTTTTATCATTTCCACTACATGGTGGCATGTAGAATGCTCCTAGAAGTATAATGGCAGCTGTACTCATTCTTAACTCAAATGACCACAAAAGACAATTTTCTCTCTCTAGCGCTCTAGTCATCTCAATCAATATTACCATCTTCCTTCCTTCCTTCTTTCTGTTAAAACAGTCTTGTCCTTTTAAAATCAAATCTTTGTTATTCCACAGCATCTTAACCTTATTTGATTAATTATGCTTGCTGCGTGCCAGGTTTTTTAAATAGTCTTATAGATATTTACGGCAGGGGCCTCTCAACATCATTGTGCATGTGGATAAGATATCCCCTGAATCTGAAGTTAAACATTATTTGTACATAATATCTTCTCTTTTTGCCTTCCTTGAACTTGGCAGTCTGGAGGTTTGTTACACCGTGTTTTTAATGTTGGCCCATTGCTAGATGACTTTTCATTTAGAAAACAAGCTCTGTTGGACTCTATGGCAAATTATAAGCTATTGTGGTGAGATTAAACTCTATACATCTCCCACAATATTGATTATGACATTTCCAATGTGTCTGTTCTTAACCTGGTGTCTCTCCCATACAGTGGTTTGAAATGAGTGACAGTGTGTTTGATGGATTGAGATTTTGTCTAATTTTCACTTGCTGGCATGGAAAGTGAAAATCGACAGTTCTATACCTGACCTATCTGGAAACAAGGATATTGAAAGAGATGGTAACTGTAGATTGACAGCATTTCTCTGTATTTTGACATTAAGGTACAAAATCAAAAACGCAGGATGTCAATTTGTGCATCAGTTCATTGAACAGAATTCTGGGTGCCTTGTGCTGCCTACTTTCTCAATGTTTTTTCCCGGTGGGGCCACCAGGACATGTTGCTGTTCAACAATAGTAACCCCCCAGCTGATGCCACCACTGCACTGAGAGCTGATTCCAGCTGAGGCAGAAATGGGGACATTGCTGCCAAAAGCCTCCTAGTTCTTTTGTCTTGCCTGTATCCACCAAACATCTGCTGATAGGTCAGCGTGTACATTGCCTGCTCAGGTGTGTTGAATACTGGCACTCGTACAGTGCTCGTAACAGAGGAAAATGTGAGCTAGTCCATTTGAAGTTATTTTTGGGCAAGCAGCCTTCAGGGGAATGAATGAATGAGTAAAAGAAAATCAGACTTGAATTTCCATATCACTACTTGTGACTTCAGGATGCTGCAAGTGCTTTACAGCCAATGGAGCACTTTGCTCTGTCGTCAGTGTGGCAATGTATGAAATGTGGCACCCAGTTTATATATAGCAGTCTCCCATGACAGCTGTGTGATAATAATCAACACGTTTTAGTGATGTTAGTTGTAGGATAAACATGACCAGGGCACTGATAATTCCTCTGCTCCTCTTTGAACTAGTGTTATGGGATCCTTTTCATCTATTTGAGAGCACTAAAGTAAGCATTTCAGACAATCCTGCAGTCCTATATGCTGTGCTATACTGTTACTCTAATTTTTTAAGTTCAAACCTTTGATCTCTCAGCCTTGGTCAGAGGTGAGATGCTACCTAGAGCAATGTTTATGCACTGAATGGTGTAAATGTTGGTTGAGTAGGACGAATGCAATTGAATATTGGAGAAAATGTATCTTTTCAATTTCATCTGTTGGTGTTAACTGTTTTTGTAAGGTGGCCAACAAAAGATGCTAGAAATTGAAATCAAAGCAGTGGTGTAATTGCATTTGAAGTTGGGATGAAACAATCAATACTGAAGTTAAGAATCTTCTGTCGGAGTTCCTCTGCTCTCATGAGGGGGTCATAGAATGTTGGCCTTTTCTTTCACTGACGTGCATGTACTGTTTTGTTTCCTGGTTTGTAATCTCCTTTCTTCTCGCTCTCGTTGAAGATTGAATATTGGTGCAGAGGAATCACCAACCCAACACTGTGGTCTAGTGTGTAAACATCCTACACTCTCAGCTGTGGTCTGACTGGGCTGGGAGAGGGATGGTTTGCTCATTCTGACACAGACTGAGCAGCAACAAGCCATCAAAGTGCGCACGTGGATTGCACCAGATCTGGTAGAGGTTCTGTTAATCTTGTACCTACAGAAACACCGACTTAAGGGGGAAGAGAGCAAACTTATCCATGTTGGAAGTACGTGATGGAACGGTCAGTATCTGAACGTTTAGCCTAATTGAAGCCAGTTATGGAGGCCTAGATGCTACAAAGGCTGGGCATTAAGAGACCAAGGATTGAATCCAGATCCCTCCTGGTCTGTGTGGTTCATCCCCTGGGTCTTTAATAAAGGGGAAACTAAATTACTTGGTAATTTAGATCCAGAAAGTGGTCACCAAAATAGCCCTTGGTGGATCTCAAGGATTTCTGTGTACATTAGAAGCCCAGGTGAGGGATAACACAGGCGTGTGTCTGTGTATGGGTGGAGGTGGCAGCATGACACTCCAAGAAAATGGATTATGCACTATCATGTCTCACTTGTGTGCCTGGAATGTCTTTCTAGTATCACAATAAACCAAAATGCACAAGCATGAAAGCAGGTGAATGAACTGTAATCAATATTAGACAGTTATTCTATCTTTTGAACTAGCGGTTTTCCTGATGAACCTTTTCTTAAGTATGCGCTTCAGTACTGTCTGGGAGAGAATTGAAAGCTTAATGTCAGTTAGTTACCATCCAAGTTGATGAAGCCAAGATCCAGATGTTTTTGTTTGAGAATGTGAAATGGCTGGTTACAACTGCTGATGCTCCAGTGTACCATGTTGGGAGCATGCTGTATGAAGTGGATGTTCCCCAGGTGGGAGCAATACTTTGTAACTAGTTGGTATAGTACTGGGATATAGCTGCCATAACGTACCACCACCTTAAGGTTTATGTGATTGTCAATCTGCTAATTTCACATTTGATTGTAGAATAAAATGCCTTTCATTTTGATGGCACTATCTTTACTAACAAAAATAGAAAGTGTTCTAACCTCTGATAAATGGACTTCTTGGGTTTTTGTATGACAGGAGGAAGTGCGCCAGGCGGTTCCAAGCTCTGAGCAAGTGCAATACTATTTCACATTGGCCCAGCAGCCGACGACGGTACAAGTACAGGGGCAGCAACAAGGACAGGGGTCTGGTGGCTCAACCATTCAGCCGAGTCAGATCATCATTGGACAACCACAGCAGGGCCAGGTAGGAAGCATTAAGGCTCCAAAGAGCAGCATAAGACTTTGATTACAACTGGAAGAGTTTGATTAACAAATTCATCAGTTCTCCAAGGATTCGTTTGAACCCATAGCATCAACTGTTATGAATATTAATTGCAAGTTCCTCCTCTCAAGCGAGATTCAGTGACCTTGGATTCTCAGAGGCTTGGGGAACTAAGCTTGTTATACTTTGGAGACCACCACAGAGCAAGTTCAATCTACTGAGCTCTTTGAACTGCAGGGACTTCCTCTGCCATTGTGGACTTCAAAAGTTTTAGCTACAGAACTTGAGAGCATAAAAATGCATAACATCTTCATTTCAATATGCCTTTTCAAAATTTGGTTCATAATTGATATACAAATTTATATTTGAACAGCTTGTCATGTTCTCATTTCATTGCACTGTTATATCCATATCTAAATGTTAATTCTCGCATAGCCCATTATAGTGAGCTCAGGAGCTTGCAGATCACAGCAAGTACTATCTGATCCTTGCTCTAATGGAATAGAACATTATGCCGTATGTTACTGTTTAGATTTACTGGTAGTGTGCCACCAGAGCTGCAGCATGTGTAATTTCATAAGTAACAATTTGTTTTAAAAAGTCTTTTGGCCTCTGCAGCTCAGTGATTTGAAATGTTGCATCTACAGGTTGTACAAGGAACCACTGTCCAACAACTGCAGCAAGTGCAGGTCGCACAGTCGCAGACTACAGCAACATCCATCACGGTAATATCTGACCTTGGATCGTGTACTCGGTGTTTATAACTTCAGTTTATGCAGTTACTTGTCTTTGTGAACATATAGCATAGTGCTAACCGCACCTTTAGCACTCCTTTCCTAGACCTCTGTTTCTCTTCTTTAACACACTTCTTAAAGCTTGTGTTAACTTCAGATTACCTGTCCTAGTGTTTTGTGCTATCAGATTTAATCTAAAAGTGCTCCTGTGAAGCACTTTGAGATGCTAAATGTGCAAATGCATGCAAATCGCTGCTGTTGCATCGTGCAGGTATAGTACATAATTTTGTCCTGAGATTTGGGCTCAGACATGTTAATGAGGGTGATATTTCTAAAACAAAAAATGTTTGTTTCTGGCCATCTGCTATGTTAGATTGACAGCCACCAATCGATAACCACCCTGACAAGCAGAACGGGCTGCATACCTGCATATCACTGGTTTCAGGAGCCTTATTGGTGCTGGGACATTAGGAGTTTAGAGAGGAGGCAGTAGCATATTAGTACCAAAAGTAAGCACTCAGCTAATACCAAAACCACACACACAGGCATTTACATTCAGTTCAGTCAAAAGTGGTCTTTGAAGAATCAGCACTTTTGAGAATGCATTACCTAATTTTAAATCTAATTTGTAAAAACAATAAAATTCAATTTGACTTCAGTATTATAGCAAAAGGGAGGAATTTTACGACCAGTGGATGACAGAATCTAGCAAATAAATGAGAATCCTACACTATGTTTGACTTAGAGTTAAGCTTCTAACTGAAATAAAAACAGAATATCCTGGAAATACTCAACAGGTTAGGCAACACCTGCAGGGAGAGAAGTGGAGTTCATATTTTGGGTTGATGATATTTCATTAAAACCTTTTGATGAGCGTCTCTCTCCAGAGATGCTGCCTGATTTGAAAATTTCCCGCATTTTCAGTTTAAGAACAAGAATATGTGATGTAGAAGTTGGCCATTTGGCCATCATAATTGTATCTGATTCTACCACCTTTTGATGTGTGGTTCATTATACCAACCCCCCCCCCTACAAACAAGCTTTTTTGTGATTTTGTTTTTGATTGGGCAATAACTATTAATCATTACAGCATAGACAATTTTTTGCTTTTGAATTCACCTGTGACCAGGTGGAGCTTTGCTTTGGTATCTCATCCAAAAGACAGCATCTCCAATAGACTGTACTCCCTTGGGGACTGCATTGGAATATCAGCCCTAATTTTTGTGCAAAGGCCTCTGTAACGGGCTTAAATCTACACTCTTCTGCCTTCCGTTTTCAGGAACTGAACCACTGCTGGAGTTGTAAATGATGCGTGTGTTGTTACAATGGTGTCTAGGATGGAGAAATGGACTAGGTTCACTGTACCTACATCTGGAACATATTTGAAGGTGATTTTGTGTCACTAGCAGCAACTGCACTCATCCACCTGGTGTGGGTACAACAGAAGCTTTAGGCAAAAAGATGTTTGTCTATCCTTTTAATTATAAATGTGAAGAAAAAGAGCTGTCCTTTAAAAGTCTACTTAAACTTCTCAAGACCATGCACAATTTAAGCAACTTCTTGCTTGTCTTGTTTACAGAGTGCCCCGGTGACAATGCAGGTTGGCGATGGGCAACAGGTGCAGCTTGTTCCAGCACAAAACCAAACACAGCAGGCTCAGACCAACTCTGGGCAAACCATGCAGGTCATGCAGCAGATCATCACCAACACGGGCGAGATCCAGCAGATACCAGTAAGCACAGCTTTCTGGAACCACTTGTAAAGTTTAAAAAAAAATAAAGTGCTTTTTGGAAATAATTTGTTTCCCCAAATGTGCACAACTGGCAGGAGGTTTTGCAGTTGGCTGTATGCATCAGGAGAAGGTGGATGGGATGTTGCTTACTGCTGTGGATTGGTAGAGTCCCAAGTCGAGCAGAGCCTGAAAGTACTTTTCAGTCATTTCCCAGGTTGTTGGAGAAGATGGAACATGAGACAGAGTGGTTTATTTTTGTGCTTTATCTTTACGTGCTTCTACACCCCCACCCCCACCCCGCGTGCATGCGTGCCCACACGTTTTACTGCCATTCTGAGGTGATTGGCACTGAATCTCCTTGAAAATAAATATTGTTGGGAATACATAAAAGATGGAAGTGAAGCAAATTGGAATCTCTCAAGGAAATCTGCCATATATATTTTGGGTGTGTAAATTCTGACACAAAAATTTTGAAAAGCTTGGTATTACAATCTAAAAATGGGGAGCTATGTTTTACACTTCATAAAAGTAGAAATATAATTGGAATGGATGTTTACAATGATAAATACTTTCTAAAAGAGTGTAGACACTGTTGTGATGTAGCCAATTTGTGAAGTGCAGACTCCCTCTAACAGCAGTGACCAGGTAATCTGAGAAAAGTTTTGGCTAGGATGCAAGGGATGGTTCCCTGGTATTCTTTGAAATAACCTCTTAGTACCTTTTATATTGTCATGAAGGAGGTGACCAGATTTCAGTCTAGTCTGTCGCGTCTGGCAGTGTGGCATTCCCTAGCTGCAATGGAGTGTCAGGCTAGATTTTTGTGCTCCAGTCTCAAGTGAAATTTGAACCCACAACCTTTTTGACTTAGAGAGTCTGCTAACAACTAAGCAACAGGTGGAACAAAATATTAGACCAACGAGATGAGGAAAAAAAACAAGGAACGTGACCTTTCTGAAGAGTAAACATCAAGGAGCTGGCACAGCTTATTAATAAAGGAAGGGGTCAGTACAGTTGTGAGAAATGATCTTGAGTTGAAAGTAAAGGAATCAGTTAAGCAACAGCATGGGAAAGCAAAACCAGTTGGATTGCTCTGTAGACTCCCTGGCAGAAGCTAGTCTGTAGCCTAGAATGTAAAAAAAAAGAAAACTTGTAAGAAGACTTGTAAGAATTGTGCTGCAGTAATCATAATTTTAATCCTGGCATAGATTGGAGAAATCAAATTTGCAAAGGTGGACTATTCAGAAACTATCCAGAGAACAGGCTATTTCAAAATCTGGTTACGTGTAATGAAATGGCATGGATTAGTGATCTCTTAGTAACGGATCCTGGAGGAAGAGTAATCATCACATGATAGAATTCCATTTTAGTTTGACAGTGGAAAAACTTGGGTAAAGGATGAGTCAAAAGATAACAAAGGAAATAACTGATTGGGATCAAGACGGCAAGAAATATAAAAACAGACAATAGGAGCTTCTGCAAGTATATAAAAAGGAAGGTAGCTAAACCTTCATCCCTTTGATTATACTGAGGAATTAATAAAGGGAAATAAGGAAACGATAGAGACTTTGTACAATTACTTTTATCTGTCAATACAAGAGAAAATCTGGGGGCAAAAGGGAGTGAGGAATTCAAAACAATTGCTATCAATGTATGGAAGAGCACTATAGGCTGACTGATCTGGCTTGATGACCTGAATGCATGGGTCTTAACAGAAGTGGTTGCAGAAGATGTAAGCACATTAGTTGTGGTTTTCCAAAGTTCCCCAGATAAAGGTCACAGCAGTTTGGAAAACTTCAGATGTGAAATTCCTTCTCAAAAGAGGAGACAAAAAGCAAAATACATTACAGCTCTATCAGCCTAACATGCATCACTGGGAAAATACTGGATTCCATTATTAGGAAAATACTAGCAGGATACCTACAAAATTATAGTACAATAAAGCAAAGTCAAAATGGCTTTATGGGATGGAAATAATCTTTGACAAACTTATTGAAGTTCTTTTGAGGGTACCTAGCAAGGTGGATAAAGGGGGATCTGTAGATATCTTTGGATTTTCAAAAGGTGTTCAATAAGGTGCCATGTAAGAGCTCACGGAGTTAGGGATACAACATACGCATGGGTAGACAATTGACCAACTAACAGAAATCATTCAGAATAAACCTTTCATTTACAGGTTGGCAAGTTGTCATTCTGGGGGTGCTATGGGATCTGTGCTAAGGCCTCAGTTATTTACAAACTGAATCAATAACTCAGTTGAAGAAAATGAATTACTGTAGCTGACAATGATACAAAGATAAGTGAAAAAGCAAGTTGCGAGGAGATCACAAGGAGTCTGCACAGGGAAATTGGCTGCTGGTCCTGTAACTTGACCACTATGCAACCACAATCCTGGACCACCAATTCAAAGGCTTGAACATTGAACAGTACAGCACAGGAGCAGGTCCTTCAGTCCACAATGTCTGCACTGAACCTGATGCCAGGCACATAACATTCTATGTGCTTTTAAAATAAAAACTGCCCCACACATCTCCTTTAAGCTGCCCCCCCTCTCACCTTAAATGCGTGTCCTCTAGTATTTGACATTCCTATCCTTGGGAGAAGGCAGGAGAATGGGGTTGAGAGGGAATAATAAATCAGCCATGATCCAATGGTGGGCAGACTTGGTGGGCTGAATGGCCTAATTCTGCTCCTATGTCTCAGGGTAGACAGTGTCTTTTTGGACCATATCTCTGCCTCATAATTTTATAAACTTCTATCGGACAACCCAAGTTTGTCCAACTTCTTGTAGTTCATACCCTCTAATCCAGGCAGCATTCTTGCAAACCTCTTCTGCACCTTTTCCAAAGCCTCCACATCCTTGCTGTAATGGGGCGACCAGAATGGCACACAATACTTCAACCAAAGTTTTATATAACTGCAACGTGACTTCCTGACTCATGCCATATGCCTTCTTTACCGCCCTATCTACTTGCTTGGCCACTTCAGGGAGCTATGAACTTGAACCCCGAGATCTCTCTGTCCATCAATGCTGTTAAGGATCCTGCCATTAACTGTACACTTTCCCTTTTGCATTTGGCCTCACAAAGTGCAACACCTCACATTTGTCCAGATTGACCTCCAGCTGCTACTTCTCTGCCCATATCTGTAACTGATCTATATTCTGCTGTATCCTTTGACAACCTTCTTCACTATCCACAACTTCACCAATCTTTGTGTCACCTGCAAACTTGTTATCCCACCCATCTATGTTTTCATCCATGTAATTTAAATATACAGTATATCACAAACAACAGAGGAGCCAGCATTTGTCCCTGTGGAACACCACAGGTCAGTGACCTCCAGCCAGAATTACACACTTCCACCACTACCCTCTGTCTTCTATGGGCAAGCCAATTCTGAATCCAAACTACCAAGTCATCGCAGATCCCACACATCTTTAATCTTTTGGATCAGCCTACCATGAGGGACCTTGTCAGATGTCTTATTGAAGTCTATGTAGACAACATCCACTGCTCTACCCTCATCAATCACCTTCATCACGACCTCAAAAAAAACTCAAATCAATTTTGTAAGACATGACATGACCTGCCCTGCACAAAGCCATGCTGACTGTCCCTAATCAGGCCATGGTTTTCTAAATGTGTGTAAATCCTATCCCTAAGAATTCTCTCCAATAGCTTCCCTACCACTGATGTGAGGCTCACCAGCCTATAATTTCCTAGATTATTCCTATTTTCCCCCTCTTGAACAATGGAATGACATTGGCTACTTTATCCTCAAGTGGTCCTATCCTCTCCCTGGTTATACTCTGGTATAAAAGGCAACCCACAAAGTGCTGGAGGAACTCAATGGGTCAGGCAGTATCACTGCAGGGAAATGGACAGTCAACATTTTGGATCAAGACCCTTTATCTGGACTCTGAAGCCCTGTAAGAATTTTTGTATGTTTCAATGAGAGCACCTCCTTCTCAACTTGAGTATAAACTCAATCTGCTTAACCCCTCAGAGGGCAATGCACCCCATCCCAGCAAAAAAATCTTGTGGATCTTTATTATGCTCCCTCCATTAAAGTATATCCTTCCCTGGGTGGGGAGAATAGACCCCTGCATAGCATTCGAGGTGCAAACTATTGAGCTTCTATAGTTGCAGTAGGATATCTGTTAATCCTTGTACTGAATTCTCTTACAATTAACTATAACATTCCATTTGCCTTTCAAACTGCTTACTTCACCTGCATATTAACATTTTAATTTCCAGTGATTCATGTGCATCTGAAAACCAACACCTTTCAATCTTGCACCATTTAAAACTACTGGTTGCCTGTTTCTTCTTCCACTTTTTTCAACCATTTGTTCTCTAATCCCTTTGTATTAGAGGAAAGGTAACCATGTGCCTTCTCACTTTTAAATACCAAGATCCCTTGGTACACCACAATTTACTAGTTTCTCATTTTATGATTTGGGGGGGGCGGAGGTGAAAATGCTTCTGTTCTTTCTGTAAAACCAATGGTAGGGATTCCAAAATTGGATCTCGGCAAATGGAATCAGCTTGGATTTCCAGTGCTGACCATTCACCAAATTACTTTTGCAAAACGTCCATTTATCAATATCTGTCACACGGGATTAAACAGAAAGATCTTTCCTGTGGCTCAGTAGATTGTTCCCCAAGCTTGCTTACGTGAGCAAGGACCACAGAAATCAATGCCCACGAGTAGGATCCCAGCATAAATATAACATTTAGACAAGAAGTCTATCATGCATCTCAAAATACCTTTCCACGCTTTAAGTTACTACAAGCAAACCTCTGTCCTAAGTAGTGAAAGGTATGTGAACACACATGTACATTTTTAAGGGATGGTAGCCTAACCGGTGACAGGCTCTGGAAAGAAATTATAGCTGCCACTAACGTTTGACTACTATTTCATTACACCCTGCAATGATGATCCTGGAAATTAACAAAAGAATATTCCAAACTGCTTGTTTTGAGAAAATGACTGCTTGCAATTTAGACCAGATTGCTGTAAACCTAAGGTCAAAGGCTCAAACGAGTGGGTGATAGTTTTTGCATTTAGTAAAAAGACATTGAAATGTTTACTTTGAAAGGTATTGACTTTTTTGGGTTCTGTTAAGCTGACAGCAGAATTGAGTTTCCACCCATTGTGATTCTCAGGTGCAGCTGAATGCTGGACAGCTGCAGTACATTCGTTTGGCCCAGCCTGTATCTGGAGCACAAGTGGTACAGGGACAAATCCAGACCCTTACCCCCGGCAATCCGCAGCAGGTAGGCATGTGTCTCATAACGCATCCTAGGTTGGGAGACTGAACATTTGATGTTCTGTTGTAGGTAACCGTTTGTGTTTGTTTAATTGAATTTATTGGAGCTGATTGTAAACAACGTCATTCCACAGTGTTGCAGAGAATATACTGGACTTTAGACTTCTGATCTCAGCAACACTTCTATTAACATCATTCCTGAGTTTTTGCTGGATATGATTTTTAAAAAGAAACAACTTGTAAATGAAAGTGTCAGCATATTTTCTGGTGTTCACTCATGGCTGCTAGCCTGTTTATGTGTCGTGGGGATTGGTTCCAAGGCCTGAGGTTACAGAGAATATTTTGTTTCACTTCTGACAAAGGTAAAAAAAAAATGATGGCCCAGGTCTAAAGGTCAGTCTTAGTGCAGTTATTACTGGGAACAACTCTTTTGCCAGACTATTCTAGGTGACTATTGTCCTATAGTTCTGGAAATAAATGGTATACAATCCATCCCCAGGGTTAGAACACTCAATATATGGACACCGCTACATACAAATAATATTATTAAATTCAAAAGTTCGACATGCAAACAACAGAACTAAGTCCCCCCCCCCCTCTCTCTCTCTCTCTCTCTCTCCCCCTCTCCCCCTCTCCCCCTCTCCCCCTCTCCCCCTCCCCCCCTCCCCCCCTCTCCCCCCCCTCCCCCCCCTCCCCCCCTCCCCCCCTCCCCCCCTCCCCCCCCCCCCCTCCCCCCCCCTCCCCCCCTCTCCCCCCCCTCCCCCCCTCCCCCCCTCCCCCCCCTCCCCCCCTCCCCCCCTCCCTCCCCCCCCTCCCCCCCTCCCCCCCCCTCCCCCCCTCCCCCCCCTCCCCCCTCTCCCCCCCTCCCCCCTCTCCCCCCCTCTCTCTACTTTTAGTAATTGTTCTTATCAGTCTTCTGTGCTTTTGATGCCATTCATTATGATATTGTGGAGGTATGGTTGCCATATCAAGTGACTTTTGTATTTTCTGACTTACGGACAAAATTGACTTGTGGATGTCTGTGAAAGTGGAACCCACTCGTTACCTGGGGATGGCCTGTAATATGATTAAAGGCATGATCACCATTCATGAACCTTGAACAGTGAGGTTCTAGGTATGGTCATTGGAGTGAGTGTTTGCTGTCCATGGGGCTGTGAAGCCAAGCCTTTAACATTTGGTTTCTTGTGGACACACGAGCCTGGTAACTACTTTCCCAGCGTAAGTAGAGTGGTACAGCACAGAAACAGGCCCTTCAGCCCACCATGTCCATGCTGACCGTTATACCTATCTATACTAATCCTATTTGCCCTCATTGGGTTTATAGCCTTGTATGCCGTGGCGACTCATGTGCCTGCCTAGATGCCTCGTAGATGTTGCGATTGTATCTGCCTCCACTGCCTCCTCCTGTTAGTGTGTTCCAGGTATCAACCACTCTGTGTGAAGAACTTTCCCCTCTAATCCATATTAAACCTCCCTCTCACCTTAAACCAAACCAAATACACAGCCCATATTAGTGATAAACAGGAACGTTCTTGCGAAGATTCCCCTGCCTGCTTTCGATGAAAATATGCCCAATTTTGTCAACAGTGAATGGAAAGCTGGTTTGTGTGGCTCTTCTTCATCTAGTAGATCAATATAGTGATGGACCTTAGGGTAAAATTGGCAAAAAATACTGCAGATGCTAGAAATCTAAAATAAAATCAGAAAATGTTAGAAGCATTCAGCAGGTCAGTCAGCAAGTCTGGAAAGAGAAACGGTTAACACTTTGTGTTGAAGATCCTTGAAACTAACTAATTTTCCCAATTCTCTAGCTCTGATTCAGTTCCAGAGTGAGAGGGTGATGGATAAGACAAAGGCAATGTCACAGATAGGGTGAGGGCAGTGTTGCCATGGAGATGTGCTGTTAACAAAGTCATCTGTTTGATAGATATAGAGGGCAGTTAGAGAGAAACAAAGGGACAAGCTGTGAATGCAGGTCAGAGCTGTTGCAGAGAACCAAAATCACGAAGAGAGTGCGGAAAATGCACAGCAGATTAGGCAATCTGTGGAGAGAGAAACTGAGTTAACATTACAGGCTGATAATCTTTCAGGTTTTGTAAACAGAATTGCATCCAAGCAGAGATGCTCCCTTTGTCCTAGTCGTCCTTTCCCTGCCTTCTCTGCTACTTGAAACTACCTTGTTTTCTCGCTTTTCCAATTCTGATGTAGGGTCCTTGAGCTGAAACGTTAGCTGTATTTCTTTTTCTACAGATGCAACCTATTGAATGATTCCAGGATTTTCTGCTTTTATTGTCTTTGAAATAACTGAAGATATGCATTTGTTCCATATTGTCTCTGTAATCCTGTGGTCCAGATGATTAAATAGAAAGGATGAACTGGCATCTTAGGATAAAATTGGCAAAAAAACTGCAGATGCTAGAAATCTAAAATAAAATCAGAAAATGTTAGAAGCATTTAGCAGGTCAGTCAGCAAGTCTGGAAAGAGAAACAGTTAACACTTTGTGTAATATATCAGTTGGCATTTTGGGTAATAAAACAGCTTGCCTAATCCAACAAATGCTTGCAATATTATTGATTATTTGGGAAGCAAAAACTTGATTATAGACAAAACATTTGGTAATTAATAGAAACTTACTGGTGCTCTTAACAGATTGTAGGTAACGGATTTACCTGTATTGGATATGCATCAGTAAATGTTGATGGATGCTTCATTGAACACAATAATCTAAATTGGTTTTTCTCTGATTTGCCAGCTCCTGCAGGAAGGTAATTGCTGCAATTGAGAATTTCCTGCAATTAATGATTTCCTTAACCAGTGCTCAAGTTAATAAGCTTGAGTTGAAGGTCAAAATAAAAGTTTGCAAACTGTGAATTGTTGAGTTCCCTGGTCACAGGACTACTGGTGTTTTATACTGATCCCATCCATAGATGAAGGGGAGAAAGAAAAAAACACATTCCTTCCCTGAAGATGTGACAGAAATGCTCCGCTCTGAGGTGATTACAAAGATGAATGCCTGGCCTTGTAGTGAGTAGGTGTATATTTCTAGGTGTTTCCCCACAGGGGAATTAGAACTAGATAGATAACCTGTTTATGCATATGATCTGCTGTTGAGTGAGGAATTAGGTCACCTCAGTGCTATGCAGCCGAATGATGTTTAATCTAGAGAACTGGTGAATAACCAGAAGTGTAAGCAGAAATGTTGACTTGCTGTTGCTTTGCATTTGTATTCTGCTTTGGTAAATGCTTCTCCCCTGTATTCTAGGTTGGTCAAGCAGAGGTTCAACAGGGTCAGCAACAGCAGCAGCAACAACAATACAACCAGTTTACTGACGGACAGGTACGCTGATATCCTTGCTGATCAAGTTTAACGTTATTTCCATGCATTGTATCAGAAGTGTAACTGACAACCATTTTAGTATATCTACCGACATATTTATAGTCCCACAACTTGTGGTGGAATTTTTCTTAAGTATCATAGAACCATACCGCACAAAACAGGCCCTTCGGCCCACCATGTTGTGCCATCCATCAAACCACCCTCACACTATCTAACCCTTTCCTCCCGCATATCCCTCTATCTCACGTCCGTCCATATGCATATCCAACAAACTCTTGAACCTGTCCAATGTATCTGCCTCCACCACCACCCCAGGCAGTGCATTCCATGCACCAACCACTCTCTGGGTGAAAAACCTTCCCCTGACATCTCCCCTGAACCTCCCACCCATAACCTTAAAGCCATGCCCTCTCGTCTTGAGCATTGGTGCCCTGGGAAGGAGGTGCTGGCTGTCTACTCTATCTATTCCTCTCAATATTTTACATATCTCTATCATGTCTCCTCTCATCCTCCTCCTTTCCAGTGAATAAAACCCTAGCACTTTAAGCTTCTCCTCATATTCCATACGCTCTAATCCAGGCAGCATCCTGGTAAATCTCCTCTGCACCCTCTCCAACGCCTCCACATCCTTCCTATAATGCGGTGACCAAAACTGAACACAGTACTCTAAGTATGGTCTAACTAGAGTTTTGTAAAGCTGCATCATCACGTTGTGGCTCTTAAACTCAATCCCACGACTTATGAAAGCTAACATCCCATAGGCCTTCTTAACTGCTCTATCCACCTGTGAGGCCACTTTCAGTGAACTGTGAATATGAACCCCCAGATCCCTCTGCTCCTCTGCACTGCCAAGTACCTTGCCATTTACCTTGTACTCTGCCCTGGAGTTTGTCCTTCCAAAGTGTACCACCTCACACTTCTCCGGATTGACCTCCATCTGCCACTTGTCAGCCCAGCTCTGCATCCTATCAATATCCCTTTGTAAGTTCCGACAGCCCTCCACACTATCCACAACACCGCCTATCTCAGTGTCGTCCGCAAAATTACTAACCCAGGCCTCCACCCCCTCATCTAAGTCATCTATAAATATCACAAAAAGTAGAGGTCCCAGAACCGATCCCTGTGGGACACCACTAGTCACTGCCCTCCAATCCGAGGGCACTCCTTCCACCACAACCCTCTGCTTCTACAGGCAAGCCAATTCCTAATCCACACAGCCAAGTTTCCCTGGATCCCTTGACCTCTGACCTTCTGAAGAAGCCTACCATGAGGAACCTTATCAAACGCCTTACTAAAATCCATATAGACTACATCCACCGCACTACCCTCATCAATCTTCCTTGTCACCTCCTCAAAGAACTCTATCAGGCTTGTGAGGCAAGATCTTCCCTTCACAAAGCCATGCTGGCTGTCCCTAATTAGTCAGTGATTCTCCAGGTGTTCGTAGATCCTATCCCTTAGAATCCTTTCTAACAGCTTACCCACCACAGACGTGAGACTCACCGGTCTGTAATTCCCTGGACTATCCCTACTACCTTTTTTGAACAAGGGGACAACATTCGCCACCCTCCAATCCTCCGGCACCATCCCCGTGGACAACGAGGACTCAAAGATCCCTATCACAGACCCATTTCCTTTGCATACAAAGTCATGAGGCATGGGATCCATGGAGACTTCGTTACGTGGATCTGAATTAGCTTGCCCACAAAAGGCAGAGGGTGATAGTAGATGGAGAGTATTCTGCCTGGAGGTCGGTGACCAGTGGGGTTCTGCAGGGATCTGTTCTGGGACACCTGCTCCTTGTGATTTTTATAAGTGACTTGGATGAGGAAGTGGAGGGGTGGGTTAGTAAGTTTGCAAATGACATGAAAGTTGGAGATGTTGTGGATAGTGTAGAAGGTTGTCATAGGTTACAACAGGATATAGACAGGATGCAGGGTTGGGCAGAGAAGTGGCAGATGGCGTTCAACCCGGATAAGTGTGAAGTGATATACTCCGCCTTCAAGTTCTGAAGTATAAGGTTAATGGTAGGACTCTTAGCAGGGTGGAGGAACAGAGGGATCTTGGAGTCCAAGTCCATAGATCCCTCAAGTTGCCATGCAAGTTGATAAGGTGGTTAAGAAGGTGTATGGTGTGCTGGCCTTCGTTAGTTGAGGGATTGAGTTCAAGAGCCGTGAGGTAATGTTGCAGCTCTATAAAACTCTGGTTAGACCACACTTAGAATAATGTGTTCAGTTCTGGTCACCTCATTACAGAAAGGATGTGGAAGCTTTAGAGGGGTGCAGAGGAGATTTACCAGGATGCTGCCTGGATTAGAGGGCATGACTTCTGAGGAAAGGTTGAGTGAGCTAGGGCTGTTCTCTTTGGAGCAACACAGGTTGAGAGGTGACTTGATAAAGGTGTATAAGATTTTGAGAGGGACAGCCAGCACCTTTTCCCCAGGGCGGCAATGGCCAATACCAGAGGACATCAGTTTAAGGTCAGAGGAGGATAGTTTAGGGGAGATGTCACAAGTAGTTTTTCTACACAGAGTAGTGGGTGCCTGGTATGCACTGCTGGGGGAGTGGTAGAGGCTGATACAATAGGAACATTTAAAGGACTTTTAGATAGGCACATGGATGTAAGGAAAATGGAGGGTAATGGCTGTGTAGGAGGGAAGGGTTAGATTGATCATGTAGGTCAGCACAACATCGTGGGCTGAAGGGCCTGTACTGTTCTGTGTTCTATGTCCAAAATTTATAGTTACTTTGTACAATTTTCTCTGAAATAGTTTGAGTTAGAAATTATCTGAAAAGTTCTAGAGATTATTGACTTTGACTTGTTTTTGAGCTTTAACAATCTAATGCCTTTCTTCGTGTGCAGTTGCCTAATGTGTAAGAATAGTTTGTGAGTCTCATTGCCTGAAATGTGACAAGATAAGAGCTATTAGACCCGTGCGGTAATTATTGTCATACACAAATGAATTTACCATTTGCAGTGCTAGGAGTAAAGCAGGATTTGTGGTTCATAATGTGGGTTAATACAGCAGTCATCTCGCTCACCACAGAATTAAAGTTGTGAGCTGCTTCCCTCTTGCATTTGTCCCCAATCTTTCTTTAGATGTGATTTTGTGAAATGAAGTCAGTTGAGTTAATTTTATGTTTTTGGGGGTGCAGTCAGTCAGTGGGATTCTTGCGGCATTTGAAAACCACACAAGCAATCTGCTTCTGTAGTCTCCATTACAACCTGATATCTTCCCCCACTGGCTTCTCTCGTGTTGGACGGGATAATGTCTGAGTTGCTGTTATGCCAGCCAAAGAAAAGTCATTTTGCAGGCTGTTTCAGGGAAGTAATGTAACACATTGACCCTGAGTTTTTTCTGTCAAACAGCAAACAAGGTACTTCATCAGACACACTGTGATTCTGAAAAGGTTTCTGTTTTCCACCCTGCTTGCTGATACATAGTCCAAGTGATCTTGGTCAACAAAAAAAGGACTTGCACTTGTACATTGTCTTTTACATTCTTGGTGAAGTCCGAAGTGTGATACACTTAGAAAGAACCTTAGAGTTATATATCTTGTAACATAAGAAATTTGACATCTCGTGTACAAGTGACAAGTATCCACAAACAGCAAATTGACCATAACCAGATAATAAATTTTAAGAATTTTACTGGGAGGGAAAATATTAGTCAGGACCCCAAATATAACTCTCTAAAATATTGGCCTGGAGAGAACAGATGGGACCTCAGTTTAACACCTCTCCAAAAGACTGCACCTTGGATATATAGGAATCCCTCAGTGCTGACTGAAGTGTAGAACTGATAGTGGAGTCTTTGGAATGGAACTATTGTCCAGCAGCTTCTGCCTCAAGGCAAGAGTGCTTTTTATTTCTTACTATTTGGGATGTAGGCGATACTAGCAGGGCCGGCCCATGTAGGTGGTATTGAGCTGGCACCTTGAACCACTGCAGTGAAATTTTGCCAGTTCCACAAGGAAGCTAATATTTTTCAGGAAAAGTCCAGACCATTCATTCTGGGCCTCATTCTTGCAAACTCAAGGAAATAAGTTTTAAGCACACAGTGTTGATCTTTGGTATTGCCAGTGATAAATAAGAACTTGAAATTATGGGGAACTGGTCATCAGCTTGGGATATCCCAAAGCAACAACATTGAATGATGTTACCCACTGAACCTTAATTACATTTGAATCCTCAAATCCTCGCTTTGTTTTCCTGATTAAAAATGCATCATAGGTATCACAATTATCTGGATTGCTTTGCTTATGTTAAGCTTTGAAACACTAACTTTCAAACTGCTGTTCAAGATAATATTCAGCAGCTGCTTAACAGTGGTGGGGGATAGATGTAAATAATTGACACAGAAATGACTTGACCTCCATGGAATTGCATTCCTGTGGGGTGAGAACTGGCAGCAATTCACTAACTATTAACTACAAACCCCTTACAAGTACAGCAGTTGCAGATTAAAATGTGATTTTTTTTTCTTTGCTGTACTTAAATGCAAAGAACATTTTTTTAATCCAATAAACCCTCAAAAACTCCCTGTTGCTTTTTTGTGCTGCGTCCTTTCTTCCCCACATACCCAATCTTCCAAGGACTAAAATGTGCCTCGCGACTTCCAGTGTATTTAGGGAAGACACTTGTTGAGATGCCCACATCCTGAAAAATAAACAGGAGAATTCTAACACTGAAGCAGTCCTTCAGTGGAAGCCTCCCCCCACCTCTGCTATCTTGGGTAAATATAGAGGGTTGCATGTCACTAATTCAAAGGATTGTGGACTTCCTCTGCAATATTACTGCCAAAACATGTTCATCAACTAACATGTTATTGGGTTCCTATCTCATTACTGTTTGAGGAACCTTCCTGTGTGAAATAGATTCCTCATTTCCGACATTGTAAACGGTGACAGTGCTGGGAAACCTTTAATGCAGTCGTGTGAAACACTCAGGATTTTTCTGAGAGTTCTTTTTCCTTTCTGCCAGAGAGCCTTCACTCCATTGTTTTTAGCACTCAGCTTTAACTTGCCCATAAGCTGCTCACCAATGACCAGTTTGGGTTTTGCCAGTACCATTTGGCTCCAGTCCTCGTCACAGCATTGGTCCAAATGTGGACAAAAGAGCTAAATTCCAGAACGAAGGTGAGAGTGACTGCCCTTGACCTCGAAGCGGTGTTTGACTGTGTGGCATCAAAGAGCCTTTGTAAAAACTGAAGTCAGTGGTATCAGTAGGAAAACCTAATGGTTGTTGTTGTACCTTGCACAGAGGAAGGTGATTGTGGTTGTTGGAGAGAACTCAGGGCAGTGGTCTTAAAACCCATTTAAAAAAAAGCTGCTGCTTCACTGACCTTCCTTCCCTCATAAGGGTCAGAAATGAGAATGTTTGCTAATTGCATGAATAGTTTAATTTCATTTGCCACTGCCCTCGCAAATGAAACAACCCATACTTGCATACAGCGAGACCTAGATAGCATTAAGGCATGGACTGAGGTGGCAAGTAACATTCATTCCATAAAAGTGCCAGGGAAGAACAATCTTCATTGAGGTCCAAATCACCTACCCTTGATATTCAGTGGCATTACTATTGCTGAGTCCTCCTCCATC
Source organism: Pristis pectinata (assembly GCF_009764475.1). NCBI lineage: Eukaryota > Metazoa > Chordata > Chondrichthyes > Rhinopristiformes > Pristidae > Pristis > Pristis pectinata. The sequence continues at coordinate 33,719,231 of NC_067426.1, read as the reverse complement.
AACATCCCAATGGTCACCATTGACCAGATGCACAGATGCTGTGCCAACAAGAACACTTTAGACTCTGGGTATCCTGTAATGAAGGACTCACCTCCTGATGGCCCCATGCTTTTCTGCCATCTAGAAGGCATGTCAATGGTGTAATTGCATACTCTCTCTTTGCCTGGAGAAGTACAGGAAACTCAACTGCATCCAATTTAAAGCCGCCTGTTTGATTGGCAGCCTAGCAACCGCCAAACGTTCATTCTCTCCAGCACTGGCACACAGTGGCTGCAGTCCGTAACGTCCACAAAATCAGTGCATTACTCGTAGAGTTCCTCATCTAGGCTACTTGCACAGCACCTCCCAAGCCTGTGGCCTCTGCCACCAAGAAGGACAAGGGCACACAAGAGCACCTTCATCCGCAGGTGCCTTTCCAAGTCGTACTCAAACCTGGTTTGGAAATGTATCCCTGTCCCTTCATTGTGGTTGGGTCCAAATCCTGGAACTTGCTCCCTACAGCATTGTGGAAGTGTCTTCACCAGAATGGCAGAGGTTTAAGAAAGCAGCTCACCACCACCTTCAGGAGGGAGATTAGAGATGGGTAATAAATGCTGGCCTTGTCTGGTGTACCTGGGTACTGAATGACGAGAAGCATCAATCTGTGTCCTCGCCTGCCCATGGTTCCCATATCATCATCTGTTCAAGTTTTCCAGTGCCCCAGTGAGAATCATCAATATTTCTGCTATCCCATTAAATGTTTCCATGGTCTAGCCCCATCCTATTTTAAGGAATGTGTTATTCTGTACACATTCTCAGCTGCTTTTGCTCAGGGCTTCTCTTCACACTCTTCCTGCTATTGGTAACACTCACCAGCCTTTGCACTGTCTGAATGGAAATGGACAATGAATTACAGCAGAAAATGCAAAGGCTTTAAATTAGTGCAAATGTTCTCCTCCACAACCTGCCTTGTGTACCCACACTCTAACCTCTCCTCTCCCATTGAGGCATTTGTGTAGGCTGGAGGGACCTTCCTCTAACTTCATCTGAAAGTTGGCTTCCACATCTGTGCTGATAACATTGAGCTTTGTTCTATCATGATCAACACCAAAAGCTGGAAGAGTCAACATTTCTATCCTTTGTTTCCTATGTGCCCTGTTGCCACTTCCTTAATAATAACAGGATACCCTAATAATGTTAAAAGTGTCAAAATGGATTTATGAAAGGGAAATCGGGGTTGACAATTTTAGTGTTTTGATATTGTAACTAGCAGAATAGATAAAGGAGGACCAGTTAATGTGGCCTATTTAGACTTCTGAGTAAGTCTTTGAGAAAATGCCTCACACGGGATCATTGAACAAAATTGAACCACGTGGGATCGGGGTATTATACTGAAGTGCATTGGTTAACAGAGTAGTACTCTACAGGTTGGGATCTGTGACTGGTGGGATATCACAGGAATCGGTACTAGGCCCCAGCTGTTTGCAATCTATATCGATGATTTGGATGGACCAAGTGTATTGTATCCACATTTCCTGATGATACAAAGCTGGGTACCATTGTGAGTTGTGAAGAGCATGCAGAGGCTTCGGGGATATGGACAGGCAATGCGAGTGACTGAGATCACAGTAAATGGAAAATGATGTTTGGTGGGGGGGGGGGGGGGTGGTGGGTGGGGGTGGAAAGTGAAGTAATCCATTTTGGTAGGAAAAAAATAGGAAAGCAAAGTACTTTCTAAATAATTGATAAATGTTGGTGTTCGGAGGGACTTTGATATTGGACACATCACTGAAAGTTAACAAATAATTGGGAAAGCAAACAGTACGTTGGGCTTGGGTGTGTGGGAATGAGAGTGCACACACCTTACTCCAGTTATGTGAGGTCCTGGTGAACCCGCAGCTGGAATGTTGTGTACAGGTCTTGTCAACCGACCCAAGGAAGGGTATACTCGCAATAGAGGGAGTGCAGTGAGGCTCACCAGATTGACTCCTGCAGTGGGTGGGAGGAGGGCACGTGTCCTATAAGGAGAGAAAGCTGACAGTGCCGAAACTCCCTTGGCTTTGGATGAATGAGAGATAACCTTATTAAAGCATGTGGAATTTATGGTTCTTGACAGGGTAGCTGCTGAATTGATGTTTCCCCTGGCTGGGGTTTCTAGAACCTGGGTTCACTGAGGTGTTTGCTGTTCAGAACAGAAGATTTTTTTTTGTTTACTCAGAGCGTAGTGTACCTTTGGAATTGTCTATCCAAGAGTGCTGTGGAGGTTCAGACACTGGGTATACTAAGACAGATCGATAGGTTTTTGGATATTAAGGTAATTTAGGGATATGGGGAAGTGTCTCTGAGGCAAAAGATGATCCATGATCTTATTCAAAGGTGGACCAGGCATGAGGAGATTTTTCCTACTTCTATTTCTATAATCTTTCATAAACCAAAGCCAGAAACTAGCTTTTTTTGCAACTCCTGCCAGCAACTAAATTCCTTTGGCTTTGATTCCCAATCGCTTATTTTTCTCATTATGGTGGCATTAGGGTGAAATAAAAAACGGCGGGAGGAGGTTGTTATCTGGCTTGGGCCACATGGACCATTTTCTTGTCATATGTTTATATACTCTATGCTTAAGTGTCTCGGAGATAGACGTTCTTCCTTTGTACAATGTGGCTGCTCAATCTGTGAGAGACTGCAATATAAATGTATACCTCTTGTCTTGTTCACTGCAGCAGCTGTACCAGATTCAGCAGGTCACCATGCCAGCCGGACAAGACATCGCCCAGCCCATGTTCATCCAATCCACTAATCAGACGGCAGATGGACAGACTGCCCAGGTCACAGAATAGTCCAAAGTGATGGAGAGCTGAAAGCAACTGCCACAGAAGCCATTGTATAAATAGTACAGTCACTTAATAACTGGGATAGAAATTGATTTTTTTAAGTTTTTTCACCATTGCATTGTGTTAAGTAAAATTAATTGTACATATATAAAATGCAATAAACTCCTTCCGAGTAGAGCTTTGTAAGCCCAATATACAAGAGTGGATAGGAAGGAGAATTCTTGTCTGTGCTGATTATCCAGTACCATCACTGACCATATTGCGTTTCTCTTGTTCAGTTGTACAGTGTTGTGCCTCAGCTTTTTTTATATAAAGAAATGCAACTAATGCTTAAAAATGGGAGCAACCTAGCCAACTGTGTTTCTTGGCTGACTTAAGGGATAGTCTAAGCCACCAGTTTATAAACCAGTATTCCCTATCAGTCTTAATAAATCAAAAGATCTTTACATGCATATTGATTAACATTTCAAGAATGGATCATTAGGATGCATTTATAGTGTCAAATTCAATTTCCTGCAAGAGGATATCTCTTGTGGCACTCGGGTTTGGCACAGTAAATATAAATTCAGTGGAATGTTAAATATTACTTGCAGAATGCATCCCAATAACTGTAGTTGAGTGTTTCAGCTGTTGGAGACAATGAGGTTAAATTTTCTTGTGTATAAAACCTTTTGTTTTATGAAATACTGAAATGTTCACTTGAAATTGGTGTTAAAATAACCAATCCTGGGATCTAGCCACAGAACTGACCAGTGAACTGCTTAGGACCATAAAGCTGAATAGGTTGATCAGGTGCTGCTTTGTAACTGACGCGCGTGTGGATCTATTCACGAGGGACCCCTGATCAAATGCTGAGGCTCCCAGTTTGCCAGCATGCTGTAAGTCTAGTAATTTCCCTGAACTCCAATGTAAAGGTGACTCCCAGCTGCTTTCCAAGATGTAGTACATTTCTCCTGCATACTGCAGCATAATATGGATGAGGGAGATCCTTTCATCCAACCAGCAATAAATATCACACTGTACCCTCACTGCAACTTCTAATTTGCATTTCAATAATTCCAGGACTTTTGCCCATGTTACTCTACACAAAAACCCTTGTGCTGATCTTGGCATAAAGAATTGCCTGGTGGCAATACTGCAGTAGCCTTTTATTTACTGGAACCCATGTACTGTGGACGTTTAGCAAAGTGTACTTTGGAATTCTACCTTTTGTTGTAGCCTTTACTATCTTGTGGTCCTTCATTTTAAGCTGGAAAGATCTAGTTTCTTCAATTTTCACAGGAGATCTATGGCACCAATTTTAAGGTCTGTGGATGTTTTCTGCAGTGCCACAGTGCCTCACTGTCTCCTTTTCTGTTTTGCAGACCAGAAACAGATACTGTAGTAAAGAAGCACTGTAACTTGAATGTAACAGAACTTGGCATAGGCTGCATGTTAGCTATGTTGTTGAGCATTGAAATAGCTTGTTAATTGTTGCCCTGCACAGTATTATATCCATTCTCAGGATATGGATGATGCTGACTGGGCAAGCAATCATCACCCAGCCCTGATTACCCTGAGAGAAATGATGGACAACCATCTTGAATTGCAGTCATTGCGGTGAAGATACTCTTCCAGTCAGAACCTAGAAATACAAGAAGGCCATAAGTCCCTTGGGCGTCTTCTGCCATACAGTGAGATCACAGCTGATCTGTTGCTCCATATACCAGTCCTTTCTCCCCCATCACTCCTTGGTTAACAAAATCCTATCGATCTCAAACTTAACCTCAGTCTTGGCAAAAGTTGCCATTTGCAGAAGAGAGTTCAATTTCCAGACTCTCGTCACCCTTTTGTGAAGAGAAATATTTCCTGCCTGCCTCTTATTTTTTTCCTTCACTCCAAGGGAAAAAAATGTCCCAGCAGATATAGTTTTCCCCTACCAATCCTATCAGATCTCCTTAACACTTTGAAAATTTTAATCAAAGCACTCTTTAATCCTCTAAATTCCAGGATTACAACCCTTGTTTTAGGATCTTGACCCAGTGTTTGGAGTTATTATTGACTCTAATACAACTTCATAGCTCTCTTTTGATTTAATTTCTAGCCATTTGACAACGTGCAGAGTAAATGCTGCTCTGTTTTCCGCATGTGAACCAGGTCTGACAGGATTGCTTCATCAGTTTCTGCATTGTTTATGCAGTTTGCTTCACTTTTTTTGCAATTTCCAAAATGAAATGGATCCTCTCAATTCTGCTGCCTGAAGAGAGTAACATCCGATATAAAGATTAACTCTGCAATCGTGTTGCTGTATTTCCAAACATAATGAGCAAGTCCCTTACAAAGGAGACTGGATGGTGTTGGGTGGTCCCTACAGAATCCATAGTCCGTTCAATTTTCTGTAATTATTAAATCTAATTATTTCATGTTAACTGTGAAGTAATCTGTTCCTATTATCTTTGCTGGACAACATAAGAAAAAGGAGCAGGAGAAGATCGGTTGGCCTCAAGCCTGCTCCATCATTCAGGAAGGATCTTGGCTAATCTAATCTTTGTTCTCAACTCTTTTCCTTCCTGATCCCCATAACCCCTAGTTTAGTAACTTACTATTGGGAGACCAATATGTTCACTGCTTTGAAATAGTGTGGTGGTGGTGGTGGTGGTGGGGGGGGGGGAGAAAATATATTTGAAAGATTGAAAGCTTTCAGTAACCCATGTAAACAGCTAAAGGTTGCTGTGGAGGTTGCCAGGCCAAAGCTAGCCTCGTTGTTTAATGGAAGCCTTCTCTGTTCATCCTGTCCAGTGGGGGCCAAAGCTCATTAGTTGTACTGCAGGCCATCCCTTGGTTACAAATGCCTGACTTATGGACACCCCTACATACAGATGAGCTCCCATAATATTAAATTCAAAGGTCTGACATACGTACATAATACTTGTTCCTACAAATGGCAGAACTAGTTCCCTCACTCTTTCTTCACTTTTAGTAATTATTCTTTCTTATCAATCTTGTGTGCTTTTGATGCCATTCTTTGCAATACTGTGGAGCTGTAATTACCACATTGAGGGATTTTTCTGTATTTTCCGACGAGGACAAAATCGAATTCTGGACGTCTGTAGAAACAGAACCCATTTGTTACCCGAGGATGGCCTGTGCTTGCTCCATAGAATAGTGCAGAAGGAAGCTATTCAGTTCACCTGGCTGATGCTGGCTATTTGGGGAAAATTATCCAATTAGGAAGCTGAATAAGTATTGAAAAGGAGGAAGCTTTGAAGAGAAGGCTGGGAAGTGGGATTAACTGGATTGCTCTTGCATAGTGCTTCTACTGATCCAACAGACTGAAGAGTCTCCTTCCATGCTGTAACTTCAATACAATTACATATGAGCATACAAATTAGGAGCAGGCTGCTTGACCCCTCAAACCTGCTCATTTAATTAGATCATGACTGGTCTGATTTTCAGTCCAATTTTCTTATCCATTTGCCGTATCCCTATATTCCCTTTTCAAAGCATTGCTCCTTTTTCTGGTTGCAAAGTTACTGAATGTTTCCACCACCCTTTTGGGTAGTACCTCCCAGATTATGATGTTTAAAATTATTTCCTCTTGCAGACGAGTTTTTATCTTTTCGTCTCTAATTACTCACCTGCCCGGTCATGGAGACACTTCTCCTTGCCAAATCCCCTTGGGATTTTGGACATGTCCACCAACTCTCCTGCTAATCTTTGCTGTAAGGGCATAAAGCTGGTAATTGATATGGTATCTGAGGAATAGAACAAGCCAGCTAATTTCTGTATTAGTGTGCTCTTCCTCCACTGGTGTTGGGTTTATTTTTAGACAGTGTGCTGAGATGGAATGATCTGAGCTTAGTGTTGACAGTCCATTCCTTGCAGAGGTCAATGGCGCAGAACTGAGAAGAATTCTGATTGTTACTGATATGGGAATTGGTAATACTAATACTGGAACAAAACTAGAACAACTTTATCCTAAGAATATCCTGGCAGTGCTTGAGGTGGAACCAGGTGTACCCTTAACCAGCATCCATGATACCTGCATTTATTTCAGAAAGTTGTGACCTCCCTAAAAATGATTCTTCCTTTGTGAAACTCTCACCTTGGGTGCTCTGGAGGGAACTGTGGTTAGTTTTTTGTAATGTTAAGTGTTGCTTGGGTAAAAATTATTTCATTGGGTCAATGAAGATGCAGGGATTGTGAACAGAGTTAGGCTGAGCTCATGATGATGCACACTTGAAACTGCAGTATTAGGGTAGGACTGTACATGGCCCACTTGTGAAGCATCATAGAACAGTCAGGGATCTTAGCATTTCCAAGGCTGAGATTGGCACTACAGAGCTCCCTTTTTGCATTCTTAGCCCCTCCCCCTTCTCTGGCTCCTCTTGGAATTATTCTCATTTAACATACCCCACATCCAGCTGCTGATCTTATCAAATCTGCAGCCACTACTGAGATGACAAGATGTCCGCACAAGTCACCGTCTCTAGTGAGCTTCCATATCCGTCCTTTAAAAGAGTTTTTTGCGTTAATTGAAAGTTGCAGACATTGCAGCTGCTCCTTCCGGGCTGAATTCCCTCTTTCCCTGGAATGGTTGATTGTCATTTCCAGGTTGAAAATATTGTACGCTGGCCTTGTGCTACAATGTCTCGTACTTCTCAAACGCGTGTGTAATACACTGAGTGCATTTGTTGTTTGAAATTGTCTTAAGAATTTTCTGATATCCAGAGTCTTGATATTAGCCCACTTTTACTTTATATATCTTTAGAAATAAAACTCTTTTGTTACAACACTTGTATCAAGCTTTATTTGAATGTCGATGAAGCGAGGATCAAAAATTTGCTGCTCAGGAGGCTTTTTCATTCTTTGTATCTCCAAGGGACTTTATCTGGACCAAATTAAAACTCCTCTGTGGTCTCTCCATAACCATCTTTCATGCCTTAAAAAGATTTAATTACTTGTGTGAGGAACTTTCCTGTGTGCCTTATAGCTGCTGCATGTTCCAGCATAATAGCAATTAGACTTCCAAAGAGTATATTTAGTTGTAAAATTTTTGAGATGCCCTGAGGTTATAGGTGCTGCATAAATGCAGATTAATTTGTTTAAGCACGTGTCTGTTCCAATGTAGGTACGATGGCTCAGTGACCATAAAATATATAGGTAAATGAGGTAAACCTTTGGCATTGGCCAATGTCACTGAAGGACTGAGACATGCAAAAAAGGTAACTTGTGCAATCCTTTGCACATCTAGAGTATCCCACATTTGTATTGGCACAAACGCAAGTTCCCATCCTACAATTTCTATAGTGTCAACTGCTGTATTACCTGGAAGAACTGGCTGTGGAATTGAACTCACTCTCTCACCTTTTCAATCAGCATAATTTCCGCTGGTCTTGTCCTCAACGCTCATTGCCAGTTTATTTCAGTATCATTTAATGGAGTCCATTGTGTTCTTGGTGCTTATTCCCCACTTTAACTGCTGGCTTAACAAAAATGATAAAGGTTTTGCGAAACCTCCATGTATTCCTATTTCAAAAGCACCTGTCTCTAAGCTTTCCTGGTAAGTATACTTTCCCTGATTCTGTGTGCAGTAGCAGGGAACTGCTTCAGTGAATGAGCAGAACAATTATAGAGCTGGATTGAGGGACTGTTATGGACTAAGTGAATGTTCCTTTAAGATAGAGCATAGTGGTGTGTGTGGCGTACTTATGTCAACAGAAGTTAAAGGACATAATGACGTTGTTGAAGAAGTCAGTCGGGGGAGAGAGAGAGAGAGAGAGAGACACCAGCCTTCTAGTTTTCTCTATCGATGGATGAGACACAATAACTGTGTCTGTCACTACAATCCACGTATGGAAATTGGGAGTAATCCGGTGGAGGTCACTTTGTTGCTGACCTGTAGAGGAAACCAGGTATTAGTGTGGACAACCACGACTCGGATGCTTTTCAGGGTGAGGAAGTCACTACCGAGTAAACACTGAGGTGTTGTTTGGGTTCCATCGTGGAACATTTGGATTTCGTAATTACTCTCTATGTTCTCTCTACATCTACGCTTTATCTTCAGACAACGGTGGTTGTTGAAGAAGCCTTTGTTCATGTTTCACCTTATGGCTTGCTGAACTGAACTTTAAGAATCATTCCTGGACTTGGAGTTTGGGACTTTGCCACACACACACACACACACACACACACACACACACACACACACACACACACACACACACACACACACACAACGAGTTTAGTTTTGGGGTTAATGTTCAAGGTTTAATGTTTTTACTTCTAACATTCTAACATTTTTACTTTTATTTTTCATATTATCATAAGTAGTTATTAATAAAGTAGTTTTTAACACTTATAACATGACTCGGAGTGTTTCTTTTGTTGCTGGTTCGTAACAGGGACAATCAAACAGAAGACCTGTGAGTGCAGATTTGTCTGGATTAGAAATGCAAATTAAGTAACAGGAGTCTGTGATGTTTTCCTACGTGCCAGATACATGTAAGCTGTCAGTTCTGCATTGACTCAGTTTCTGGATAATGCTCTGGGGTAAGATCCTGGCTAACCCTATGTACTTAAAAAAAAAACCCTATGTACTTAGTCTGGGAACTGGTGCCACCGTGTGTCCAGCAAATGTCAGAGGCCAGCTAGCTCTATTTTTGTTACCAGATAATTGGGGCTTGATATTCAATGTGCTTCAGGCCATTGATTCAAATAGTGGCTTAAAAAAAATCACAATCCTGAATTTCAAACAATATTCTTTCTCCTAATTCTGACTTTTTTCAAGACTGTTGATGGGACAGAGGGCAGAGATGTTAATATGAGCAATTGTACAATTCACATGGGTACTAAGGATGAATTTGTCTCTGCACCTGTCTGTGTGTTTAAAGATAAAATGTCAGCCTGGTACTAGTCTTGCATTGGTCATCAAACAGTTGTGGAGTCAACAGAGCAGCCACAGTAGTGTTGATAAGGTCTTTACAACAATATGTGACATTTTAGGGAAGAAATGTGTTCAGGTATTAATATGCAAAAAAGTCCATTAAGATTTATTGTTTGGAATTTTCAGGTATTCCTTGATCTTCAAGAACATGCAGAGTCATGAAGTCATACAGCGTGGAAATAGGTCCTCCAGTCCAACTCGTCCATGCCGACTGTGTTACCCAGCGAGCTAGTTCCATCTGCCTGCGTTTGGCCCATAGCCCTCTAAACCTGTGCTATGCATGTACTTAACCAACTGGCTTTTAAATGCTGCTAATGTGCCCGCCTCAACCACTATTTCTGGCAGCTCATTCCGAATACGCACCACCCTTTGTGTGAAGAAGCTGCCCGATGTCCCTGTTAAATCCCTCGCTTTTGATCTTAAACCTATGCCCTCTTGTCTTAGCACCTCCTTCCTGGGGAAAAAGACAGTGCTTTCACCCCTGTCTATGCCCCTCATGGTCTTGCATACCTCGATCAGGTCACCCCTCAATCTACTACGTTCCAGGAATGAAGTCCTAGTCTACACAACCTCTCCTTGTAACTCAGGCCCCCAAGTCCAGGCAACATCCTGGTAAATCTCTTCTGCATTCTTTCCTATAAACAGGGAGACCAAAACTGTACACAATACTCCAAGTGTGGCCTCACCAACATCTTGTATAACTGCAACATATCTTCCCAACTCCTCAATGCCCTGACTGAGGAAGGCCAGCGTGCTAATGTCGCCTTCACCACCCTATCTACTTGTGACACCACTTTCACCCTCGGCTTCCTACCACTGAGCCAATTATGTATCCAATCCGCTATATTCCCGGGAGCCCATGCGATCTAATCTCCAAACTAGCCTGCCATGAGGGACCTTGTCAAAGGCCTTGCTAAAGTCCATATAGACAACATCCACTGCCCTACCCTCATCTACCCTCTTGGTTACATCCTTGGAAAAACTCCAGGAGATTTGTCAGGCATGACTTCCCATGCACAAAGCCATAGTGACTGTCCTAATCAGATCCTGTCCCTCAGAATCCCCTCCAGCAATTTACCCACCACTGATGGTCATACCCACTGGCCTGTAGTTTCCTGGCTTGTTTTTGCCACACTTTTTAAACAATGGTACCACATTAACCACTGTCCAGTCCTGTGGCCAGATATGAAGCAAAAATCTCTGCAAGGGCCCTCCACAATTTCTTCTCTAGCTTCCCACAAGGTCTGTGAATGCACCAGGTCACGGCCCTGGAATTTATCCACTTTAAGGCCTCCAATACCTCCTCCCTGCTAATTCGTATGTGGTCCAAGACATCACCACTCATTTCCCCCATTTCCTTAGCTTCCATCGTTTTCTCTACAGTAAAAACTGAAGAGAAATATTCATTAAAAAGCTCTCCCATTTTATTTGGATCCAACTACTTGGCCATGCTGATCTTTAAGGGACCTATTCTCTCCTTGGCTACCCTTTTAATATACCCGCAGAATTTCTTGAGAGCTTGCCTCGCCTTGCCTGCAGATCCCTCTCGTGTCCTTTTTTGGCCCTCCCCAACTTCTCTCGTAAGTACACTTCTACACTTGTAGTCATCAGGAGATTCACCAGTTCCCGATCCCAAAGAGTGGGTAATGCTTTACTGTCCAAAAGCAGAGAGGTGAATGAAAAGAAAAAGTGGTATTTATGTACCCTAGTCACGATCTCTGTTGTAATGCCATCGCTTCCAGCTCCAGTGACCCGATTTCAATCCTGCCATCCAGTGCTGTATATGTGGAGTTTGCATGTTCTCCCTATGAGTACATGGATTTCCCCCGGGTGCTCTGATTTCCTCCGACATCCCAAACGCATGTGGATTGGTAGATTACTTGGTCACTTGTAATTGCCCGAGCGTGTGGGTGAATGGTTGGGAGTTAATGGGAATGTGAGGATGGAAGGAAATTGGTGTAAATGGGGCCCGATGGCTGGCGTGGATTCAGTGGACCGAAGAGCCTTTCTCCATGTTGTATGACACCATGTGGCAGCTAGTTTATGCTTAGCAATGTGCTAAAACTGAAACACCTCAATAGCCAGATAATCTGTTTTGGTCGTACAGGTTGAGTGATGAACACTGCCTGGACCACCATGGGTGTGGAACACCCTGTGTGTCCAGGGAGAGAATGGGCTGGGAGTGAGAGTCTGTAATGGGAGTCGGTGAGTGGTGCAGGTGCAAAGGCGAGAATGTTGGGGGAATGGGAGCCAGGGACAGTATTCGGGTTGAGTGCTGCCGGTGTCTATAGGCAGGGGACAGAGAATGTGGGGAGAGGTGGAGAACAAATGAAGGAAAGGCAAAGTATGGAAGAGTGAATAAACTGGGGATCTCTCTCTCTCTTTCACACTGCACTGCACTGCACACACTCACTCCATACTCTACTGCTTCACAGTCTCTTCATACTGCTTCGTACCCTTTTCAAGATGTTTCGTTATAACATCCTTCCTTAATAGGGTCCAGCATTTTCTCTCTTACTGGTGTTAGGCTAACATATCAGTAGTTTCTCTCTTCCTCCTCTCCTAGTGAGGCCACACTTGCTACCCTGTGACGTGCAGGGACAACCCCAGGATCTGTAGAATTTTGGAAGTTGATAATCGGTGTTTGTTTTGTTCCTTCCCAATTGCTTCTTTCAAAACGTAGATGTTGATCATCGGATCCTTGGGATTTATTGGCTTTTGGTCTTGTCCAATTTTAAAATATATTTAGGTACTTAATTCTTTCTCTTCCTCGTTCCCACTAGATACTTAGTTCATTGATATTTCTGGGAGGTGTTTGCCTTTTACATAAAGATGAACACAAAGTATCTATTTAATTTCTCTGCTGTTTCCTTATTCCCCATGGTAATTTCTCCTGCCTCTATCAGGAACCAATATTTGTCCTTGCTAGTTTTTTCCCCTTTTACATATCAATGGAAACTTAAGGATTTATGGTTTGTTTCCTGGCAGTCGTGTCTCATTCTATCTTTTAACAATTTCTTGGTCTTTCTTTGCTGAGTTCAAAAATGCTCCCAATCCTCAGGCCTACTGCTATTCCTGACAACTTCATAAGCCTCTTCCTTGGATTTAATACTGGCTTTAATTCCTCCTGTCCCCCACATGTTGATTTTTGTACCTTGAAGGAATATATTTCTTCTGCAAATTGTGCATCATTTCTCTACATGCTGGCCTTTATCTATCCGCCATCATAGCTTTTCGATGTGTTTTCCAGTCAACCACCGCCACTCTCCCCTCATCCCTACGTTTGTTTCCTTTGTTTAGATTGTCAGAGCCAGCCAGTTCTGATATTTCAACCTCTGATGATAACTGTGTTCTCTCTCCACAGACGTGCTGACCTGCTGGATTTTTGGCATTCACTTTTATATCTCCATCAACTACAGTTCTAGAACTGACGGTTCCAGTCATGCCTTTTCTCTCTCTGTTCCCGTTCCTCTCCTTCCACAGTAAGACCCTGATAATCCAGCATCCTCGGGACTTCAGTGATACCAAACTAGCAGATTTTCCGGGACTATTGGATGTTACTGCTATTAATACACTTTTTGTTTAATATGTTACACAGAGGCATAATCAATGTTCCAGTAAAGTGGGCGAGTTTAAAGGGAACGCAGGAAATGGGGACTCAAGAGTTTTAAAGGGAGCATGAGAACCACGGTCCAGTGTGAATAAGGGAGTGCTGGAAACAGGGTTGCAGTGCGTTTAAACTGAGCATGGGATTTCCAAACTGGATTGTCACAGTTTTACTGTATTCACACCTCCAGACAGATCGGTGGCAATTAACAAACCTTCCCCACCCTCTCTCAGCAGACACTCACCCTTTGTGCCCTTCGGTCTCTATGGCCGTTTTGTTCTCTCTATGGCACTTCCCAAAGATATCTCAAGAAGGGCAAGGACTACAGGTGCATAGAAAAGCTGTCGCCTCTAGGTTCTCTCTCAGTGACACACTATCTTATCTGGAAGTATATTGGTCACATCTTCATCATCTGAGCCTAAATCCTGGAACTTGGTCTTCAATAGGATTCTTGGAGTACTTTCACCATAAGCATTTGCAGACGTTCAATATGGAGGCTCATGGCCATCTTCCCAAGGACAACTGGTTGCAGGAAGAGTGATCCAGAGGATAGTTCCAAAGGAGCTTTAGTCCTTGCCCTTTTCTAATAGGTACAATGTTCTTGCTCCCTGTTTGGATGAGGGTGGGGCTACAGGGAGCTTGTACAAACAGTCCGTGGCACAGGTGTGGGGGAAGAAAGAGAAACATAGTATTCACAGGGGATAGCATGGGTATGGAACGGACACTGCTCTCTGCAACAAGAACTGTGCTAGGGTTCAGGACTTCTCATTTGGGCTGGAGTAGAACTTGGAGTGAGATCCAGTTAGCAAGGTTCATGTGGGCACTAATGACATAGGTCTAGGAAAGAGATTCTGATGAGGGATTATGAAGAACTCAGGGCAAAATTGAAAAGGGGTGATAATCTCTGGATTATTGCCCGAAACATGAGAACTGGCAAAGGGTAAATAGGATTAGAGAGAGAAACGTGTGGCTTAAAACTTGGTATGGGAGAAATGGATTCGATTCATGGGACACTGGCACCGGATCTGGGGAAGGAGAGAGCTGATCCGTTGGGATGGGCTTCACCTGAATCATGCTGGGACCAGTGTCCTGGTGAATTGCGTAAACAGCGTTGCAGACAGGGCTTTAAACAAAATCGGAGGGGGCAAGGTCTCCAGGAACGGGATGTTTCATCAGTCAAGAGAAAATGGGAGAGCGCTGTCAGAGGATAGTGAGGGGGGAATTCACAAGCAAAGTGTGACAGGCTGGGGCAGAAAATACAAACACAAATATGCAGCACAGAGCAAATCCAGAGATAATATAATCTAAAACAAACATATCAGAGCCTAATGGTCTTTATTTGAATGCACGTAGTATTAGGAATAAGATACTTAACAACACAGATAGCAACTTGTGAGTATGATAAGATATCTTTACTAGTCACGTGCGTCAAAGCACACAATGAAATACATCTTTTGCATCGAGTGTTCTGGGGGCAGCCCGCAAGTGTCGCCACGCTTCCGGTGCCAACATAGCATGCCCACAACTTCCTAACCCGTACATCTTTGGAATGTGGGAGGAAACCGGAGCACCCGGAGGAAACCCACGCAGACACGGGGACAGTGTACAAACTCCTTACAGACAGCAGCCGGAATTGAACCAGCTGGCACTGTAATAGTGTTACCCTAACTGCTACTCTACTGTGCCTGCTGTATTATGGAGGCATGGCTGCAAGGTAATCAGGACTGGGTGCTCAATATTCCAGGTTGTGCGATGTTCCAAAAGAACAAGTCAAAGGGGAAAGAAGGCAGGGTCCTGTTGTTAATCAAGGAAGGTATCAGAGCGGTGTTGAGTCTTGACATAGAGGCAGTGGATAGTGATGTAGAATTGGTTTGGGTTGAAATCATGAATAGCAGTGGAAGGATAAAACTGGTGGCAGAAGTCTATGGGACCCCAAAATGTGGCCTCTTGATGGGGTGGAGTTAAATGGGGCAATATCTTGGGTATGTTAGAAGGGAACAATAATTGTCATGGGAGATTTTAATCTACTAATTGATCAAACTGGCAAGGACATTGTAGAAGAAGGATTGCTTCATAGAACAGAAGCTACCTGGGAAGAGGCTGTTTTAGATTTGGTCACATGAGTAATGAGGAAGGATTAATAAGAGATCTTGTAGTTAAAGATCCCTAGGAGGTAGTAACTCCAATGTGACAGAATTCCAGATGCAGTTTGAGGGTGAACACCACAGGACCAAACTCACTGCCTTCAACTTAAATAAGGGCTATTATAATGGTATGAAGGTGGAGTTGCCAAAGATGGACTGGGAAAATAAGCCATTCCTGGGATGAGACAGTTGTCCTATCAAGGGAGGCTGGATGGTTTGGGTCTGTATTGCTTGGAATTTAGAAGAATGAGTGGTCACCTTATTCAAACATATAAGATCCTAAGGGGGCTTGACAGGGTAGATGTTGAAATATTTTCACCATTGGGAGAGTCACAAACAATGGGACATAGCTACAAAATAAGGGGCCGGTCATTTAAAACTGAGGTGTGTAGAAACTTCTTCTCTCAGAGAATAGTGAATCTCTGGAATTCTCAGCCCCCGAGGGTGGTGGAGGCCGGATTATTGGATATATTTAAGGTGGAGACAGATAGATAAATACTTGAAATATCAAAATGAAGGGATGAAGAAACCAAGAAAGGAAAGGAATGCATCATGAAAGTGGGTGGAAATTCGCAGCAAAGGTGGTGAAACTATTGGGAACTACAGGAGCACAGAGCTCAGCAACAGTACAGCCATCAATATACCAGAAGTTGTCAGGGTTTGAATAGGACTGGATTAAGGAATATTCCTTTTATCACACAAGGAGACATATTTCAAGGATACATGTTAGGATGGCACAGCAGGTAGTGCTGCTGCCTCCCTGGTCCAGCCACCAGACTTCCATCCCAACCTCTGGTACTATCTGTGTGGAGTCTGCACGTTCTTCCTGTGACTGGGTGGGTTTCCCCACAGGGGATCGAACCATTGAGCCATACGGCATGGAAAGAGGCCATTCGGCCCGCCATGTTGACACCAGCCAGTGGGCACCCATTCGTATTAGTCCCATCTCCCAGTACTTCTTTACCGAGGTCATGCAAGCTGTCAGTGACTCTGCTTCCCCCACTCTCTCAGGCCGTGTATTCCAGGTACTCACCACTCTCTGGGTGAAAAGGTTCCCTTCAGATCCTCTCTAAATCTCTTCCCCCTTAACCCTAAACCTATGTTTTCTAGTTTTATCTACCTTGGAGAAGGGGCAAAGTTCTCTGCAGTCTACCCTATCTATACCCCTCATAAGTTTACTTATCTCAATCATGTCTCCTCTTAACCTCCTCTGCTCCAGGGAAACAAATCGGGTGTTGTCTCTCCTCATAAATGAAACACACCGTCCCAGGCAACGTCCTGGTGTGTCTCCTCTGCACCCTCTCCAGCGCTGTCACATCCTTCCTATGGTGACCAGAACTGCGCACGGTGCTCCAGCTGAGGTCTGGCCAACGTTTTATATAGGTAGAGCATAACCTCGCTGCTCCTGTGTTCACTGCCTGTTTCCTCCAGTTTCCTGCCACATCCCAAAGACGGGCAGGTCAGTAGGTTAATTAGCTGCTGCAAATTGTCCCCAGTGGGTTGGTGGGGTGGGGGGGAGGGGGTTCAGGGTGGAGATGGTGGGCATTTTCCCCTTTGCCAGTAACAGGGCCCAAACCTTCCTTGTACCAAATGTGCTCGGCCACTTGTGTCCGAATAGATACCTGTTGTGAAACAAGTTCGAGATCTCAGAGGACAAGGGCTCTGAACACAGTCTTAGAGATAAATGATTTATTTACAAAAGGCAAACGCAGAGAAAGGGTACTGGGAATAACGCGCGCGCGCGCGTGCACGCACGCGCACACACACACACACACACACACACACACACACACACACACACACACACACACACACACACACACACACACACACACACACACAACGAACTAGATACAGACAGTCAAGGAAAAACAATACGATACCTGCCACCCCTTGACTCAGTGCAGGCATGGCTCTGTGCTACCAGGGATACTAACTAGAACGCTCCCACACCTCACCAACGATTTCTCCAGCGCCATTACACAGTGCTCGGCCTGGAGCGAAGCAGGGTCATCCCTCAGAGATAAAAGAGAGAGAGCCGAGCACATGTGGCACTCTTTATAGTGCTAGAGGGCTGGGGGGGGGGGTCCAGCCCAAGTAATTTAAAAAGGCCAATGGCCCGGTGCCAGCAAGGACTAATTGATCACAAAGGCCAATGGTCAGGCGTGCACTGATGGGTGGGGCAGGGCCAAGCCTTAATTGGTTGTGGTGTGTCTTCGACCAGGTAAGGGTAGTGCTGTCATTGTGACAGCCACGACCCTCCATGATACAGTACCTGAGCTCAAATCCTGCAGGCTCTCCCATCAAAGGACTGGGGTCGTTGAACAGTTCGGCAGGGCGGGGAGGTATCGATGGGAGAGGGAGTCTGGAATGCAGGAGCCCATTTGAAACTGGTCGATTTGAGCGCGATCGATCACCCTTTGGTTCTGCAGTCACAGAGCACTCTGTGTAACCGCACGACCCAGCAAGGCTGATTCGTGGCTATTAGCCACACACGGTGGAGGACGCTCCTGAGAGGAGACCTGGAGCTGTCGCTTATTGCTCTGCCTCTAAATCAAACCTCCCGCCGACTCTCAGATTTGTACTGGTGTTGTACGTTATCATTTTACAATAAGTAAACTATAATCACCTGCCTTCAATGGGACTTTGATCACTCTGCACCCCCCCCCCCCCCCCCCCAACCCCCCTGCCCCAAGCAGTTGGTTTGTTTCACTGGTTAGATGAGCATTGGGTAAACCTTGGTGTGGAGGGACTAGAATTGGCCTGGGACTGGCATGTATGGTTGTGGAGCACCAGATGAGGGTGGGGTGGGTCACTCTGGCTGTGAATATTTTGACCTTTCCTTCATGCTTACAATCTGACCTCTGGCATCCCGGAGGAAGGGGATATTTATTGTGTTCCCTCCTCCAACGGGAATTACACTGGATTGTCGGAGCTTGAAAGACACTGTCCCTTAAGGTGTGGATCAGATGATATTGCTGACCACTGACGGGGCAGTTTGGGATTCCCTTGCCTCAGTTAGGCCGACGTCAAACAGCGGGCAATTAACCCACGGTGTAGGGAATAGGGAAACAGCGGGCTTTGAGATTGTGGAAGGTTCTATTCACGGATATTTCTCCTGACGATGAGACTGGACTGGTGAGACGGGAGGTGGGACTGGGGAGGGAAGGGGTAGTGTCGGGAAAGAGAAGTTGAGAATAGCGAGTCAATGGTTTCTCTAGAAAGTGCCTGTGCCCTTACCTACACTGAACAATTCTACCAACTGATCGTGCCTGAAATTCTGGACCATATCTGACTGCCCAACTGCTGCTGGGACTGCAGAGGGTTTGCTGGGGGTGTGGGAGGAGGTACCAAGTTCTGCTCTTACCTGTTACAACGTGGAATCAGGAGCAGGAGTCGGCACTGGGTCCCGGGCAGAAAACGTGCTCCTTTTTAATTGATTTCTGTCAGTTAAGCACGTCATTTATTTTCCATTTTTCAAATAACTATTTTTCAATTATTTCCATTATATTGGCCAATTTTAAATCTCTCTCATCAGAAACATTTAAATGCAGCTTAAAAACCTCTGACACCAGTCAGGAGTCCATCTCAGGCTTCTATCATCACATTACAAATAGACTGGGACCTATCCATAGATTGTGATCTATTAATGCACCAGGGCTTCTCAATGGACTGGGACTTATTAATGCACTGGGGCAGAGCAATAAGCTGGAACCTGTCAATACACTGGGACTTTTTATCAGAGGGACTAAAATTAGGGAAGAGTTTGAACTTGCAATTTGAATTGTTGGGCTGGATTTTCCTGAGTTAAACACTGAAATGTTAATAATTAAAGGGAAGTAGTGAATATTATATTTGAACATAATTTATCCCCATGACAGATACAGTAAATACCAAAAGAGGTCATTTTTCCAATCCAAGAGATGACATCTTTGGATACGACAATTGGGGAGAGCCTAATCTGAACTGTGGCTTCTTCCACAATGTTTCATGGTTTTCTTTTGTTTATGCAGCGAAACTTAACAGATGAGCAATTAGCCTAAAATGGATGCATTGTGTCAACAAGATGAGACGTAGATGTCCAAAACATTCCCAACATCCTCAATGTTTGAAGATGTTACAGATTTAGAAGAAAAGCCAGTAAAAGATTCCACTTGTAGCAAAAAACCCAAATCCCAATCATACAAAAACTGTTTTAAGTGTGTGTACAGAACTCAGGCCGCCTGCTGTCTCAGATTGTAACAATTTACATTTGGAGATAAAACTGTCAGTAAACCATTACGATAATTTCTATTTCTTGCTGATCATTTACACTAATTTGTTATCTTGGAACCACAGATGAGGGTCTTGAGTGACAGATGTTTAGTATGTTGAGAATATTATGATAGTGACTGGTATAAATTAGAACTGAGAACATGTGCATAAAGGGGTATGGAATGCAAATGCTCATGGATTAGTGCAGCGAGGAACAGATTTCAGCTAGAAATAGACTGAGGTTGTGGCTGTAAGCTGGCGGAAATTGAAGAGAAGGGATCAGGGCAAGGGAGACCCCAGAGTGGGGGAGAACATGGAAGACAGGATAGAGGAGAAAGGAAGGAGAAAAAAAAGCAGATAAAGGATAGAGAGGAGAAGTGAGAAAAATGTAAATAACAGATTCCTGCTTTCCCTCCATTTCAAGCACTTCATATTCCTTGCTTCAAATTCCCATACTCTCCTCAGACTCAATGTCCTTGATGATCTCAATCTGCATTTCATTCACGGTCCCCTCTAACCTCTCATCCACAGAAATTCCTTAGAGGGTGACTTCTAGCAGACCTGAGCCTAACAGCCCTGATGCACACTGCACCATGATGGCATGGGCTGCATCCACCTGGCCTGGTTCAGGCTCTCACTGGATCCAGGGCCAGAGGCCTCATTACAAGAGCTGGAAACTCCAGCACAGAGCTGCACTCAGCAGTGTCACTGTGACTTCACCTCTACTTTATACAGTCCTTGTATCAATGGTAGCACGGAGATGTCTGATAGGATGGATTCCACAGCGTGACTATAGGCTTCGATACTTACAGATTAGAAATTTTTTAAAAGTTACTATGCCTTCTTTTCCGACTCCATATAAAATAGAAATTACAGAAAAAATTTTAGGTTTTAATCCTTATCAGAAGGGCTTGATAGCAATAATTTATGATCTAATTATGAAAATACGTCCAGAGACACTTGATAAAATTAAGAATGAATGGGAAAGAGAACTTCAGATACTTTTACCCACAGAGACATGGAAGAAAATTCTTCAGTTAGTTAATACATCTTCAATGTGCGCCAGACACTCTTTGATACAGTTTAAGGTGGTTCACAGGACCCATAATGTCAAAAGATAAGTTAGCTCGTTTTTATCACCATATAAATCCTATATGTGACAGATGTAAGTCAAAGGTGGCTTCTCTGACACATAAGTTTTGGTCCTGCCCTCTTTTGGAAAAATATTGGAAAGACATTTTTAACATTATTTTAACTATATTGAATATTGATTTACAACCTCACCCTATCACTGCAATTTTTGGGCTACCAGTGATGGAATCTGGCCACTTATCCGCTGCTGCTGATACGATAGGGTCTTTCAAGAGACTGTTAGATAGGTACATGGAACTCAGTAAAATAGAGGTAAGCCTAGTAATTTCTAGGGTAGGGACATGTTCGGCACAGCTTTGTGGGCCGAAGGGCCTGAATTGTGCTGTAATTGTTCTATGTTCTATATGATTGTCTTTCTCACATTAATGGCCAAATGATCCATTTTGCTGAAATGGAAGGATCCAATACCTCCCACTACTTTTCAATGGTTTTCTCAAACTATATCATGTTTAAACTTGGAAAAAATTAGGAGTGGTACTGTTGATCCTTCGCTTAAATTTGAGGAAGTTTGGAGTCCATTCATTCAATATCTTCATATGATATAGATCCCTTTTCAATTACCTTTGAACTTAGAGGAGCGGAGTTGCCGACAGAATAATGCTCTTTGTTCATCGAGAAATATCAGTCCAGTTTCTTTTTCTTTTGAAACTTTTTTTAGTTTGTTTCGATTTATTACATAATTTTTTTTGATTTGGGGGTTCTTTCTGTTTTATACAGTCAATCTTTTTCTTCCCCATTTTGATTTTTTTTGTATTATATTCACTTACTAAGAGACCGTGATGTCTAGAATATATATTTTATTCTTTATGACTATATATGCCATGATTATCCTCCTGATTTCTTCGTATCACGTGTATAATCACTGATGTTATGTGTATTAATCTGTATTAATTTGAAAATTAATAAAAAGATTGAAAAAGAAAGAAAGGAAGAATATAGGCTGGGTATAAGGGGCCAAGAGGGGGATACATTTTTGAAGTGATCTCAAGAGACTTTCTTGATTAGTTTGTTTCTAGCCCAGGGAGGAAGACAGCATTGTTGGGCTTGGTTCAGGGAATGAGGGGGGGGGGGGGGCGCGTGACAAGTGGAGCTAATATTAATGGGTAGTGCATTTGGGGAAAGGTGATCATAGCTTAGAATAGATATAGGAAACTGTGTGGACCACCCCAAGATAACAACTGTCGACTGGAGGAGGTCAGCTGCAGTGGAATGAGATTGCAATCAAGGGATCCCTCTGATTGGTGGACCTTTAAGGTGGAGATGGTGCAGGTACAGTCTAGGAAGGGCGGTTGAAGGCAGAGCCCTCTGGATAGTAAAATAAACCCGGAGGAAAGGGCACATGGTAGATATCAGATTGATGACAAAAATGAATTTCAGAGTGATCATAGAAAGGTCAGAAAGGAAGGGCAAAGCAAACTAGGAGGAGGATTGAGAAGAAGAGAAAGGGCCAGCAGAATCCAGGAGGCTTTTATTGGCTTGTGAACAATGAACAAGTAGTGAGGGGAGAGTTGGGCTCATCAGGGTCTGTATAGGAAACCTACTCATGGAGAGAGGGGATGTGTGGGATACATGTCTTCACTGAGGAAGCTGATTCCAGCAGAGTCTAAGCAAAGGAAAATAAGTTTAAAATTCTGATGGCCTAAAGATTAATAAAGAGAAGGTTCCTGAGATGTTAGTTGTACTTAAAGTGGTGCAGTGGGATACACCCTTGGCTGCTGTGAGGGGAAATTGCAGAGGCCGTGTCCATAATCTTCCAAATACCAATAGGTTCATGGCTGGTGCCTGAGGATCAGTGAATTCTCAATGTTCCACCTTTCTTCACAGGAGTAAGTACAGAGCAGTTAGTTTAAACTTTGTGGTGGCTTAAATTCAAGAAACAACAATCAGCGACAGAATTACTGTCACTTGGACAACTTGGATTGACCAAGGAAATTCAGTATAGGCGTGTTAGAAGCAAATTATGTCTAATTAACAATAGAGCTCTTTGATGAGGTAATGGGAGGGTCAATGAGGGAATTGCAGTTGATGTAAGGTATATGAACCTTCATCATAGGTTTACCATCAAGGCTGAAAACAATGGAATATAAGAGGGGATATCCCTTATGACCTCTTAACCACCTTGACTATCTGCCCTACTGCCTTTAGGAAAGTGCGGACACGTTCTCCAAGATCCTTCTCTTTTTCCATGTTTCTTATTACCATACTGTGTGTTCCTTGTCCCTTTTCACCCTCCCTGAATACATTACCTCACATGTCTTCAGAACAAATCCCGTTTGCCACTTTCGTGTCTATGTACAAGAACTTATTCCTCCCTATCAACCATACGCCAACCTTTGTAGGAACAACAAGCATCTTAAATGAGCCTTCAACATTCAAGTCCATCATTAATAAATATCACAGTAAGTGGTGGGACCTGGAGACCAGCACCACACTGCAGTCACCTTCACTTCATTGACCGTTACTGAGTACGACTGAGCCACGTGCACTCCCAGTTGCTGCTTCCTTTTAGATTCCCTGGCCTTTCACTTTCCTGATAAGTTGCCAAACAATGTCCATGTGTAGACTACATCAAATGTTTCTTCCCTCATCAATTCTCCTTGTTACCTCACCTAAAAAAAGGCCATCAAGTTAGACAAGCACAACCTCCCCTTAACAAATCTGGTAACAAAACTTGTGCCTCTCTAACTGGTGATTTTTGCTGTCTAATGTCAGAATTTCTTCCAATTATTCCCCCACAGCTGGTGTCAGGCTGACAGGCTCGAACTTTTTTCCCTTCTTCCTTTTCAAACAACAGTGTCACACCAGCATCTTTCCAGTTCTCCCGCACCATGGCCGTAGCCAGAGAGTGATAGTCAGAACCTGATCCTTTTAAGGACATGGCACACGTTTGGTCCAGGCCTGGTGGTTTGTCACTTTTATAGATCCTAGAACCCATAATATGTCCTCTCTATGTTTATCATTTTCAGTTATTCACACTCTTCCTCTTTAATGTCAGTGACTTCATCGTCATCTCTTCTGTGAAGACGTATAAAGCATTAATTTAGAACTGTGTATGTCTTTCAATGCCACACGTGGGTTACCACAACTATCTCGAGGAGGATTTACTCTTCCCTTTTCTAACTTCTGTCTTTTACTATCTCTACACTCATGACTGTGTGGCTGGGCACAACTCAAACACCATCCATAAATTCGCTGATGCCACTGCTGTTGTTGGCAGAATCTCAGGTGGTGATGAGGAGGCGTACAGGAGCGAGGTAGATCGGCTGGTTGAGTGGTGTCGCAACAACAACCTCACACTCAACGTCAGCAAGACCAAAGAATTAATTGTGGACTTCAGGGAGAACACACACCAGTTCTCATTGAGGGGTCGACGGTGGAAAGGGTGAGCAGCTTCAAGTTCCTGGGAGTCAACATCTCAGAGGATCTATCCTGGGCCCAACACATTGATGCAATCACGAAGAACACATGCCAGCAGCTCTACTTCATTAGGAGTTTGAGGAGATTCGGTATGTCACCAAAGGCCCTTGCAAATTTCTACAGATGTACGGTGAAGAACATTCTGACTGTTGCATCGCCGCCTGGTATGGAGTCTCCAATGCACAGGATCGAAAGAGGCTGCAGAGGGTTGTAGACTCAGCCTGCTCCATCACGGCACAGCCCTCCCCACCATCGAGGACATCTTCAAGAGGCGGTGCCTCAAGAAGGCAGCATCCATCACTAAGGACCCTCACCATCCGGGACATGCCCTCTTCACGTTACTACCATCAGGGAGGAGGTACAGGAGCCTGAAGACCCACACGTAATGATTCAGGAACAGCTTCTTCCCCTCTGCCATCAGATTCCTGAACAGTCCACAAACCCAGGAACACCACCTCATTATTCCTCTTTTGCACTATTTATTTATTTTTGTAACTTATAGTAATTTTGATGTCTTTGCGTCTTGCACTGAACTGCTGCCACAAAACAACAAATTTCACGGCAAATGTCAGTGATAATAAATCTGATTCTGAATTTCGTGTAGTTATAAGACCTTTTGCAGTATTCCTTGATTACAACATATTCCCGTACACCTTCTCTGCCTTTTAATTTTATCCCTGCACCTTCCATATTTGCTACACTCTGGAGCTCATGGTACTTGTAATAAGCTTCCCTTTATTTTCCTGTTCTAGCCTGGATGTTCCTCTATATCGATGGGACTTCTCCCATTTCTTTAATGGGAACATACTTCCTCCTGGATTGCCTCCCACTGCTTTGACGCTGAGTTATCTTCAAGCAACTTCTCTCAGCCCACTTTTACTGAATCTTACCTCAGCCAAGTAATATTGGCCTTATCCCAATTTAGACCTCGTCCTTTCCTGTATCGATGCTAAACCAGCTGAATTGTGATTGTTGGTTAGGAAAATGCTCTTCCATTGCTGCCCCTTTCTCTGATAGTTTCTCATCCTTTTAGCACCTGACTTACACTCCAGATTCATCCTCTGGATAATTCCAAGACCACTCCCTTTCATTGCATTTGCTGTATCCTGACGCACAAAGTTCTCATAGAATCATATGAGGAACTCAGTTCCTTCGTAAACATCTGAACCCAGAGCAAGAGCAGGCCACTCAACTCCTCAAGCCCTCGCAGCCATTCAAGAACCTCAGGGCCACAGGTGAGGAAGCCACGGAGAGCAGAGGGAAAATCGATGCAGCACGGAAGTCGACACAGAGCGGGAAGAGGGTGGATGCAGAGGAGAATCTAGCTGCACAGGAGGATAATCCTGCAGTGCGGGAGGGGGATCGACGCGGCCCAGGAGAGGGTTTATGTAGCGCAGGGGAATCTGAGCTTCACAGGAGGAGAGCAGGGAGGGGCTCCATGCAGCTAGGTTGATTAATCTGTGCAGCAGAGGGGGAATCTCCACGGTGCAGTAGGGGTTATAGGTGCAGCATAGAAGGGGAACCAATACTAAACAGCAACTTGATGAATTATCTTGCGTTAGACTGTTATACCTCCACTGACCAGCAGAGAGCAATGTCACATTGCAGATAGTTCCATTCCGAAGTCTGCTTCTGAGTCAGTGCCCA
Organism: Pristis pectinata; assembly: GCF_009764475.1. Classification (NCBI taxonomy): domain Eukaryota; kingdom Metazoa; phylum Chordata; class Chondrichthyes; order Rhinopristiformes; family Pristidae; genus Pristis; species Pristis pectinata. Next base: position 33,693,275 of record NC_067426.1, on the reverse strand, counting down.
AGCTGAACAAGCTGGTCACGGCCGTGTGACCTCTAACCTTGCCAGAGAGTGGGGAGATCGAAACTCCGTGCAGTGGTGTAACGTGGCTGGCAGTCAGTCAGACATTTGACAGGGCAAAATAAAAGTGCGTGAGTTGTGAAATGTAGACACAAGAGATTGCAGATGCTGGGACCTGGGGCAAATGCAAACTGCTGGAGAAGCTCAGCATGTGTGTGGGGAAAGGAACTGTTAACTTCCCTGTGCTCTCAGTTCTGATGCAGGGTCTTGACCCAAAACCTTTTCCCCACAGATGTTGCTCGACCCCTTGAGTTCCTCCAGCAGATTGTTCTTCATTGAGCTGTAAAACCAGCACAGTCTCTCACCCACGTCAAACTCTGCCGGTTCAGTAACCTGCTCTGCTATGAACCTATAATGGGTGCATTTGAAGATCATGACTTCAAACACTGCTCAAAATTCACGTCTACCAGGTACCGGTGATCCCTGTTCCACCAGGACTACCTGCAGCAGGCAACTCAAGGCACTGGAAAAATACCACCAACACGGTCTCCGCAAAACCCTCCAAGTGCACTGGGAAGATGAGTGAACCATAGAACACTACAGCACAGAAAACATGCCATTCAGCCCCTCTAGTCTGTGCCGAAACGTTATTCCACTAGTCCCATTGACCTGCACCCAGTCCATAACCCTCCAGACCTCTCCCGTCCATGTACCTATCCAATTTATTCTTAAAACTTAAGGGTGAGCCCACATTTACTACATCAGATGGCAGCTCATTCCACACTCCCACCACTCTCTGAGTGAAGAAGTTCCCCCAATGTTCCCCCTAAACCTTTCCCCTTTCACCCTAAAGCCATGTCCTCTCGTACATTTCTCTCCTAATCTAGGTGGAAAGAGCCTACTCGCTTTAACTCTGTCTATACCCCTCATAATTTTGTAAACCTCTATCAAATCTCCCTTCATTCTTCTATGTTCCAAGGAATAGTCCTAACCTAGAACCATTGAAAACTACAGCACAGAAAACAAGCCATTCAGCCCTTCTAGTCTGTGCCGAAACATTATTCTGCTAGTCCCATTTACCTGCCCCCAGCCCGTACCCCTCCAGACCTCTCTCGTCCATGTATCTATCCAATTTACTCTTAAAAGTTAAGAGCGAGCCCACATTTACCACATCAGATGGCAGCCCATTCCACACTCCCACCACTCTTTGAGTGAAGAAGTTCCCCCTAATGTTCCCCCTTGACCTTTCCCCTTTCACCCTAAAGCCATGTCCTCTCGTATTTATCTCTCCTAATCTAGGTGGAAAGAGCCTACTCGCATTAACTCTGTCTATGCCCCTCATCATTTTGTAAACCTCTATCATATCTCCCCTCATTCTTCTCCGCTCCAAGGAATAAAGTCCTAACCTGTTCAATCTTTCCCTGTAACTCAACTCCTGAAGACCCAGCAACACTCTAGTAAATCTCCTCTGCACTCTTTTAATCTTACTGACATCCTTCCTGTAGTTAGGTGACCAGAACTGCACACAATACTCCAAATTTGGCCTCACCAATGTCTTATACAACCACACCATAACATTCCAACTCCTATACTCAATACTTTGATTTATGAATGCCAGGATGCCAAAAGCCTTTTTTACAACCCTGTCTACCTGTGACGCCACTTTCAGGGAATTATGTATCTGAGCTCCCAGATCCCTTTGTGCCTCTGCACTCCTCAGTGCCCTACCATTTACTGTGTATGTCCTACCTTGATTTGTCCTTCCAAAATGCAACACCTCACACTTGTCTGCATTAAATCCCATCTGCCATTTTCTGGCCCATTCTTCCAGTTGGTCCAGATCCCTCTGCAAGCTTCGAAAGCCTTCCTCGCTGTCCACAATGCCTCCAATCTTAGTGTCATCAGCAAACTTGCTGATCCAATTTACCACATTATCATCTAGATCATTGATATAGACAACAAACAACAATGGCCCCAGCACAGATCCCCGAGGCACACCACTAGTCACAGGCCTCCAGTCTGAGAAACAATCATCCACTACCACTGTCTTGTCCCACACAGCCAATTTCGAATCCAGTTTACAACCTCTCCATGGATACCTACTGACTGAACCTTCTGAACTAACCTGCCATGTGGTACCTTGTCAAAGGCCTTACTAAAGTCCATGCAGACAACATCTGCAGCCTTTCCTTCATCTACGTTCTTGGTAACCTCCTCGAAAAATTCTACAAGATTCGTTAAACACGATCTACCACGCACAAAGCCATGCTGACTATCCTTGGCTGTCCAAATACTTGTATATCCAATCTCTCAGAACACCTTCCAATAATTCACCTACTACTGATGTCAGGCTCACCGGCCTGTAATTACCTGGTTTACTTTTAGAGCCTTTTTTAAACAACAGAACAACATGAGCTACCGTCCAGTCCTCTGGCACCGCACCCGTGTCTAAGGACATTTTAAATATATCTGCCAGGGCCCCTGCAATTTCTACACTAGTCTCTCTCAAGGTCTGAGGAAATATCTTGTCAGGCCTGGGGGATTTATCTACCTTTATTCGCTGTAAAGCAGCAAGCACCTCCTCCTCTTTAATCTCTATATGTTCCAAGACCCTACTGCTCGTTTCCCTTCCTTCCATATCCTCTATGCCCATTTCCTGAGTAAATACTGATGCAAAAAAACTGTTTAAGATCTCCCCCATCTCCTGAGGCTCTGCATATAGATGACCACTCTGATCTTCTAGGGGACCAATTTTGTCCCTTACTATCCTTTTACTCTTAATATACTTGTAGAAACCCTTTGTGTTTACCTTCACATTATCTGCCAGAGCAGCCTCATGCCGTCTTTTTGCCTTCCTGATTTCCTCTTTTAGTATTTTCTTACATTTTCTATACTCTTCAAGTACCTCATTTGTTCCTAGATCCTGCTATACACCTCTCCCTTTTTCTTAACCAGATCACCTTTCTCCAATTTAGAACCTCAACCCAAGGACCAGACCTATCATTATCCATAATTAACTTGGAACTAATGGCATTATGGTCACTGGACCCAAAATGTTCACCTACACATACTTCTGTCACCTGACCTGTCTGGTTCCCTAATAGGAGATCAAGTATTGCATTCTCTCTCATTGGTACCTTTATACATTGACTTAGAAAACTTTCCTGAACACAGTTGACAAACTCCAAGCCATCCAGCCCTTTCACAGTGTGGGAGTCCCAGTCAATATGTGGAAAGTTAAAATCCCCAACTATGACTACTTTCTGTTTCTTACATCGGTCTGCTATCTCTCTACAGTTTTGCTCCTCCAATTCTCTCGGACTATTGGGTGGTCTATAATACAACCCTATTAGTGTGGTCACACCTTTCCCGTTCCTCAGTTCCACACATATGGCCTCAGTAGACAAGCCCTCCGGGCTGTCCTGTCTACGCACAGCTGTGATATTTTCCCTGACTAGTAACGCCACTCCCCCCCCCCCCCATCACACCTGAAACAACGGAACCCCAGAACATTAAGCTGCCAGTCCTGCCCCTCCTGCAACCAGGTCTCACTAATAGCAATAATGTCATAATCCCACGTGTCAATCTGCGCCCTAAGCTCATCTGCTTTACCTACAATACTCCTTGCATTGAAATAGATGCACTTGAGAACATTTCCATCACATACAAGCCTTTGATTTCTGTCGATACCTGCAGTCCTCGCGTGACCATTTTCCTCCTCCACCTCACTATCTGCTCTAACACTCTGGTTCCCCTCCCCCTGCAAATCTAGTTTAAACCCCCCGGAGCAGCACTAGCAAACCTACCCGCAGGTACATTAGTCCCCCTCCAGTTCAGGTGCAAACCGTCCCGTCGCAACAGGTCCCACCTTCCCTGAAACAAAGCCCAGTTAGTCAGAAACATAAAGCCCTCCCTCCTGCACCATCTCCTTAGCCACATTTAGCTGCATTATCTTCCTATTTCTAGCCTCACTAGCTCGTTGCACGGGTAGCAATCCTGAGATTGCAACCCTGGAGGTCCCGTCCTTCAACTTTGCACCTAATTCTCTAAACTCTCTTTGCAGGACCTCCTCCCCCTTCCTATCCATGTCATTGGTCCCTACATGGACCACGACATCTGGCTGCTCACCCTCCCTCCTGAGAATATCGAGAACTCGATCCGAGATATCGTGGACCCTGGCACCAGGGAGGCAACAGACCATCCGGAATTCTCGATCTCTCCCACAGAACCTCCTATCTGTCCCCCTAACTATCGAATCCCCTATCACCACTGCTCTCCTCTTTACCCTCCTTCCTTCCTGAGCTGAGGGTCCAGTCTCGGTGCCAGAGGCGCGACCACTACAACTTGTCCCTGGTAGGTCGTCCCCACCAGCAGTATCCAAAACGGTATACTTATTGTTGAAGGGAAAAGCCACAGGGGTGCTCTGCTTTTTCTGTCTATACCTCTTCCCTTTCCTGACAGTCACCCAGCTACCTGCCTCCTGACTTTTAGGGGTGACTACCTCCCTGAAACCCCTGTCTATATCTGCCTCTGCCTCATGAATGATCTGAAGTTCATCCAGCTCCAGCTCCAGTTCCCTAACTCAGTTTGTCAGGAGCTGCAGTTGGATGCAGCTTTTACAGGTGTAGTCATCAGGGACAAGTGTGCAGTGTCAATCCTATCTCAGGCCAACATTCCCAGCGCTGAGGTCCTCGTTGCACTCATATGGCTATGCTGGACAGATCAGGTCCCAACATCAGACTCCTGCAACGGACACTCCATTCCGAGCTCTGTCACAGGTGGGTGGACAGAGTTCTGGCTGGACAGAGGAAAAGATTCAAGGATGTGCTCAAAACCCCAGGGAGAAATGCAACGTCTGACTGGTGGCTGGGATTCTCTGGCCCATGACTGCTCAATGATGAGAGGGAGCATTGGGATGGTACAGTGAACCTTGAGACCATGTGTTGGGAGCTCACTGAAGCTCTGATCGTTTCACTGCAGCCGTTGACCCTGCAGTTCCCCGCAGTTAGCTCATTCCAGCTGCAGCCTACAACACGTAGCTGCCGGTCTCTGTCAGCTGGAGATCCCCTCAGCACCGCCTGAGCCCACCTGAACTGCACCTCACTTGTGTTTAGCTGTTGGACCTTCTCACCACTTCTTCTGGGTCCCTTTCAAACACATAGACCCTCAACCTGTGTTTTTCAAGGTTGTATCCCAGGATCGCTGGTGATTCCAGAGTCAGTATCCCATAACTGCTGGATGTGGACCCAGCATTCCCTGCCATTCCATGCAAGCACCTCCCCTGTGGTTCGCAGGGTGTCTGTGGTACAAGTGCACAACACTGTCTGCAGCCATTCCAGTCGAACCTGGTGGGACAGAGTGGTCTCCATACATATATTTATAGTCAATCCCTCGTTGGTTGTTCAGGTATCTTGCTCATTGTTCCCTTCAGAGGTGCAGTAAATGCTCTGTGTTCCCTTCCCCACACCCTTCACCCTCTGAGTCCAGTACAGTACCCGCTGCCTCGGTCCCAGAGACTTGTCCCTCTGCTTCTGTGGTCTGCAGGAGCCACTGTTTTTTTTTGCCTTCTCCAACGACTTGCACCTTTGTGTCGGGTGTTTGTCACAGAGGCATAGAATTATAGCATGGAAAGAGAACCTTCGGCCCAACTCGTCCATGCCGACCAAGGTGCCTACCTGAGCTGCTTCCATTTGCCTGCGCTTACCCCACATCCCTCTCTCCTATCCCTGAACCCATCCATTTTAAAGGCCGTCTGGTAATTGTAATGCTGGTCTGCCCTTCACTGCCTGCTCTGAGGCTGGGTGTCTCCCACTCCTGCCCTTTCTGCCCATGTGACCCCAAGGCTTCCTGCTTCAACATTTAGGCTGGTTTCTGCTGGACCCACTCAGTGTCCACGTGACTGGCCTTGGTGAAGAAGATTGCTCTACCAGTACCTGCTCTCGGAACCATGCCCTGGATTTCACCACCTCTCATGCCATCTCCACACTGCTGCGCCCTTGAGCATTGGGTCCACAGTGTTAACCCACTTCCTTGGCTTTCCCTCAGCCAATGACATCGAATTGAAATGCCCCAGTGTTTGTTGGCTTCATCAGAGCATGGGTCCTGCTATTTAATGTTGGAGTATTCAGGTCAGGCGTGAGCTGCAACAGAAAACACACCATCACTGTGATTGGTGAGTAAATACCTTGGCTAATCAGAGCACAAACCAAAAGCTGCAAAGACCACGTCTAACAGCTCGGCTTTCAATCTGGTTTTGAAAATCATGAATCTACACCTGTAAATCTGCCTCCCATCTCTGCACTGAGGACTGTAAGAGACTGGATTACTGGAGGTATTTAGAGAGGGGGGTAGATACATTTTTGAAAGATTGGAGAATTGAGGGCAATGGGGTTCTGGCACAGGTGATGAGGCCTGGGGTAGATCAGTCATGACTGAATGGTGGGGCCAGTTTGAGGGGCCGAGTGGCCTACTCCTGCTTCTATTTTCTTGTGATTACATAGCACACCTTCCCTAGTGGGCAATGTGTGGCCCGGCATTTCAGCACACTTAAGGTCATGGCTGAAAGGAATGGCTATTGGGTTAGATATTTTGTGAAGATTAGTCTTCAGGGTACAGTTGGGACCAACTGGGGTGAAAAGTTATTGGTTGTGAAACAACAGAAATTGGTAATTGGTTTCTTATTGTCACATGCACTGAGATACAGTGAAAACCTTTGTTTGCCTGCCATCCCGACGAATCTTTCTATACCTATGTATGTTGAGGTAGTACAAAAGAAAACAAAATAGAATGCAGAATATAGTGTCACAGTTGCAGAGAAAGTGCAGTGCAGGCAGACAAATAAAGTGCAGGGGCCAGAATAAGGTAGACTGTGAGATCAAGAATTCACCTTTATCGTACAAGAAGTCCATTCAAGAGTCTTATAACAGCGGGATAGAAGCTGTCCTTGAGCCTGGTGGTGCGTGTTCTCAAGCTTTTGTATCTTCTGTCCAATGGAAAGGGGAGGAGAAAGGATGTCTGGGTGGTTTGGACTGACACAAGGCTGATACACTGAGAGTCAGGAGTAAATACCTGAGTAAACAGAGTTGGTTGTCTTGGATTAGCCAAGGGAAGGTCAACATTGGGCACATTGAGTGACCATTGGTGAGGTGGGTGGAGGCTGAGGTCATATGATAAAATGTCACAAAAAGTGTCCAATCAGAGTTGGTAGATCTATCCACATCTGGTTTAGAGTCTCCCCATGGTTACCTTCATTATTGATGCAACCAAAGTGAGGGCCATGTCTCTCTGTTACCTGTGGTCCATGGTTCAAGATGACCAACACTCATTTGAGGAAATGTCAGTGTGCCAGCAAAGTCAAAGACAAAGTCGAAAAGTCAAAAGTCGAGTTTATTGTCAGATGCACAAGTCCGTGTGTGCACAGGTGCAGTGAAAAGATTACTTGCAGCAGCATCACAGGCACATGGCATCAGATAAGTAGCATTCACAAGAAAAACATGAAAATTAAACATAAATTATACAAGAAAGAACACAACTAGAACAAAAGAAAGCAAAATCCATTGTAGTGCAAAGTGGTCAGGGTGGTCATAATGTTGTTCTACTAAGGTAGCAGTTAGGGTTGTGCAGGTTGGTTCAAGAACCGAATGGTTGAAGGGAAGTAGCTGTTCCTGAACCTGGTGGTGTGGGACTTCAGGCTTCTGTACCTCCTGCCGCAGCAAGGTAGACTGACACAGTATATTCCACCTTGGGAGTCCCCAACCCGATGGCCTCAACATCGATTTCTCTAACTTCTGGTAACCCCACCCCTTCTTCTTTCCCACCACTCCTTTGCCTTCCCTTATCCCTATGGCTCCCTTTCCCTGTCTTCATGACCTGCCCATCCCCTCTCCTCCCCTCCCCCGTCCTTTACTCCATGGTCCACTGCCCTCTCCCACCGGATTCCTCCTCCTTCAGCCCTTTGCCTCTTCTACCTGTCACCTCTCAGCTTATTACATCTTGTCCCCTTCCCCCACCCACCTACCTTCCCCCCCTCACCTGGACTCACCTGTCCCCTGCCTGCGTGTGCTCCTCCCCCTCCCTCCACCTTCTTATTCTGGCTTCTGCCCTCTTCCTCTCCAGTCCTGATGAAGGGTCTCAACCTGAAACATCGACTGGATATTTCCCTCCATGGATGCTGCCTGACGTGCTGAGTTCCTCCAGCACTTTTTGTGTGTTGCTCCAGAATCCAGCATCTGCAGAATTCCTTGTGTCTCTGACACAGCAGGAGCAAGTTTCCAGAAGGTTTGGAAGTATACACCCCCATATTGATTCCTCTTTGATGATAACCATGGCTTCTGATGAAGAGAAATTAAGTTGAAGTTTAGAAACTTGCTTTATTTGTTGCTTTCACAGAGGTACACCCAACAGCTCCCTGGGACAATGTGAGCTTCTGACCACTGCAAAAGTGGTGTCAAAGATCTTTCTGCATGTTCCCCTTAAAAATCATAGCTTAACCAAAACTAACATAATACCACAACAGGAACCACTAAAGCACACAGTCCTTCATTACTGATGCTGCTTTCCAGGTCTGTGATCAGTCACTGGTCTGGGATTTCGGGGATGTGTTCCTGTAGTTTTAGTTATTGCTTTTGCTTCAAAGATTCCTAGGGGGCATTTCAGAGCAGTCCTCAGTCTCAGCCGGATCTCCCACCGTCACTACATCAGCGTAATCAATGCACACCGACTTCTGTTCAACTTATGCCTCAGAGCTTCTCAGTCTCTGTGACTCTGTAGAGAAGTGTTCAGTGAGCTGTTGGGCATGTCTTTGTGAAAGCAGAAAACAATATCACCTGTAAAACACTCGCTTCCCTGAGTTTTATGGAGTTATTTTATTTAAAATAGAAGTCAATTTACAATTCTTGTACTCCAAGTACCCAGCTCAAGGGGTCTCACCCTTGTGGTATCAAAAAGGTGTATGTCTTGAAGTATTTTTGTTATAAATCTCTTGAGGTTTCTTGTCTTGTTGGTGCATATGTTTTCCTCAGCAGAAAACCTTCTGCTCCCTGGGGATAGATAGCTCCAGTTCTGTGAGTCCTGACGTGACTTATGAGACTGAGGATTCTGCCACTGTGGGGCGGGAGGTGTCTGAAAGGGGAGTGGGTGGGTGAGTAGTCTGTGAGTAGGTGTGGTCGTTCTACCATTTACTTAGGGTCCCAATGTGATAAGTTGAGGCTCTCAGTGTAATCCTGAAGGCTCTCTCCCCACTTTGAGAGGACATGACCGGAGATTTCTACAAGTTCATGAGGATGTTGTCATTTTCAAAAAGCTCTATCCTCCTGGTAATGTCATTGCCATGACAGACCTTGGAATAAAGTGCGTTTCACGTATGTGAATGATGGAGCCAACTCTACTGAGTGAAATTAGGGTCTCAGTGCTGGGAATGTTGTCCTTGAAGAGGGCATTGCCAAAGGATTTGGAAGTTATTACAGAGGTGGTACCTCTCCTGTGTTTTGAGGTGCCTGTTATCAGCAGTCTAGGTCACAGAAGACCACAGGAGGACAGGGAGCACTGCTGCCCAGTGAGAGGGATTTGTGTCAGGTTTGAGATCTTGATCTTCACTCTTTTCATCAGATGGCTCAAGGTTGTGCAGGAGCACTGAAAGCAATCACAAGTTTGATCATCATTGCTGAGGAATGGTTCCCACATTAAGGGAAGCAATCCATGTTTCCCAGATCTTGTTACAGCAACCTTTATTGTTGAGGGTCAGTGTTGTGCATTGGTAGGGGACCTCTGTTTTTCAAAATGTTTTGCATAATGTTCATTATCTTGTACACTTGAGTGAATGAGTTGATGATGACTTGGAATTCAGCCTCTGAATGTGAGTGTCTGCAAACATTGTCTGTGTACTGCTGTTCAGTGACTGGAGGTGGTGCTACCTTGATTCTGGAGTGGAGACGACATATACTGAGCAGTTTTCTGTTTGCTCCGCTACACCCCAGCTGCAGGCTTGTTGGTGCTGAGGTACAGCCCTGTGGCAAGAATGATTGAAAGAAGTTCTGGGCCAATGACACAAGCTTGATGGATGCCAGGCTGCACAGAGAGTGTCCTTGTTGTCGCCCCGTGGGTTACAGTCATGGCTTACATGCAATCCTGCAGCAGACACATGATGGAGACAACATCCTCCAGGCAGCCAAAGGTACGGAGGTTGCTTCACTCTGCATCTTGATCTGTGGAAACAAAGGATTTGTGAAATTGTCACTGGCTGATACTTTAGTTGCTCGTTTTTCAGAATCTGTGAACCACTGGCAAAACCAAAACCTAATGCCCATCCCTTGTTGCCCTTGAGAAAGTGGTGGCCAGGTGAAGGTGCTGTTGGGTAGGGAGTTCCAGGGTCTAGACCCAGTGATAATGAAGGAAATGCAGTATGTTTCCACGTCAGGATGGGGAGCAGTTTGGTGGGGGATCTGCAACTTGTAATGTTTCGATGTGCCTCTCTCTTTATCCTTGGTGGTGAGATGTCGGGGGTTTAGGAATGACCTGCAGAGCATTTTGGAGATGCTACTCGCTGAAATCATTGTATGTTGGCAATAAATGAAATAAATACTTAGCATGGTGGATAGCGTACCAACTAAGAGAGCTGCTTTGTCCTTGGGGTTGTTGAGCTTCTTGAGTGCAGTAGTGCAGTTGTACTCATCCTGACAAGCGGACAGCACTCCATCACACTCCTGATGTGCTTTGTGGATGGTGTAAAGGCTTCGAGGTATCAGGAGGTGATACTCACCACAGGATACCGAGCCACGGACTCAGTCTTATGACCATGACTGAGTTTCTGGTCAATGTTGACCCCCCTGATGTGGATGGCAGGAGGCTTGGTGATTGTGATGGCATTGACTGTCAAATTTACATGGCTAGAGTCTCTGTTGGAGATGGTCATTCCCTGCTACTTTAGCGATGTGAATGTTACCTGTTGCTTATCAGTTTGTGCCTCAATATCATCCAGGTTGTGCTGCACACAGGCATAGGCTGCTTCAGTTAACAAAGGAACAGAGCATTGTGCAATCATCAGCCAACATCCCCACATCTGACCTTATGATGGAAGGAAAATCATTGATGAAGCAGCTGAAGATGGTTGGGCCCAGGAACTCCTGCAGTGATGTCCTGGTCTGGGACGATTGACCTCCAACAGCCACGACCATCTTCCTCCCTGCGAGGTATGATGCCAGCCATGGAAGTGCTTTCAATTACTATTGATTTTAATTTTACCAGAGCTCCTTGATGCCACGCTTGGTCAAAAGCTGCCTTGAAGTCAATCCCAGTTACTCCCACCTCTTCTCTGGAATTCCACTCTTTGGTCCATGTTTGGACCAAGGCCGTGATGAGTTCTGGAGCTGAGTGGTCTGAACAAAACCCAAACTGGGCAATGGTAAGTAGGTTACTGGTAAGTGCATGCCACTTGAAAGCCCTGGTGATAGCACCTTCACTGAAAATGGAGACTAGACGGATTGGCTGCATTGGAATGGTCCTTTCTGTAAACAGAACACACCTGACGAATGTTCCCCATTGCTGGGATGATGCCAGTGTTGCAACTGTTCTGGAATAGCTTGGCCAGAAGCTGGGCTAATTATGGAGTCTAGTCCTTCAATAATAGAGCTGGGATGTCATTGGGTCCCATAGCACTTCCTATGTCCTGTGCTGCCCCTGCATTTTACTTGGAGTTAAGGTGCGGTGAAGATCATACCCATTCTGCCTCGAGAAAGATGGAATCCACATTTTGACCACATCGAGGAGGAGGTTGAGGGGGACCCTAGCGATGTGGCAACAGCTGGGGGACCCCTCTGTAGATACTGCATTTGGACCTGTCATCATGATTGTGCCATTGCTGAGATTCCCTGGTGTGTCCTCACTTCCCAGACATGGGTCAGATTGAGGATCCTCCCCACCAACTTCTAGAACTGCGGCAGGGATACTGCCTGTTCCTGGGCCTTGTTGCTCAGTTAGCATGTGGCCTCTTGGGTTTCAGGATGATGGCTTAGTCACTGTGGGATGAGGTCCAGGGAAGTTATGTCAAGGTTATTGTCATGGTGAGAAGTTCTTGGAAGTGATTCCTGCAGCAGTGCTGTCTCTTTGCCCTTGATAGGACTTTCTCTGCTCTTGCCTGTCAGAGGGGTGTCAGGTCGTGACAATGCTGAAGATCCCATGTATGTTCTGGTCATCAATGAGTTGTTGGACCTCTTGCACTCTTTCATCTGTTTTGTAGACCTTTGGAGCCCATAGAGTTGTTTCAATCTGCCTGAGGTGTGGACTTCCAGGCAGTTCAGACACTGTGGACACTCCATAACTCCTGTGTGTTGGGGATCATCATGTTGTTGTGAGGAGCTATTGAAAGGAACTTCTTTTGTGGGGACCTTGAAGATTTCCACATGGGTTTCCTCAGGGTGTGTTTCTGTTGCTGTCATTGTTTCATCAGGTGATGGTGATAAGGGAATGGATCAGTCCAGTGGTCATTGGTACCTCTCATGGTGATGTGGACATCCTTGGTGTCCCTCACTCTGACCATGACTAATTGTTGTGAGAAAGGTTCTTTTGGTATCTTAAAGATAGAGGACTTGACACACAGTCTTTGTAATTTAAAAATGGTTTATTAACAAAGACAAACGCAGGACAGAATGAGTGGGAACAGATGCACACTCACACACTCTCAAGCTGGAGATCACGAATGTGGAGGGAAAGCACGACAGAGGGTGAGGTACACACACACACACACACACACACACACACACACACACACACACACACACACACACACACACACACACACACACACACACACACACCATAACTGGGTACAAATGATCAAGGAATAAACAGTACAATGTTTGGACACCCTGATTCTGGACAAACATTGGCTCTTTGGTCTCGGGAGTCCTTAACTAACTGCCCTGAAGTAGCGCACAGCTCACTTCAACATCCTCGGAGACAGAAAAAGAGAGAGAAAACCAAACATGCAGCACTTTTATGCTGCTGGGGGGCTGGGTAGCCCAGCAAGGACAAAGGTGTTTTAAACAGGCCAATAGTAGATGTGGCCAGGAACAAAGGTGCTCGCACAGACCAGTCCGAGTGGTCCAGCAAGACAAAGGTGTTTACCTAATGCGGTGGAGCCAAACCTTGATTGACAGTGGTGTAGCTTCCGACCTAATAGGCAATGCTATCATCCGACCATGGGGGTCAGTAGTGTTGTCACTGTCATCTGACCCCTGGCCTTTCATACTACATTCCACTCCTTGGAAGTTATACTACATGCCAATCATGGGGATAGCTACAACTAAGCTAACAGAAAGATGCGTCAGTGTATGGTACTTAATGGAAGGCAGAAGTGGTTCTAATAAGTTGGCAGCACAGCACAAAATGCAGACCGCTATTACAACTAAAACGAGGGTGGTGGCCCCATGGACGACAGTTGCCCACCATCCCCCCAGAGACCCAAATGGCCACCAGTTTCCCCATGAGGTGTCATGCTGGAGGAGCTGGTCCCTTGCCTTTTGAATTTTAGTTACCAAGTCCCCAATGTGAGCAGCCAGGTCCGTGATGTTGCTGGATGCATCTGGGATAAAGGTGCAGCACTCCTTCCCAAGCACTGCACAGGTTCCACCTTCTGCAGCGAGTAAGTAGTCCAGGGCCATCCTGTTCTGTAGGGCCATCAGCCTGACGGCAGCCAGCTCTGCTGTCGTCTGGGTCAGGGCATACCTGGTACGTTGCAGTGACATGTTGGTTTCATCAGCCACTGTCTGGAAAACGCTGGTTATCCTTATGACTTGTCGGGACGGTCGAGTTGTACCATACATGGGAAAGGCAATCATCCAGAACCTTTCCGGCGCTGTGATGGCTCTTCTGCACTGGTGGCCGCTGTATGCTGGGTGCTCCCCGAGGTCGTCGAGTGTGTGGATATAGGGCACCACAAACGCTGGGAAGCAGCAACCGTACCAGCTCGTGGGGAGCCACGGGTAGGCACGGTGCCCGCAGACTCAGTGGGTGACATGCAAGGTCCAGGGAGCTCCCAGCTTAGTGGCACTGCTGACGGTGGTCACTGTGGCCCCTGGGTACCAGTTGGTCCCGCAGTCACTGTAGCTGACTGGAAAGGTGGAAGCGTGGTCGTTTTGGAGTCTGCACCAACATTCTCTCAGCTGACTGGATGGCTGCGGGGTGACTCTGAGGGTAGGGACTCGGGTTGAGGTCAAATTGTAAGAAGGGAAATACCAGCTCCTGAAGCACCCACCCCATCGGGAATCACTGAAAGAAATATTCTGCATTGGAGAGGGGAGTGGTGGGGGACTACCGCCTGGCCCCCTCCAAACCGATAGACTGAACCTGACAGGCGCAACAAGTCTGTGTAGACAGTTCATTTGGAGATCATCAAGGGGTATCGCTGGAAGTGGGAGTGCTTCACCGGTGTGTGCTGGGGTTCGGAGGCAGATCCAGCAGTCTGACTGATTGGAGGTGCTGACGAATTCATAAGCAGCTCTGCGCCCTTGGATCTTCTGCCAGAGGCTCCATTCAGCGACCGTCTCACTGGCCGAGACCTGCAATTCAAAAGGGACACCTGCCTGGCGGGGAGCAGGTGGCAGTGCTCGTTCCACAGGTTGCTTTGCAGCTTCAAAAGTGGCCTGTTGTTTGGGTCCCCATAAGAACATGGCTGTTTTATGAGGGATTAAGCCATGGCAGATAGTGGGGCTATGAATATCTAAATCTACCACTGCATGCCAAGGCTTGTCCGGGCGCCCTGCAATGGCCTCAGTGATATCTCGGCATCCCCCGGCACTCTGTACTGTTGGCTACAGCCGACCTTGGAGGGAGGGGGATCAACAACTGGTTCGCATTTGGCTGCCCCGACCACGACTGTAGCCCGCGCGGCCCTGAACGTAAACTTGCCCCAGTTAGTATGGAGAGACTGTCCCTTTAAGACATTGATCCCTAGGATGCACTCGGGCGAGTTTGCTATCAACACTGTTACGGGTCGAGGGGGTTGGTTCCCGATGGTCATGCAGACTGTGACCTCTCTCACGGGCAAAAGGGAACCCCCCAACCCCTCTATCTGCATCTGTGCCCCCGTCCATGCGGCGGGCTTACCCATGTCGATGAGTGCCATCCACTTCTGTATGTTCCCCCTTCCCCAATGTACAGCAACGGATATATGTGGCCTCAGGTCTTCTGGACAGGAGAGGACAGTGGAACAAATGTGCCAGGACCCCTGGCCTTCATCCTGTGGGAGGGGGATAGGGGTCTACCACCCCGTGGGTGAAGGTTCCTGTGGGCGGAGATGGGCTATTTCCTGTCTCAGCAGGTCCCAGAGCTCAGCATTGAGGGCAGGAGAGATTGCTTCAAGTAGGGGAGGGACAGAGGCAGTGTCGTCGGGGGCAGTCCATGTGGCCTGGAAGTTGGGGGCACCCCCTGTGTCGGGCTTGATCCCAGGGTGGTTATGGGTTTTCCCCTGGCCAGATGTCCCCCCACACTGCTCTTTCCAGAGTGCATAAATGGCGGAGGTCGGGATCCCATCTATGCTGGCACGGTTCACCCCTGAGCGCAGCGGGTCCAAGAATAGCTGTTTACGTGCAAAACGGGGGGGTTGTGTCTCCAGCCCTCGTCTTTGCCCCATGGACCTGGGTGGGCTTCCCCCACTGCAAGGTCTCTAGCCCTTCCAGGAGGGTGATGGCGTCCCGCACGGTCTTCCCATTAGCCGGTCCCATGAGGGGCAGGACCACTGGCCTCAAATCAGGGCGTGTGGTGGTGACCAGGTATCCCATTAGCGCTCTGGTCACCCTGGTGTTTTCTAACAACCCACGATCGCTGGGCCTCTCATAGATGCCAGTCACCAGTGCCCGTTCCCTGACGACCCCGGTGCCCTCACTGACCGTGCTCCACTGCGGTCGCCCATATAAGTCCCATTCGTGGAGGGCAGGGTACCGGACCCTCACTGCCGTCACTACCCGATCCCACAGGGTAGTGCTGTTCCCAGTCCCTCCATGTGGCGCCCGCAGGGCATTGTTAATGCTCTGTTGGTCAGACAAGCTCCCTAGGGCACTTGCTTCCTGGTGAGAGGGGCTCACATTGGGGGCCCCCTCATCCCACAGTTGGAGCAGCCATGTAGCCAGGTGCTCGCCCGGCTGCTGGTGGTACTGGTCCTCCAGCTGGGTCAGCTCCTTGATGGAGAAATCCCAGGTCTCCGTAGTCTCGGAGGGACCACGGGCACTTCCCCCTGCAGGGGCCTCATCCTGACTCTCCTCCCCTCTGTGGTGGACCTGGGACCGCATGGTGACGGGTTGAACTTGCAGGGGTTCGGGTGGGTAGGGGGGAGGGCGGGCGAGAGGGAGCCCCTTCTCGAGTGCCCCCTCATCGTCCGTATCCATCCATATATCCCTATCCCCCAGCCATGCGTCCAGCCCGTCACCACGCCGGACCAGGGCTTGGATTTTAAATGGATCTGGCTTGGATTTTAAATGGATCTGGCCACCAGCCAGCCCTGCGGGTGGCTTGTGCCTGCTGTGCCTGGATCAGCCGGCAGGCGACCTCGGTACCCCGGACCTCGAGGTCATTGGCCCGGGTCTGAGACATTTGGGCTGCCTCTTGCAGCGTGCAACATCGTTGCCAGAGGGTCTCTATCTCTCTTTCCCTCTGCAGGCAGGTATCCTGCAACTGGCCAGTAATCTCAACCTGGCACCTCAGGATGGAGGCCAGGAGCCAGAGGGCCCCCCTTCGGCTCCCCTTGGCACTGGGGAACCCTGACGGCTGGAAGAGGGCCACCACATGGTGTCCCAGTTTTTCACCACGTGGATCTAACTGCTCGGCCCAGTCCACTGGCTTACCGTGGTCTGCCAGCAGGCTGGCCAAGCTCCCAAATCCCTCACTCTCATCTGTCCATTCTGGGATGCTCTCCTCAGTGCCTACACTTCCTTTCTTCCCCTTGTTCCAGAACATCCCTCCCGCGTCTGTGTCCAGCCAATACCCTCAAGACCCTGCTCACAGCGCCAAATGTTGTGAGAAAGGTTCTTTTGGTATCTTAAAGATAAAGGTCTGGACACACAGTCTTTGTAATTTAAAAATGGTTTATTAACGAAGACAAACGCAGGACAGAATGAATGGAAACAGATGCACACTCGCACACTCTCAAGCATGAGATCATGAATGTGGAGGGAAAGCGCGACAGAGGGTGAGGTGCACACACACACACACACACACACACACACACACACACACACACACACACACAATAACTGGGTACAAATGATCAAGGAATAAACAATACAATGTTTGAACACCTTGATTCTGGACAAACATGGGCTCTTTGGTCTTGGGAGTCCTTAACTAACTGCCCTGAAGTAATGCACAGCTCACCTCAACATCCTCGGAGACAGAAAAAGAGAGAGAAAACCAAACATGAAGCACTTTTATGCTGCTGAGGGGCTGGGTGGCCCAGCAAGGACGAAGGTGTTTTAAACGGGTCAATGGTAGGTGTGCCCAGGAACAAAGGTGCTCGCACAGACCAGTCCGAGTGGTCCAGCAAGACAAAGGTGTTTACCTAATGGGGTGGAGCCAAACCTTGATTGACAGTGGTGTAGCTTCCGACCTGATCGGCAATGCTATCATCCGACCATGGGGGTCAGTAGTGTTGTCACTGTCACCTGACCCCTGGCCTTTCATACTACACTAATCTAACAGGTGCTGATGCCAGGGTTGGGGGTGTTGTCTCTTTGGTGACACAGGGTGCTGGTTATGACAAGATCATGACCCAAGCATGTGTCAGGAAGGGAATTCCACTGGAGTTCACTTTCCTAACTCTCCTGTAGCCGCTCACAGCTTGCTAGATGTTTGCATTCTTCATCCTGGCACAGAAATCACCCAGGAGGATCAGTTTATCTCCCTCTGGTGTGGGACGGAATTCTTTTCAGGTTTGGGGTACAAGTCCCACGTCCATTTTCCAGGGTTGGGGTGTTTGCGTTGGTGACTGTAGTGCACTGGAGCTGCATTACAGCAAGCCAGACAGTCAGGAGGTCCTGACCTGAAACATCGACCATCCCTTTGTGTCCACAGACGTTGTTTGACCGGTTGAGTTCCTCCAGCGGTTTGTATTTTGGTCAGGAGGTGTTCACTTATCCCACAGGGGGAGTCATTTGAGATGTCAGGCCCGCTCATTCATGATGGTCCATCCCACCCTGTGATGAGAGTGTTCCTCTTCCAGTTCCCTTTCCAGAACAAGGTGGACCTCTGGCCTTGTTTCTGAGTTGGACATCCCTGCCTGCTGTCCTTCACTCAGAGCAGGGACATCGATGTCAAAATATCTGAGCTCCTGAGCTACGGACGCAGGGCAGAATTCAGGTCTGTTACTGCTGGGACAGTCCATGATGTCCTGACATTCCAGGTCCTGAACCTCCTGTTGCGGAGTGAAGTTGCCTGTGTGTGATTTCCTTTAACATGGGGTAATGTCGCACACCATGTCCCACATGGGCTTCAGGGCGAGTCACAGGCAACACAACTGCTGAGAGCTCCTTCTCCATTTGTGTGTCTCATCACTGCTCTGTTCATGCCCTGTGTACAAAGGCAATGAGTTGTCCATTCTATAACATTGTTGCTCCAGACACACGTTGTAGAGTTACCCCTCCCTTAAGAACGTAATATCTAGGACCGATGTGTGAGTGACCGCTACCTGAGGTTTTTGTAGTTCCATTTCTTTGGATTCTCCCCTGAACCACTCTCCATCTTCCTGTGTTAAATCTCTGAACTGCTTCACCACTTTCGACAGATGGGGAGAAACTTACTGAGACATTCAGAGCAAGTTACTCTGAGTCAGAATCCTGACAAACATCACATCCCTGCCACATCTGTCGGTGACGGCATCAACAAAACTGCTTTAACTTTGTTTGGATCAACACAAAGTCCTTGTCCCTGGGCAACGTGTCCAATAAAAGCGGCTTCCTGCATTTCAAGCTTCACATCGTCTTCACTCGGCACCAGTCCTCACAGCATCGCTGAAGAAATGCACCTAGATGTTCATTGTGGTCCTGAGCTGCTTCTTCCAACTTTTCCGTCAAAACAACAGCCACAAAATCATCCAATTCCCTGAAATCCTTCCATCAACTCCTGCATTTTCCTTTGGAAAACTCCCGGCTCAGAACCGCCTTCCACTTCCACTGGTACCGCCCAAAAGGTGAGCGGGAAGTGGTTAAATATGACAACTGGAGACACCGTAGATGCTGAAAATCTGGAGCAAAGCTTTTTTATTGTAACATGATGGCTGTCCATATGAACACGTGGTAACTCACACACCAAACGCCTGGAATCAGGAAAACTGGAAATCAGGAAATCAGGAGCCACAAGACTGTAACACCTTGCAGTCTTGTGGCTCCATCTTCATTGCCAGTGGGTAATTCTGTCTTTAAATAGCTTTATTCAAATCTTTAGGATATAAACATATATGCAGGAACTCTTACTATCATTGACATAATTCAAGCAGTCATGTTGTTACTGGAGTCAGAATATCTTGCCTGACAGACCATCCAGTGTTTCAGCTTATCCTTCAAAACCTTGATTTATCCCCCTCTCCCCACCTTGGCTCAGCTTATCCATCTGCAATAACCATCATCTGCCCCATCCCGGTATGAAGTGTGCGACCTGACTTGTTCCGACTCCGGCTCCAGCTCCAATCTGACCGGAGTATCCTCCCCTCTACACAACTTCCATCCTTTACTTTGAGGTGGAGGACAGTACTTCCCCAAACTGACTTCAAGATCCTCACCAAAACAAAGTGAGATTTCCTTAAACAATCACACCCATTGTCATAGCCACCAAGCCCTGATTCATTTTCCATAATATGCACAATGAGTTTTGTTACAAAGAGAAAGACCAGTTCTGGTCGCCTCATTATAGGAAGGATGTGGAAGCTTTGGAAGGATGTGGAAGCTTTGGAAAGGGTGCAGAGGAGATTTACCAGGATGCTGCCTGGTTTGGAGAGTATGGATTATGAGGAGAGACTAAGGGAGCTAGGGCTTTACTCTTTGGAGAGAAGGAGGATGAGAGGAGACATGATAGAGGTGTACAAAATATTAAGAGGAATAGATAGAGTGGACCGCCAGCGCCTCTTTCCCAGGGCACCAATGCTCAATACAAGAGGGCATGGCTTTAAAGTAATGGGTGGGAAGTTCAAGGGAGATACCAGAGAGAGTTTTTTTTTACCCAGAGAGTGGCTGGTGCATGGAATGCGCTGCCTGGGGTGGTGGTGGAGGCTGATATGTTGATCAAATTCATCTAGGACTGATGTGTGAGTGACCGCTACCTTAGGTTTTTGTAGTTCCATTTCTTTGGATTCTCCCTTGAATCACTCTCCATCTTCCTGTGTTAAATCTCTGAACGGCTTCACCATGTTCAACAGATGGGGAGAAACTTACTGAGATATTCAGAGCAAGTTACTTTGAGTCAGAATCCTGACAAACATCAGATCCCTGCCACATCTGTCGGTGACGGCATCAACAAAACTGCTTTAACTTTGTTTGGATCAACACAAAGTCCTTGTCCCTGGGCATATTGGAGGAATTTAAAATAGGGGGATATGTGGGAGGAAGGGGTTAGATAGTCTGAGGCGAGGTTTAAAGGTCGGCACAACATGGTGGGCCAAAGGGCCTGTATTGTGCTGTACTGTTCTATGATTCTATGGTTCTAAATTCACCTTTATTTACAATAAAATAATTACTGGTGCTGAGTGAAGATAATGTGAATGAGACCTGTATTTTACAAACTGCTTGCTGCATTCACAGCGACACTGCAAGGAACTCTCTGGAACAATGTAAAAAAAATTGTCATGCGACCTCACTGATCAGTATTTACCCGCTGAGGTCATAGCTCAACATCTTTCCACAAACTTTTTTTATTTCAAAAATAAACTTTATTCATAGAAAATATATACAAGTACAAAAAACACAGTGCACAGCTCTGTTTACATTTGTAATGATGTTCAGTTTAAACATTCACGGTGTTATCGGTTCAATACATTGGTAGTGTTCACACGTTCTGTGTACAGGGCACCAGTGCCCATCGATGGCCTCCTGGGACAATGCAAACTTCAAGTGTATGAGAGGCTTCTATGCCGGACTTAGTCGCTCAATGTCCAGTGGCAGAGGGACCCTAGCCTGCAGTCCTTTCCCACAAAACCTTGGCATTGGCTACACTGAGCTTCAGTGCATCCTTCAGCATGAATCTGTAGCATGGAGTGTGCCACCTCATTGTACTGGAAGGTCAACAAGTTTTGGGCAGACCGAAGTTCTTCTTTCACCAAGTTGATGGTGCTCCAGTGGCACCTGTTCCTTCTTTTTCCTTCTTTGCAAACACACAGAGGTGGGCGATCGTCTCATCCCGATCGCAGCCTTCCCGAGGGCAGCGTGCGTTGTGAGTGAGATTCTGACCATACAGGGAAGATCTGACAGGAGGGGCCTTTCTTACCCCCAGCAAGGTGCTTGTTGGGTGAGTTCTGGCGATGAGGCATTCTGCCAGATGGTTTGGACAGTTTGCCCTGGGAACCACACCATAGGAACCATGTGTCTTAGTCACACTGTACCTGTAGGACATTCCGTGCTGACCACCGCCTGATGGACCCGTGGTCCAAGGTGTTTCCCTGAAGTAAATTTTCCACGAACGAAGGTAATGCGGCAATGTCCAACTGACTGGGACGTTGCACAGCAACGGGGCCAGGCCCATCCATCGCAACATCAGCAACAAGTAGAACCTCAGCATGTAGAGACACTTGGTGTCCAGAGGACCTTGCATCCACTGACCAGTTACTGAGAGGGAGCACTGCTCCCACAGCCCTGGCTATTGTTTCACCTTGTCTGTCCACTCCAGGCAATTTTCGTTACACTCCTTAGTCCCACTAGTCCAGGTCACTGAACATGACGAGAATGACGACTGTTTTATGTAAGTGTTGGAGTGCTCTCAGGCATGTCTCCGTAATGGTGACTCATGAAGGGTTACCACTATGGTGAACATGAACAGGAAGGAAACACTTCCCCTTAATTGCTCACCATTTAAGGTCGCTGGAAGAGCATGAATTCAGTGAAAGGCACACTTTGGTCTGCCTGAAACCTGTTGGTCTTGCAGTGTGATGAGACGTCCAGAAGCGAACACTGTTGTCTGGCACGTTCCAGGGTGCAGGAGTTCAAAGAGTCACAGCACAGAAACCAACCCTATGGACACCACGTCAATGCCAACCTTTCTGCCCATCTACACTCTTCCCATTTGCCCGCACACGTATACTTCAATAACTTGCCCATTTAAGTGTCCGTCTAAATGCCCCTTAAATTAGTGATTGCATCTGATTCCACCATCTCTTCCAGCAGTGAGTTCCAGATACCAATCACTCTGTGTGTAAAACATTTTCCCCTCAGACCCCCTTTAAAACTCCTTCCTCTCACCTGAACCTTTGCCCTCTTGTTTTTGATTCCCCTACCATGAGAAAAGGATTTTGACTATCTACCCTATTTATGCCTCTCGTAATCTCGCATACTTCTATTGGGTCTCCCCTTTGCTCCAGGGTCTCCTCCTTTGCTCCAGGGAAAACTAACCCGGACTATCCAATCTCTCCCCGTAACTAAAGTCTCCCAGTCCAGGCAACACCTTGGTGAATCTCCTCCACACTCTCTCCAGCACAACCACATCCTTTTTACAGTGTGGCAACCAGAACTGCACACAATACTCCGAGTGTGGCCTCACCAGCGTTTTGTAAAGTTGTAACAAAACATCCTAACTCTTATGTTCTATGCCCCAACCTTTGAAAGCAAGTATGCCATTTGACTTCTTCACCACCCTTTCGACTTGTGTTGCTACTTTCAGGGAACTATGAACTTGGACTCCAGGTTCATCAACATTTCTTGGCGCCCTACTATTTACTGTATATGTCCTACCATTATTTGATTTCACAAAGTGCATCATCTTGCACATGTTGCGATTAAATTCCACCTGCCATCATTCTGCCCAACTCTCTGTCTGATCTACATCCTGCTGTAGCCTTAGACAACTTTGCTTGCTGTCCACAGTACCACCAATTTTCATGTTATCCGCAAACTTACGAATCATACCTCCCACATTCACATCCAAATGTTTTATAAATACCACAACAAACAAGGGTCCCAGCACCGATCCCTGCGGTACGCCACTGGTCACAGACTTCCAATCAGGAAAACATCCTTGCATCACTACCCTCTGTCTCCTATCACCGAGCCAATTTTGGATCTAATGAGCCAGCTCGCCTTAGATCCCATGTGTCTTAATCTTCTGGACCAGCCTACCATGTGGGACCTTGTCAAATGCCTTACTAAAGTCCATAGGGACAGCTCCTACCACTGTGCCTTCATCAACCTCCTTTGTTATCTCTTCAAAAAACTCAGTCCTATTAGTGAGACAGGATTTCCCCTACACAAAGCCAAGCTGACGATCTCTGATCAGCCCCTGCCATTCCAACTGGACATAAATCCTGTCCCTTAGGATTTTCTCCAATAATTTCCCTACCACTGACATAAGGCTCATCAGCCTGTAGTTATCTGCCTTATCCCTGCTGCACTTGTTATATAAAAGAATAACATTAGCTATCAGTCTGCTGGTGCCTCATCTGCAGCCATTGAAGATGGAAGAATCTCTGTCAGGTCCTTCCCTTGCTTCTTATAGCATTCTGGGATAGGTTCCCTCCCTGGGGATTTATCTACCGTTATGTGTTCCAAGACATCTAACACTATCACCTTTTTCATACCTGCATACCCCAGACCATCAACATACTCCTCCCCGAACTCACCATCCTCCACGTCCTTCTCCTTGGTGAATGTAGATAGGAAGTATTCATGTCGGACCTTGCTAACATTCCCTGGCTCCACACATAGATTAACCCCTTTGGTCACTAAGGGGACCCACTCTTTCTCTAATTCTCCTCTTACTCTTAATAAGAATGACTTAGGATTCTCCTTAATCTGACCTGCCAAGGATATTTCATGACGTCTTTTTGCCCTTCTAATTTCCATTTTAAGTACCCTCCTTTATATTCCTCAAGGGACTCGCTTGACTTTAGTCGCCTGTATCTGTCACATGCTTCCTTTTTCCATGATCAAAGCTTCAATTACCTTTTGTCATCCAAGGTTCCTTAATCTTGCCATCTTTTCCTTTCACTCTTACTGGAACATGCTGGCCCTGAACTCTTCCTAACTCTCTTTAAAAAGGTTCCCACTTTGTCAGCCGTTGTTTTGCCCACAAGCCCCTGCTCCAATCTCCTGTTGCTGGGTCCTCTCTTGCACTATTGAAATCATCCTTAACAACGTTTCAAGACCTTAACTTGAGAATCAACCTTATCCTTTTCCATAACTACCTTGAAACAAAGTGGTCACTGTTTCCAAAGCGTTCCCCGGCTGACACTTCCAACACCTGCCTGGTTTCATTTCCTGGGATGAAGTCAAACTGAGCCCCTTCTCTGGGAAGACTATCTACACATTGTCTCAAAAACTATCTTGGATGCACTTAACAAATTCCATCCCATCTGAGTGCCTTTCACTAAGGCAATCCCAGTCAATATTGGGAAAGTTAAAATCCCTCACTACTGTAACCCTATTGCTTTTATACGTTTCTGCCATTCACTTACATATCTGTTACTCTAATTCCCGGTGACTATTAGGAGGCCTATAATATAACTCCAGCAAAATGATTGGCCCTCTCTAATTCCTAAGTTCTACCCATATGGCTTCATTGGACAATCCTTCTAGGATATCCTCTCTACATACTGCAGTGATACTCTCCCTAACCAGCAGAACGACTCCCCCTCCTCTTTTGCAACCCCTCTGTTTGTACCCTGAGACATTTTGCTGTCAGTCCAGCCCTTCACCCTACCACGTTTCTGTGGTTGCAATAATATTGTAATTCCACATCCTGAGCCATGCTCTAAGCTCATCAACTCACCCAGGAGGCTTTTTGCACTAAAGTAAATACTGAGGGACTCACTGAAACTCAGTGCAGGCTTCGTGGGGAAGGGCCACAGTCTAAGGTCGTAGACACAGAGGGACTACATCATATGTAACATCGTCTCAGACGTTTCATGGGTGTGTTGTTTAAAGAGAAAACGTGAGTGCATTGTAAATAGGATGTAGTGATTTGATGGCATAATGAATGTAAAGAAAGATGTGTACTGATTGTATTGTATTTCCTATGAATAAAGTATATATTTTAAATAAATAAATGTAGTACAGGGCAATAGTTGCATACAAACTGTTCTGTCAATCAATATTGAGGCTAAGTTCTCGAAACTACTTGGCCCTCAATCAGCAGGAGTTAATGAATCCACATGCTCAGAAGAAGCCATTTGTTACCCAGGTGTGTCACTGAGATTGTTCTCAGGATCATTCCCGAATCTGTGCTGCTGTTGGCCACGACCAAAGCATTCCATTTTAGGTAGTGCAATTTGTTAGCATGCTCTTTTATGACACCCATGCTAAGAAGTGTTCATGGATTAAGCTTGGCTGTTACACCTTCTCAAGGTAACTGTCAATCAGAAAGAGTGGGTGCCTGGGTGGAGGACTCTTAAGCTATATCTAAACAGGAGAATTCAAGAAACTACAGGAGAAATGTAGAGCATGAAGATGAGCTCCTCCTGCACCAATTAACATAAAAAAGTCCGAAGATACTTCAGAGAAACAGATTAGAACAAAATTGACATCATGGAGTGAGATAATGATGAGTGTGACTAAAAACTTAACGAGAAGGTGAGGGAGAGGGGGGTTTGAAGTGGGGGCTGCAGAGCATGAGGTATAGACCACGTCAAAGGCTTCAGACAAACTGAGAAGCAGGAGAACAGCACAGTGATGTGGGATGCCATCTATGCCTCTGATAAAGGGCCACATCTGTACTTTTACAGGGATGGAACCTGATTAGATGGATTCAAGTCTGAGTCGTGTCTTTGGAGAGAAGGCGAGACTGCAGACATGGTGGTAGTGTGTAGACAGTGAGGTTGATGAGCCGCTGACGTTGAATGATTTGAGAAGAGGGGGAGCAAGGGAAACCTTGAAGTCAGCAGGAAGACATGTGTAGGTAAGGCTGATTCCACACCACCAATACAGCACACCCCAATGTAAGTAGTGACAGCTTTCATCTGTTGACTCCATTGGGCGCCACTGAGTCTTTCATCTTATGGTTGCTGGGAACCATCTATCCCAACCCCAGGATATTGCTGCAGGAATCCCTGGAGTCAAGGCTCCACCACCTTCAGCAGCTGCATCGTTGACCCGTCCTCCAAAAATAAGGCCAGAAGTGGGTATGTTCGCTGGCAATTGTATGGCCTTCTGTTCCATATGTAACTGATCAGTCTATGCAGCCTTTTCCATGGGCAACATGAACTGGACAAGATCCAAGCTTGAGCTGGTGGGTGGCAAGTAACATTTAGATTAGACGTGCGTCAGGTATTGAGCATCCAATAAGAGAGAGTCTTGCCACTTCCCCTTGGCATTCAATGGTACTATCGTCATCACATCCCTTGCCACCAACATCCTGGGGATTGACTGGAATTTTCATTGGATCAGCCACATAAATACTGTGGCTAACTGGAGACACAAGAGACTGCAGATGCTGGAATCTGGAGCAACAAACAAAATGCTGGGAGAACTCAACTGGTCAGGTAACAAACGTGGAGGGAAATAGACAGTTGATATTTTGGGTCGAGGCTCTTCATCCAGTTCAACTGTCCATTTCCTTCCAAAGATGCTGCCTGACCCGTTGAGTTCTTCCCGCATTTTGTTTGTTCCTTAAGATACTGTGGCTGTAAGACCAGGTCAGAAGTTAGATCTTCTGCAATCAGTGACCCATCTCCTGACTGCCCAAAGCCTTTCCACCAGCTATAATGGTGACACTTGCGTGGCGACATTTGCGGGCTGCCCCCAGAATATACCACGCAAAAAAAAGATGCATTTCACTGTGTGTTTCGATGTACATGTGACTAATAAAGAAATAAAGAAATATAAGACATGCATTGGATGTGATGGTATGCTCTTTGCTTGCTTGGATGAGTGCAGATCCAACAATGCTGTGTAGCTGAGAGAGCTGGTGCTTCACAGCTCCAGTGACCCAGGTTCAATCCTGGCTTCCAACACTGTATGGAGTTTTTGTGTTCTACCTGTGACCAGGCGGGTTTCCTCCAGGTGCTCTGGTTTCCACCCACATCCAAAAAACATGTGGGTCGGTAAGTTAATTGACCACTGTAAGTTGCCCCTAGTGCGTCAGTCATTGGTAGAATCTGGAGGGAGTTGGTGGGAATGTAGGGAGAATGAAATGGGTTAGGGTGGGATTAGGGTAAGAGCGGGTGCTTGATGGTCAGCACAGACACGGCGGACTGAAGGGCCTGTTTCCATGACATAAGGCTCTATGATGCCATCGCATTTAATGCCATCCAGGCTGAAGCAGTCTCTGGAACCGACAAGCTCTCCTCCATTGGCAACCCGTGGTGTCAAGGAGACACAAGAAACTGCAGATGCTGGAAATCTGGAGCAGCACACAAAGCACTGGAGGAACTGTGGTATCAACTCTCCTTCAAAGCACTTCCTCTTTCTACTCTACCGACTAAAAGGTCTAAGGCAGCAGGTTACTGCAATGCCACCACCTCCAGGTTCCCCACCACGTCGCACCTCCTACCTACCTTTGAAGTGTATCGCTCTTTCTTCATCACGGCTTGGTCAACAGCTGAAAACTCCCTCCCGAAGCACCTTCACCGGATGAACTGCAGCAAAGAAGAAGAAAGACTTGCTTTACGTGATGCCTTTCAATTTCCTTTCATAATGTCCGAAAGTACTTTACAGCTGATGAAGTACTTTGGACATGCAATTCCTGTTGGAATGGATAAAATATAATGACGATAACAGAGGGCAGCTCGCCATCACCTTGTCAAGGACAATTAGGGCTGGAGAGTAATGGCCAGCAATGCCCAAATCTCATGAATGAATGAATGAACAGAAAAGGCTGTTCTGTTAGACTCTGCACTATAAATAGTTTCATTGCTCTTGCAGTGAATCTGACACAAAGTCTGCACTGCAATCGTAACAACACATTCTTTTTAAAGTGACTCATTCTATGGACTTTAAATAGTGAAATTACCTCTAAGAATTCCAAATCATATTGTAGAGAATAAATAGTGACTACTCCATCCCATTAAATCTGACTCACAGTGTATTCTGTTTGTGATACACATCTTAATGAGGGATTCACAGTGTGTACCATAGTGACCACTTCTTGCTAGTGAATCCCACACACTATGCTAAAGAGTGAAAAGTCACTCTTATCTGAGTCTGACTCACACTGTGTAATATAAACAGTGACAATTCCTTCTCATTTATCTACTTTAAACTGTGCCCTTCAAATAGTAAAAGTGTTCCAATGAGTGTGAATCACATTGAAAACAATAGTGATATTTCTCAAACATGCCAACTCTCTTCCCGAGTCCCTGAGATGATGTCCTTGTGTCGGGGTACCTGTGGTATTCATAAACTGGCCACACTCCACTCGGTGGTTGATGACATCACAAGTCTGGGACAATTGGGTTAGATTCCAGCTGTGACATTTCTTGGACCATTCCATATTTATTGAATTGTTTCAGGCAGTTAAATGTTGTAGTGCATCCTAAAAAAGTAAAGTGGTTGCAAATCCAATAAGGCTATTTGACCTCAACAAACTACAAGATTGAAGATGGAGTATTGTCTGAGTCACGTAAGATCTAACCTTGGAATCCTGTTAAGTTACCTTCAGCTGCTCACACCTGGCTCTCAACTCTGGTCTTACAGGGCAATCACTCATCTTCTCAATATAGCAGAAAGCCTGGACATCAGAATATTTTTCATCCCTGAGTAGTAATAATAATCCCCACATTAGTGCAGACAAAGTGTAATTTAGCTGTTCCAGAATCTAATCAAAACTCCTGGCTCACTTCTGTGCAGGATAGAGTGGGTGACAAAATGGAATCTAATGGAGGGGCTCAGAAAGATAAAATAATAAAGAATAGATCCCCAGAATTTGGTTGCAGACTGGATTCTAAACAAGCAATCAGCTGACTCATGTGCAGAATAATGGATACCCAGGTCTGGATAACAGTCTGGAATCTATTGACTGAAATCCAATTGAAGAGTTTGGATGGTTTATATTTGGAATAGAGGATAGCTAATTATGGTTTGGAATCTAACAGAGGGGTTCAAGTGGAAAATATGTAGAAAAACAGAAAGCCTGGAGTGAATTACAGACTGCAGTCTAATTGAGGGGTTAGGGTGGATGGTTATAGAATAATAAATGCCCAGGAAAGCATTACATGGTGAGTGGTTCAGTTGTGTTAAATGTGGAGTAAAGGAATGGCAGGAGTAACCAAACTGTGAAGTTCTAATGGTTTACATGCAGAATAATGGATGCACAAAAGTAAGTTAGCAGTTAGGATATAACAGAAGTGATTGGGACTCATACAGAGAATAATGAATATTGGGGAATATTGGGGACACGACCCAGGGGTTCACAGAGCGATGGAGCACAGCTGAGGGCCATTCCACTCACTGAGGTGGCACCTGCTCGTTGGAACTGCAGTCCTGTTGGGTGAGCTATGCAAATGTTTTCTTCCATTTGTGTGACTTTTAACCAACCTATACTTCCCAGGCATGCCCTAACCTCTTCACTATGATCCAATCCTCTGGCATTGCTCCAGTACCAAAGGAGGATTGAAAGATTATGGTCATCCCTTCCACATTCCCCATTCCCGATTCCCTCTGCAACCCAGTGTACGTCCTGTTCAGGCTGTGTGCCTAATCCTGCCCTCTTTAGTGCCATGAGTCAGTTATTCCCCCAATGCCTTTCTTCCATCTGTTCCTGCAGCTCACCAACCATACTGTACATTTACACACATGCCCTCCAAGCCTCTATGACTGTCTGTTAAGCTGCTCCTGCATATACTGCACTGTAGTCCTGGCTCCCTGTCCTTCACACACCGTGTCTTCCCACCAACCTGTCCGCAACCTCCAGAGCTGTATTATTGTCGTGCTCATTGCATCCAATATTCATGACACCTGCAAAGTTTGAAACATTGTCCTGTACCCCCACCATTGGGGTGGAATTTCAAGTTAAACGAGGGATTGCAAGGTTTCTAGACAGGATATCTGATACCTGTCAACAATTTCCAGCAGAGAATCTAAATGAATGGTTTGGGTTACAAGTGGATATTACAGGAGTGAATTGCAAGCCAGAATCCAACCAAAGAGTTTAGGTGGCGTATCAATTGAAAATCAGAAATCTGAAAGTTAGTTAGAAACTGTAACTAAATTAAGGTATTTGCACTGAATAATGGCCACCCAGGAGTGATTTGCCAGGTGGAATCTAGTCAGAGAATTTGAGTGGGCTACTCACAGAAACATGGTCCCCGGGAGCGACCAAGCAAGGAATGCAGGAGCTTACGGGACAGATCATCCTGAGCGCAGCCCCCTGCCCATTTTCCTTGTTCCAGAGGTGGAGCTTCCAAGAGGCTCTCCGACAGGTGTGTGGTGAGGTGGGACAGGCTCTGGGTGGCGAATGACAACACATCCTGAAGCCCAGCTGGGCTCCCCAGCTGCCAGGGGGTATTTTGCAGCAGTTTTTCAATGTCTTTGACAGGAACAAATATCTTAAATACATTTTTTTTAAATTCCAAAATAAGTAGATTTAATGAATCAATTACGACTTGAACAAATAAAATTACGACTTGGAGACACAAGAGACCACAGATACTGGAATCTGGAGCAACACACAAACTGCTGAAGGAACTCAGCGAGTCGAGCAGCATCTGTGGAAGGAAAGGAATTGCTGACGGTTTGGGCTGAGCGCCTAACAAAAGGAATTACCTTTTTGCACAAGGTCGGTCACCCCTCCACTGGCCAGTGGTGGAGGCACAGTCCGATTCCACCCCCATCTCTACTTTTCACCGTGCTCAGGCAGCTGAGGTGTGAATGGCAGAGGGCAAAGGGGATCTCCCCCTGTAACCGGGGGCAGGGGAAACAACCGCCTGAACCGCGGTCCAGGGGCTTGGGTCGTTTGTTTGCAGAGTATCATTGTCACCTGAAAACATACAAAAAAAAAGTCAAAAAAAGAAACCTGCAGATGTTGGCAATCTGAAATAAAAACAGAAAATGCTGGGAAAACTCAGCAGGTCAGGCAGCGTCTGTGGGAAGAGAATAGGCTGGTAGACCAGAGCATACACTATCACCCAGACTTTGCAATAGTAGCAATATGTTATGCAGACAAAGGAGTTAACGTCCATTTAATGGCTACATCGGTACTATTACTGAGATTCCTTTTACTGAACCAAATGCCCTCTGTAACCTTCTATACCACTCAGACCAACCTGCTTCTCTCTTCCTCAATTCTGAGGGGGTCCCAGACCCAAAACCTTGACAGTTCCTCTTTCCACAGATGCTGCCTGACCTGCTGAGTTTCACCAGCATTTTCTGCTTTTAACAACATATTCACCTGAAATGGGTTACAGACAGGGACCTAACGGAGGGGAGAGTAGTTTGTAAATTCATGAATAAATAATGAACTGAAATTTGAGCCTGGAATTTGGCGTGATCTAAGTGAAGAGTTTGATTGGTTAACAGCGAGAATAATCGGGGTAAGATGTGGCCAAGCTCCAACTGCGGACTTGGGTGGTTCAGATCCAGGTGGTCACCCAGCTATGGGAAGGGTGTCAATAAAACTGGAAAAGGTGAAGAAAAGATTCACAAGAATGTTATTGGGATAGGAGGCTTTGAGCTATAAGGAGAGGCTGGACAGACTGGGACTTGTTATCCCAGGAGTGTAGGAGGCTGATGGGAGGCCTTATAAGAGGTTTATAAAACCATGAGGGCTGTAGATAAGGTGAATGGTCAAAATCTTTTTTCCCAGGGCAGGGGAGTCTGAAGCCAGAGGACATAGATTTAAGATGAGAGGGGAAAGATTGAAAAGGGACCTGAGGGGCAACTTTTTCACACAGAGGGTGATGGGGATGTGGAACAAGCTGCCAGAGGAAGAGGTAGAGGTGGGTACAGTTACCATGTTTAAAAGACAAACATTCGGACATGGATAGGAAAGGTTTGGAGGGATATGGGCCAAACGCAGGCAAATGGGACCATCTCGGATAGACATCTCGGTCAGCATGGACGAGTTGGGCCGAAGGGTCTGTTTCCGTGCAGTATAGCTCTATGACTCATGTGGGGGGAATAACAGATACAGACTGGGATTTAACTCGCACCGAGTACCTTCAGGATGTGCCGGAGAGCAACGGTGCTGCAGCTGCCGTGTCCCGGGGAGATGTCCACCTGGTGCCGGGTCCATCCCAGGGCGGAGCCGCGGCGCTTCGCCACCTCCTCGGCGGGCTGTCGGGGAACGTTGGCCTTGCTGCTGGTGACTAGATTCCCCCCACCCTCCCCCAAATTAATAAATAATCCCCAAAGCACCCAGGCAGCGAAAAACCGCGGGGTTTTGGGGCATTTCTTTTGGAGGGGTGGTGTTCAGGGAGGTGAATGTGTTCAGTCTTCGGAGCTCCGGCTGTAAACTTCAGTGTTACTCCGGCGATTGGAGGTGACCGACCCCGGGACCCCCCTCCGCGCCCCGGGACCCTCCTCTCTACCCCGGACCCTCCTCCGCCAGCCCCGGGACGCTCCTCCCCACCCCGGGACCCTCCTCCCCAACCCGGGACACCCCTCCCCATCCCGGGACCCTCCTCCCTACCCCGGACTCTCCTCCCCACCCCGGGACCTTCCTCTCACTGTCGGGACCGCGCCAGCGGTGCTGCCGAGCGGCCCGTCACATCTGTGCGCCGGGTGGCGAGGGGGCGTTCCGGCGGCGGGAGGGGGCGGGTCGCTGCCGAGCCGGAGATGGCAGGACGGAGGCGGGGGTGTCCGGAGCCCGGCGCCTGAGCCCCGCTCCAGCACACGCTGCCGCAACACTCCGACAGTCCCGTCCCCCCCGGCGGGATGTCCCGTTAAACTCTCCCGGACGCCGGCGTTGCACGGTCTGCCGACACCCCCTCTGGCCGTGTGAGCGGCCGCCGTCCCCGGGGGAGACACCCCGAGCCTCCCCTCTCCCCGCGGCCGGGAGACATGCCCCGGAACCACGCGGATAACGGCGGCATGCCGGACGAGAAACGGGTGGAGTTCGTGGGACTGACGGCGGTGGAGAGCGGGCTCCCCGGCCGGGACGGGACGGCGGGCAGCCCCGGAGATCGGCACCACAGCAGCCGGCTGAGGCTGGCGGGGGCGCCCGGAGACGGCGAGAGGCTGGGGCTGGCGGCGGCGCCCGGGGACGGCGCGCAGAGTGCCCGCGTCGGGCTGCTGGGCAGACCGCTGCCGCTTAAGCACGGAAACAAACGGAATGCCCGCTACAGAAAGCTGCAGAACTGTCTCTACAACGTCCTGGAGAGACCGCGCGGCTGGGCTTTTATTTACCATGCCTTCATGTGAGTAGCCAACGCGCACTCTCCCGTGGCATTCAAACAAATAACAGTGTAGAGCGATGTGTGTCTTACATGTTCCAAATGTTTATATTCTCGTCTACATACTTTGGGAAGTGTGTTTCCATTCTACGAATGTTGCAAACTGTGTTGGCGTTTTCAAAGTGCAAAGGTGCAATATTTATAATACTGTGCGGGAGACTTTATTTGAGGTGTTTATAACTAATGTTATAATGGTCTGATGTTGTTTACAAACTGTGCCAGTGTTTCAGTCTGCATATTAAGAATGTTATGGTGCTATTTCGCCGAATTCATCCGAATGATTACAAATATTTACTTCAGATTGCTGGTGTAATTGATTATTGAAGCATTTTAAATCCGCTCGCAGCGCTCTTTAATCTGCCCGCCCGAAGTGTGGCATTTGCGGGAACCGTTTAATCCCGTCGGAGTCCTTAGCCGATGCAGTGGGTAGTGGTGGGATTGGCTCGTTATGAACTTGTCTACATTCACGGGCAACGGGAGATACTTCACTCGGGACACGTCGCTGTTTTAAGCCATCCGCGTCACAGGAGTTCCAAACGCGGGAGCTAAATTAATGAGCAACTTTAGACGCGACGCGCCAGTTGCCTGTGTTTTAAAGAAATGTAGGTAAACATCGCAGACAGTTGTAGAAGTGTATTTGAAGTACGATATTCAAGCGTGACATTTAAGACCCTTGAGTTCTCTCTTTGTATCTGTGCTCGAGATAAATCGAGCATCTCACTGCTTTGTTTACAAGTTGGACTACTTAATTTATGTTCCATTTGTGTTCAGCTGTTGGAAATAACACTGTGTACCGCCCCCTTGGTACAGCCTTAATATCCCAGAGCATCTCCTCTGCACACGTGTAATGTCAGCAAAGTAAACATATTGTGTGTTCGCTGGGTTCCGCAGCCTCGGTTATGTCGGCGGAGAGAAGGCAGGTCACTGTGAAAACGTGAAGCAATATTTATCAGGAGAGTTTTGTCCCCCACAGTCCTGTCCCCACTGACGCTGCATTAGTGAGCGCTGTTACTGGTATCACCGCGGCTCGGTGGTTTGCCTTCACTCGGTGTGGTGGGGGGGGGGGGGGGGGGGGGGGGGGTGGGCAGGGGTTTTACAAACTCCCCCACTATCTGCTCGCATTCACCCGATGCGGGGCTGGGGTTTCTCCCGCTCCCAGGAACACTGCTTACAACAGCACCCAACACACAGAGCAAAATAAAACAAGCTGCTGGGGGAACTCAGCGGGCCAGGCAGCATCCGTGGAGACAGAGGGATGGTCGACGTCTTGGGGAGAGACCCTTCATCACGACTGATCCAGGGTCCCTAGCTGAAGCGTCCACGACTCCTTCCCCCCCCCCCCCCCCCCCCACACACACACACAAATGCTGCTCCACCCGCGGAGTTGCTGTTTTTTGGACCCAGTTCCAGCATCGGTGGTCCCTTGTGTCGTCACCACACGTTCAGAGCCCCTACTTTTATGCATTCAGACGAGACTTGGGATTTATTTCTCTCCCCGGCGGTCTGGAGCGATGGGGATACGGTCCCCGAGATTTCTCCTCCGCCCTCTGAGACCCGTTTACCCGCTGCAGGCGTTGGCGTGGCTGGTCGGTGTCTCAGCACCGGGCGGCGTGCAGGTGGAGAGGCGCCGGCGTCTGTTCTGGAGACGGAAAGAAAACTTTATACGGTTGGGGTTTCAGCGGCTTTGGAGACTGGGGCGGGCGAGAGCAGGGGAGGCTCGTTTCGATTTCACACTTCTGACCTGCACGGCGGGGACCTGTATACTCAGTGCACCCTGTTGGCTGAGTATCTCCAGAACTTTGTGTTCTGCATGGGATTATAGAAACTTTACAATACGAGGAGACCATTTGGCCAACAAGTCCGCACGCAAACACAGTTTAAATGTGGGGAGGGTTTCTGCGCCTTTCGGGGACTGAGGTTCAGACCTCCGAGTGAGCAAACTGTTCTTCATCCGGCCTCTCCTGCTTCGACCAACTACTTTGAATCTCTGCCCCTTGGTGTCGACCCCTTATTGAGTCATACGGCACGGAAACAGGCCATTCGGTCCGTCCTGTCCATGCCGATATCTAGGCCCGTCCTAATATTCTGATGGACTCTCTTTCTCTCCCCACAGATGCTGCCCGACCTGAGTATCTCCGGTATTTTATGCTTTTATTTCAGACTTCCAGCGGTTTCTCCATCATAATTTTACACACGTCGGTATATCTCCCCTCAGCCTTCTGTGTTCCAGCCTCCCCAATCTTCCCCGGAGTTAAATGTCCCGAATGAGAACAACATCCTCAGAAATCTCCCCCCGTTCCGTCTCCAACGCAGCCGCGTTTTACCTGTAAAGTGGTGACCACAATCTCCACACCCCCACCTCCTCTCCCCCCAGCCCAGCCCCGCTCCGTGACGGAGGTCTAAAGGGACTTCGATCGGAAATGCTCGCCCTGTTTCTCCTTCCACAAATGCTGCCTGACCTGCTGAGAATTTGACTGATACTCAGAACTGTGATGTTCGAAGTGATTGTTTTCTCTCTGCCGAAGACTGTTGGAAGGGGACCCTGTCAGAAGTTGACTCGGGATTTATTTGAGATGAGTTGGGGGTTAGAGACTGCAGGCTGGGACTGCGGCGTCCGGTTCCTGCGCTGGGTGTCCATGGCTCCAGAGTTAGAACCGGCGCTGCCTGTGTGACCGAGCTGTGTCGCCGAGCAGCCGTGACTGTACCGCGTGGAGAGCTGGGCAGAGCCGAGCACTGGTTCGGTGGGACTGAGCCGAGGCACGGAATGGTTCAGCCGCGCCCCGCGCCTTGCAACATGGAACATCGAACAGTACAGGGACAGGCCCTTCGGCCCACCATGTCTGTGCCGACCATGATGGCAATCTAAACTACTCCTATCCGTCTGTACATGGTCTATGTCCCTCCATACCCTGCCGGTTCATTTGTCCAGCTAAATGCCTCTTAAACGTTGCTATTGTATCTGCTTCCGCCACCTTCCCTGGCGTGTTCCAGGCACCCACCACTCTCTGTGTAAAAAAAATGCCACTTAAATCTTTAAACTTTCCCCCTCTCACTTTAAACCTATTCTCTATATATTTGACATTTCCACCCTGGGGGAAAAAAGTCTGACTGTCTACTCTCTCTATTCCTCTCATAATTTTATAAACTTCTGTCAGGTCTCCCCTCAGTCTCCCACACTCCAGAGAAAACAACCCAAGTTTGTCCAACCTCTCCTTATAGCTAGTACTCTCTAATCCAGGCAACATCCTGGTGTGCCTCTCTGTGGCCTAACCAAAGTTTTATACCCCTGCAACATGACTTCCTGACTTTTGTATTCAGTGCCCTGACCAATGAAGGCAAATTTGCCTTATGCCTCCTTTCATCTTCTGGTGTTGCCACTTTCAGGGAGCAATGGACTTGCACCCCAAGATCCTTCTGTACATCAGTGCTCCAAAAGGACCTGCCATTTACAGTGTCACGGACACCAGCCTCCCCTCCTTGGACTCTGTCTTTACCTCTCGCTGCCTTGGTGTAGCAGCCAGCATAATCAAAGACCCCACCCACCCGGGTCATTCTCTCTTCTCTCCTCTCCCATCAGGCAGAAGATACAGGATCCTGAGGGCCCGTACCAGCAGGCTCAAGGACAGCTTCTACCCCACTGTGATAAGACTATTGAACAGTTCCCTTATACGATGAGATGGACTGTGACCTCACGATCTACCTTGTTGTGACCTAGCACCTTATTGCACTGCACTTCCCCTGTAGCTGTGACACTTTACTCTACTGTTATTGTTTTTACTTGTACTACATCAATGCACTCTGTACTAGCTCAATGTAACTGCACTGGGTAATGAATTGACCTGTACCATCGGTATGCAAGACAAGTTTTTCACTGTACCTCAGTACAAGTGACAATAATAAACCAATACCAACACCAATACTCCCCTCTCACAGTTGACCTCCCGAACTGCAATGCTTCACATTTATCTCAATTAAACTCCACCTGCCGTTCCTCTGTCCTTACTTCCAACTGATCTATTCCTGCTATTGACAACCTTCCTCACTACCCACCAACACCTGTTTATTTAGGATACTGGAAATGATCCCTTTATTACTTAGCTGTGGTGTTGAGGTCTGCTCCATTATATCTCTGCACTGTTCCTGAAGTCTGGGTACTGAATGAAGTGAATCAGAATTTTTTGGGGAGCGGGGGGGGGGGGGGGGGAAGGGGGAGACGCAAGAGACTGCAGATGCAGGGACCTGGAGCAACACACAAACTGCAGGAGGAACTCAGCAGGTCGAGCGGCATCTGTGGGGGCAGAGGGGTGATCGATGTTTCGGGTTGAGACTCCGCATCAGAACCATCCCTCTGCCTCAACAGCTGCTGCCTGACCTGCTGAGTTCCTCCAGCTGCTGGCGTTTTGCCGCAGGAAGTGAAAGGTATCTCGGGGGCGAGAGGAAGTGGAGGCTTGGAAATCTCTGTGTGTGACTCCCTAACCGAGAGCAAGTGTCTGTTGGCGAGGAGAGGTGGGAAAATCCTTCTGACTATTCAGGGGGAATCAGCTGGGAGCTGTTGTGTTGGGTTTGGGTTGGGGTGTGAAGGTGTGATGCTGTCGATCCCGGGACTGTGACAGTGCCCTCAGTGCTGTCTTCTTGGGACAGACTTTGCACTGGGAGGGAGAGGTGGTGCTATTGCTGAGCTGAGGGGGGGGGGGGGAATGTGCTTGTGACAGACGGCGGCTTGACACAGGAGCAACCTGATGGGCACATACCAGGGGTACTTCCAATCCTCCACACCCTTCCTCCTCCAGCTGCTGTACATCTGATAGTTGAAGAGTTCAATGAGGAAATCACAGCCAACACCATCTTTCCATTATTCCCCTTGACTTCCCAGAGTTTCCCTAACAACCAGAGACTGGGAATCATCCCCAGTGGAAGAGAGGACCATGCAGGGGTATTGGA
Source organism: Pristis pectinata (assembly GCF_009764475.1). Lineage (NCBI taxonomy): Eukaryota > Metazoa > Chordata > Chondrichthyes > Rhinopristiformes > Pristidae > Pristis > Pristis pectinata. Next base: position 33,654,838 of record NC_067426.1, on the reverse strand, counting down.
TGGTGAGACCTGTGCAATGGTATCTGATGGTGAGGTCGGTGCAGGGGTATCTGACGGTATGGTCTGTGCAGTGGTATCTGACGGTGTGGTCCATGTAGTGGTATCTGACGGTGTGGTCCGTGCAGGGATATCCGACGGTGTGGTCCGTGCAGTGGTATCCGACGGTGTGGTCTGTGCAGTGGTATCTGACGGTGGGGTCCGTGCAGTGGTATCTGACAGTGGGGTCCGTGCAGGGGTATCCGACAGTGGGGTCCATGCAGTGGTATCTGACCGTGGGGTTTGAGCAGGAGTATCGGACGGTGTGGTCCGTGCAGTGGTATCTGACTGTGTGGTCCGTGCAGTGGTATCGGACGGTGTGGTCCTTGCAGGGGTATCGGACGGTGTGGTCCGTGCAGTGGTATCGGACGGTGTGGTCCTTGCAGGGGTGTCTGACCGTGAGTTCCGTGCAGGTGTGTCTGACCGTGAGGTCCGTGCAGGTGTATCGGATGGTGTGGTCCTTGCAGGGGTATCTGACGGTGTGGTCCTTGCAGGGGTGTCTGACGGTGTCGTCCGTGCAGGGGTATCCGACGGTGTGGTCTGTGCAGTGGTATCCGACGGTGGGGTCCGTGCAGTGGTATCCGACCGTGGGGTTTGAGCAGGGGTATCGGACGGTGTGGTCCGTGCAGTGGTATCTGACGGTGTGGTCCGTGCAGGGGTGTCTGACCGTGAGGTCCATGCAGGGGTGTCTGACGGTGTGGTCCGTGCAGGGGTATCTGACGGTGTGGTCCGTGCAGGGGTATCTGACAATTTGTTCCAAACACGACTCAGGCGCATCATGAGGGGTCCCGATAGTTTTGACCGAAGAGGACTTTCGAAGGGCCATTTGAAGTGGCAGGAGGGGCTCTGGGAGTTTAAAGCTCGGCCGCCGGGGGTGCCGGAGATGGAGAGTCGCGGGGTCAGACCAGCCGGTACATCCCTCGCTCCCTGCGAACATGCGGCGGTGTGGAGGGTGAACCGTGGAGCTGCCCTCCCTGTGGGTAGGGGAGAGCGGCTGGTCACCCGGCTCCGCCTGCGCTCGGAGCCGCTGCTGAACACAGCGGAGCCGCAGACCGGAGCGTGGTCCCGGGCCCGACGGTCAGCTGTCCCCGTGAACACCACGTCCTTGCCCACCCCACTCTGTGTAACGTAACCGCGGCTCCCCTCGGTATGTCCTCGGGGCAGGGCGAGGGCTCACACAGCCGGAGGAACCTTCCGCCTCATCCTCCCTCCGGACGGGACACGGGGAGGGGACAGGACCACAGCCCACGGGATCCCGAGAGGCTTCGGATGGAGATCAGCCCATGAGATCCCCACCTGGGGAGGGGCGGGGGGGGGGGGGGTGGAGGTGGTGAACTGGAAATGTGGACCCCAGTCTTCACCCGGTGTCGGCGCCGAGCACAGGTGGGGATGTGGATCCAACGGGGCGAGGTGAACGGACGGTGAAGAGTCTGTGGCCGTCCTGGCACCGGCGTGTGCTCTCTCTCGATCTCCTCTCTCTCTCTCTCCTTCTCTCTCCCTCTCTCTTTCCCTGGCCCTCTGTGCGCCCCCCACCCTCTCTCTCCCTCTCCACTCCCTCTCTCTAACTTTGGCTTTCCTCGTTTGCCCTGCCCCTCCCTCCCCGCGCTGCCGCACCAGACGCACTCGGGCTGCTTCTGTCGGGAGAGCTGCCGGTGCAGGGATACGGAAGCCCAGCCTGTCGGTTCTCAGCGCCGGCCACCGAGCTGGTCCTGTGCCCCTGCGCCGCGCTGTTGCCCGGACAGCTTCTTCTCAGGGGCTCAGCTATGCATTAATGTCACCCAACCACCCCCCCCCCCCCCCCCCCCCCCGCTTAGTGTGGATCCGAGGAATGTCCTCACTGGAGTGAGAGGCAGCGAGAGCGGGGATGTCTCCCGGCAATAACCTCCATCCACACGGGGAGCAGGGACATCCCCGGCTCCCACTCACTGCCCGAAGGTTCTCTCCCCGTCCCAGCGCCCCGTGGCGTGTTTGCTGAGCGGGATAATATTTGGGCACACTGTCCCGCGTGGAACAGCTCAGCCCAGTGACCGACACCGCAGGAGAGTCAACAGAATGTAACTGAGGTCGAACTTTGCTTATTTAGCACCGAGCGCTACTGGAACCAGTTAACCGGCCCCTGTAGTGAACAAGTCATTTACAATGGACTGACCCGCAGATGGTGCATTAGATCTTGTTCACAACAATGATTATTTATTGTGATTACAATTTAATCTCTCCGCCTTTAGCTGCCGTGCCCGTGGCTGCCTGAGACCCGAGCTCTTGGTAAACCGGTCTACATCTCAACTCGGTCTTTTCAAACGTTTCTTCAACACTTGCCCGTCTCGAAGGGTTGACCAAGCCCTGGGCAAGTCTGAAACACTTAGAACAGTACAGCACAGGAATAGGCCCTTGGACCCACGATGTTGTGCCGAACTAATTAAACCAATGACACCTAATGAAACTAATCCCTTCTCCCTGCACACGGTCCATATCCCGCCATTCTCCGCATATGAGGTAAGAGCCTCATAAACCTCTCCATTGTATCTACCTCCACCACCACCCCAGGCAATACATTCCAGGCACCCACCACTCTCTGTGTAAATAACTTGCCCCACACATCTTCTTTGAACTTCCCCTCTCACCTTAAATGCATGCCCTCTGGTATTAGACATTTCCACCCTGGGAAAAAGATACTGGCTGTCTATACCTTCTCGTAATCCTATATAAATTTATATCAGGTTCCCTCTCAGCCTCCGCCGCTCCAGAGAAAACAACCTTAGTTCGTCCAACCTCTCCTTACAGCACATGCCCTCTAATCTAGGCAGCATCCTGGGAAATCTCTTCTGCACCCTCTCCAAAGCCTCCACATTCTTCCTGTAATGGGGCAACCAGACTTGAATGCAATAATCCAGATGCGGCCTAACTAGAGTTTTATAAAGCTACAGCATAACTTCCTGACTCTTGAACTCAATGCCTCGACTAATAAAGACAAGCATGCCGTACGCCTTCTTTACTAACCTATCCACTTGTGCAGCCACTTTCAGGAAGCTATGGACTTGGACCCCAAGATCCCTCTGTACATCAATGCTATTAAGGGCCCTTCCATTAAATCTATACTTTCTCCTTTCACTTGACTTCCCAAAGTGCAACACCTCACACTTGTCCGGATTAAACTCCATTTGTCATTTCTCCGCCCATATCTGCAACTGATCTTAATCCCACCGTATCCTTTGACAAACTCCTACACTATCCACAACACCAGCAATCTTTGTGTCATCTGCAAACTTACTAACCCACCCATCTACGTTTTCAGCCAAATCATTTATATAGATCACAAACAGCAGAGGTCCCAGTCCAAATCCTTGTAGAACACCACCAGTCACGGACCTCCAGACAGAATAAATCCCATCAACCACTATCCTCCGTCTTCTATGGGCAAGCCAATTCTGAATCCAAAGGGCCAAGTCACCATGGATCCCATGCATCTTAACCTCCTGGATCAGCCTCCCATGAGGTACTTTGTCAAGTGCCTTACTAAAATCCATGTAGACAACATCCATAGCTCTACCTTCATCATTCACCTTCGTCACCTCCTCAAAAAACTCAGTCAAGTTAGTAAGACACGACTTGCCGGCACAAAGCCATGCTGTATGTCCCTAATCAGGTCGTGTCTTTCCCCAAATGTGTGTAAATCCTATCCCCAAGAATCCTCTCCAATAGCTTTCCTATCACTGACGTGAGACTGACTGGTCTATAATTTCCAGGATTATCCCTATTTCCCTTCTTGAACAATGTATACCAATATGCATCTGCTGTGGGAGTTGCTGACCATGTTCCCTGCTGAATACATGTTAGTTGTTCTGAGGGACCCAGTTTCAGCTGCTTTTAAAACAAAAAAGGTTACCACTCATAAATATGCAACAGGGACTAACTCTTTTACCTTGATGTAAAAATAATAACCTTCAAAAATGTATGGTGCATGGGTGACTTTACGTTTGTAATTTTGCAAGCAGAAAATTGAGCCATAAATAAAAGAGAGAAAATGCTGGAGGAACACAGCAGTTTAGGCTGTGGAGAGCAAACACAGGCTTCTGTTGCAAGTTCAGTAAGAACAGTTGTGGTGTGCTGTCATTGATCCAAGATGTGAACCACTTTCTCTTCCATGAATGCTGCCTGACCTGCCAAGTATTTACAACATTTTCTGGTTCTACTTCAACCTTCCAGTTTCTGAGGTATTTTGCTTTTGTGGCTTGAACCATCTCCTCATTTTGGGAAGTAACTCTGACACAATGTTCGTCCATTGCAAGTCCTTTCCCAGGGTGCATGACCCTGGCAACATGCCCATCCCACCCATCTGCCCACTGCAAAGTCTCTGAATACATGGCAACTAGAATGTGACCTCAGCACCAACTATCAAGTACATTCTGACCCCTGGATAATGACCAACGTATGGCTCCTGCCACTAGCAATCTCCTGTGCACACTGCCCACACAGGGCCCAGGAGTACAAGCATCGTAGTGGAGGGTAGAAGTTGAGAGTCATACAGCATGGAAACAGGCCCTTCGGCCCAACTGGTCTATGCTGACCAAGATTCCCATCAAAATTAGTCCTATTTACTTGCGTTTGGCCCGTATCCCTCTAAACCTTTCCCATCCATGTACCTGTTGAGGGAGACTCCATGTAGTGAAGGACTCAAGTAGTTCTGAAGGATCTGAAGAAGGAGGAATAATTACAGTGACCAAAAAAAAATTCCATTTTAGTGCAAAGTGATCATAGTGTTGCTAAACTGTTCAAGAACTGAATGGTTGAAAGGAAGTAACTGTTCCTGAACCTGGTGGTGTGGGACTTCAGGCTTCTGTACCTCCTGCCTGATGGTAGCTGTGAGAAGATGGCCTGGCCCGGATGGTGGGGGGATCTTTGATGATGGATGTTTTACAACCATTATACTGATGTCTCGCAACAATGAGTGGTTTTGAAGGTTCAAGTGCAGTGGGGGAGCAGAACATTGGGTGATCGGAAGAAAGGGGAGAGAAGGACTGTCAATAAAAGAAATGACAGTAGGAAATGCTGGGAACATGCAGGTCAAGGAAATGATTCTGGGAGAGGCTGAACTCCATGAGTCTAAGGGACATCACCATGTTGGGTAGTAAATCACCATCTGCCTATTGAAGGGGGTTGTGGTTCTGAAGTGTGTCAGCTGGAATTTTGTTCAATTGCCAACGATGGAGAAAAACTGTAAAAGAGGACAGTGAATCTGTGCTGTCGGTGTGACAGTAATCTCAGACTACCTACTCTGTATCAGGAATTTCATTGGCTCTATGGTTTCGTTGCAAATTAAACTAATGGCTAAATATTGTATATTTTCTTCATTAAATTAAGTAAAATTTCCTGTGGTGCGTAATGGTTACAAATTGTCCAAGTACAACATTTGGCAGTATCTCTCAGAGAGCTCTTGGTACAACTGGTACTCAGCGGAAATATTAAAATGGAAGATTTGGGATATTTTTCTGAATTTGGTTCCTGTAAACCAAGGATCTTTTATTCAAATTATGTTTATAAGAAGTACATCCACTCTGGGGATGTTTGAAGGAACTGTGTGATCAAGAAACTAATTGGTAAACCAGAATTTAATAAAGGTTTGCAAATGATAATCCTGCTCAAAAGAGCTGACCAATGACAGGAGGCAGAGAGACGTTCTCACTGCTTACTCTCCAGAGTATAATATAACAGTGGTTGCACAGTGCCAGATTTGCAATTGTAAGCTTGCCTCTGCTCCCTACTACATGGCTGATACCCCATTTTATATTCTGTGGCTCGTGTGTGTCCTGTGATTGTGCGTAAATAAACCACAGGGGTGCTGTGGGTTGGCAGAGCAGGGGAGGGAGTATTGACCAGCAAGGGAACCAGGGCTTCGGATGTGAACTGATCTCTACCACTAATATGAGCTGATCTTTACTGTGCCTTTTATGCCTATTCATTGATTTGGAAATTAAAGAAATATCTTGTGCTTGTGGAGAAACACGGTGCAGCTAGTAGAGCCACTGCCTCACAACTCCGGTGACCCAGGTTCCGTCCGGATTTCTGGTGTTGTCAGTGTGGAGTTTGCACCTTTCCCTTGGTACTGCATGGGTTTCCTCCGGGTACAAAGACTGGCAGGTTGATAGGTTCACTGACTGCTGTAAATTGTCCCTAGTGTATAGGTGAGTGATGGGATCTGTGGGGAGTTGATGAGAAAGTGGGGAGAATAAAATGAGATTAGTTTGGGATTGATGTAAATGTCTAGTTGATGGTCGGTGTGGCGTTGGTACCTGAAGGGCTTGTGTCCATCTTGTGTGAACCTACCATTGTAGGATGTTCTGAAGTGCTCTATATCCAATGGTTTGGTTCAGGAATTCAAAATACATAACAGCCAGGCCTTGTTACTGTATATCATCTTGGAAAGTCCATCTCAAAGACTGCTGCTGCAGCCCTGCAGTCCTGCACTGCCATGTTAAAGCAGGTTTAACTCAGCATTGACGTTACTCACTGAGCCTGCCCGAACCCCTGAACTGCTGGATTATTTACTCAGAATCTGAGGTGTGGACCAAAACTTGATGGGCAGCAGGCTGGGAAGGCCCTAGCTTAATTACCCTGTTAGTGTAGCTGTAGGGTGGTGACCGTCCATGGTGACCCCCACCACGGATGGTCATCACCTCAAATTACACATTAACCTCCGCAGGAAAGCAATGCCAGGTGCGTCCCACCCAGTAGTGAGACAAGCTCCCAGAGAAGGACATCGAAGCAAACAGATCAATGGATTTAAGGTATAAGTGGATGTTTTCTGAATGAGAAGTAACTGAGGAATGAAGAAGGGTACTATTTATACAACGCATTACCTTCGTGTTGTGATCTAGATTGTGACTGCTTAGATGGGAGGAAAGAAAATTGCCCAAAATTTGCTCTGGGGTCTTGGGATCTTTCATCTTCCCTGGAGCCCCAGAGGACGCAGACAACATAATGTTGCCAGCTTAGTTTCTTGTCCTAGCGTGGATTCTGATTCCACTCTCTTCCTACCCAAAAAGGGAAAAGAAGGACTTGTGTTTGTTCAACAGTTTGAATGACCTCAGGGCAGACTACAGCTGAGGAAGAGCTTTCCAAAGAACATTTGGTGTAGTAATGTAGAAAAATCAGCAACCAGTTTGCACACAATAAGCACCTTCTACTGAATGTAAGAAAGATCAGATATCCATTTTAGCGATGCCATTTGAAAAGGGAAATCTCCCAAACTGAGCCTATTAAAGTTTTCAACGATGACATGAGGAAGCTGGTAGGTGGAGTTTATTTCTGCATCTTGTTACTAAACACTTGTAATGTTGGTCAGGTAATAAATAATATCTTAGTGTTAGTGATGAGGGCACATTACCCACTAATTATGTCAGTCCGGTTCCACTAGTGTTTCTCAGACATGTACACGCGGGGTTAAAGAATAACTCCAGATATTTGGTGCAGAAATGATTTATAAATGAGTCAGTAGGTCATGGGGAGCTTTAATTCAGATACAGATTCTCTATTCATGGAGCTCATTCATAAATTAGTTTGTTTAAGAACAAAACTTGTTTTTCTTACTGAAAAGGATAACAAAGCGAGAACTGATGGCAGTTAACTGGTGCCTGTCCCTTGATATTGCCCAATGTTGCTAGTTCCTCAACATGTCCAGTTGGTACAAAAGGTTTGTCTGGATGTCCACACTGCGGCCTGCCATATCCACATGTCCTATAGGTACAGAATCCAAACCAACTCTCCTACCTGGCCCTCAATTTTAATATTTGCTGGTTTGTCCCATTTGAATGTTAGTGATCACCAGATCGATCACTCAGAAATTAAGGTGTCTGACAGGAACCCAACAGACTGGCTAATTAGTGTCGTTCTGGAGTGATAGCAAACCATGGATCAGAAAAGGATGTTTCAGTCTCCTCTCTGAGTAAACTGGGACCCGATTATATCAGAAACCAGAGATAGGTATGAACCAATGAGAATATTAGTTTGTGTTTGTGAGCCTCCAGGTCAAGCAGATGTGTCCTTTTTCCTTGAAAGCAGAAGTTTGAGTGCCCCTGGTGTGTCTGAGTGGAACAGTTCACTGAGAGGACAGGGGATACCAAGAGCAGGGGTGAGAGAGGGAAGAGATGACGGGAGTGGGAGTGTACTGTTACATGCATAGTTCCAAAGTGTTGCTATTTATGCAGCATGGCTGCTGGCAATGTCTACCCCTATCAAGGAATTATATACAACACAACATTGTAAAATACACAGAATTAGGGAAGAGAGATAAAGACGTGAGTGCCCTTCATGACCCTAGTTGTGACCAATCTTGATGTGTAGTCATTGAATCATAGGATTCTTATGGCATAAAAAGAGACCATTTGGTCCATCAAGTCTATGCTGGCACCCAGTAGAGCAATCTCATTGGTCCCATTCACCGCTCTTTCCCCATAGCTTTGCAAATTATTCTCCTTCAGGTGCCCATCCAATTCCTCTTTGAAGGTTTGTTTCCACCGCCTGGACAGGCAGTGAATTACTGTTCTCCGAATATAAAAGTTTGGCCTCACATCCCACTTGTGTGCTGTATTGAGAGTTTGAAGCCTCTGCCCTCTGGTCCTCTGTTTCCTGTTGTTTACTATATCGAAATCAGCCCTGACCTTGCACACTTCGATTTAATCTTCTCTGTACCTTCATTTCTCCAAGGGGAACAATTCCGGCTTCTCCAGTCCAACTTTGTGGCTGAAATCTCTCATCCCTGGAACCATTCCAGTAAACCTTTTCTACAGTCTCTCAGAGGCCTTCACAACCTCCCGGAAGTGTACTGACAAGAAATGAATGCAGTATTCCAATTGTGACCCAGCTAGTGTTCTGTCTGGCTACAACATAACCTCCCTGCTTTTGTATCTGGGCAAGAGAGGAGGGTTATAAACCCCTGGATCTTACTTGCTTCACTAATCATTCCCTAAACATGCCCTGCATGCACATGTACACCCAGGCCCCTCTGCTCCTGTGTGTCCTTTATAACTGTACCATTTCATCATTATTGTCCCTCTTTATTCTTGCATCACACACTCTTTCATTTGCTACTTGTCTGCCTCTTTGGTGAGCCTTACTCAAGTTCAAGTTCAAGTTCAAGCTTATTGTTGTCATAGGGATGCATACACAGGGTATAAATGCCATGAAAATTAGCTACTATTCTTCTCATGGTTTACCACACTTCCAAACTTAGTGTCATCTGCATATTTGGAAATTTTGCCTTCTTCATCATTGACATATATCAAAAAGGTAATGGTCCCAGGACTGAGGAACACCACTGTTTGCTATCCTCAAGTCTGAAACACAGCTATATATACTTAAGCAGAAGTGTAGAAAGTGTAGAAATGTGCACTTAAGCTGATTTCCTATTCATTGTGCCACAGACCCTTTCATTTCAAGGGGGTTGAACAAGAGGAAGTCTTACCGCAGCTAAATAAGGTACAAGTGAGACCACATCTAGAGTACCGCAAATAGTTTCATTCCCCCTGCTGAAGGAAAGATAATTGGAAGCAGTTGAGAGAAGGTTTATTAGGCTGATCCGGATGTGGAGAGATTGTCTTATAGGAAAGGTTGAACATTCCTCGTCTGTACTCATTGGAGGTTAGAGCAATGAGAGGTAATATTTATAAAACATATAAACATTCTTAGAGGGCTTACCCACAACCACCCCCCCCCCACCATATTTCTTCTCTTCTTCCCTTTCCAAGCCTATCTCTCTTTTTTCTACGCCCCTTTTTCTCCCTTTCTCTCCTTACCTGTGACCCATCACCCACTGGATCTGCACTCCCCTCCCCCGCACCTGCCCATCACTATCTCTTACCCGCATCTACCTATCACCACCTCGTGCCCACCCCGCCTCCCCTCTTTTGTCCACCTATCACTGCTCTGCTTTTCCCCCCTATATATTGGGCTTCCCCTTTTTCCTATCTTCAGTCCTAAAGAAAGGTCCTGACCCGAAATGTTGACCGCCTGCTTTTCCACACGGATGCTGCCTGGCCTGCTGAGTTCCTCCAGCATCATCGTGTTTTTCATCCAGATTCCAGCATCTGCAGTCCTTTGTTTTTCTTCTTAGAGAGCTGTGCAGGGTAAATGCTGGGCGGATGGTTCTTCTCACGGGAGAGTCTAGGAGCAGAGGGCAATGTCTCAGAATACGGGGATGTCCATTTAGCACTAAGCCAAGGAAGAATTTATTCCCTCAAAGGGTTGTGAGTTCTTGGAATTTCTTGCCCCAGAAAGCTGTGGAGGCTGAATCCTTGATCAAGCATTATGGGGAGTGGGCAGGAAAGTGGGCCAAGGAGATCACATCATGATCTTATTGACTGGTGGAGCAGGCTTGAGGGGTTGAATGACCTGCTTTTGTTTCTTTTTCTTATGATCTTCAGTGTGAACTGCACTAACCAGCCTTCTGTGCATGACTTTATCAAACACTGGAAATGCATGTTACTGACACCAACTGCATTACTTTTATCAATGATCCCTTTTCAAAATATTCAGTCTGGTCAGTTAATGTTGCCTTTAACAAATCTGTGCTGGTTCTCTCTTATCCAACCTGTTTTCTCCAGGTGCCTGTTGACGTTTTCCCTGATTATTGTTTTCAAACTTCAGTTGTTGGATGTGTCCCTAGACTCATCCATGAGGAAGGGTGGTGTGTTTGCTCTTTTCCAGTCCTCCAGCACCTCCCCTGTTTCCTGGGGAGATCGAAAGCAGCTCTAAAAACTCCTCCCCTCACTGCCCTCAGTATGTTGGGATCCCTTCTTGTCCTGGTGACTTGTTTAAGCGTTGCCAGCCTCAGGGGCATTTCCTCTTTGATTTCATCCCTACTACCTCCCCTCCTACTGAGATTTTGGGATCATCTCCTCCTTGGTTCCCATTTAGTACTCCAGCGATACCTTCTACCTCAATGTATTTGAACACTTTATTTACCCATAATCAGCCTACACGCTTCTGATAATCCATGCTACATACATGCTTGTAGAAAACTTTTAGATCCTATTTTCTGTTCATGTTTCACTAACACTCTCACTTCCACTCACAGTTTACTACATTCAGTCACAGTTACAATGCAACAGTATGTGTGTATCTTCACACATAAAGTGTAATTGGGGAAGTAAACTCTGTTTATTGCCAGCTTGATGCTTAATTATCCCTTTTAATGCCCTTCAAAAGGATTTAGTGATTCTTTCATTACCCCGTTGATTTGTCCCTTTCATGAAACTCTAACAACTCTTTTGATGACCCTGGTTAATGCCCTACTGTTGGGTTTAGTAGCCCTGTGTATTGGTCTACTAATAAATTTAAGGACTCTCCATAATGCCTATCGATAGGGGTTATGGAGAGTCCTTAGGTTTTGAAGACCTCCCCCCCTTCAGTGCTCCACTGAAGGGGCTTATTAAACCCATAAAAGCCCCATTGATGGTTTAATACTCTTATGGGGCTTATCAAGTCCCTTCCATGCCCTCTTGATGGGTTTAGCGAGCACCTTCCATACCTTATTGATTTGTTTTGTGGCTTTGTTTAATACCATGGTTGGTTTAATGGCCCTCTTTAATGCCCTAATGATGGATTTAATGATCCTACCTAATGTCCATTAATGGATTTACTCATCTGGAATTGCCGGGATTATCGATCCTGTTTGTTGTACCTATCAGAAGAAGCATAAATTGGCAGAAGATGTTCAATTTTGGCTTCAGGTGATGTGCTTGTCTACTGTCTCCATGACAGTCCTTTTGTTTCTTGACAGCTAACTGATCTTTGACATGACCCAGGCAATCTACTTTAACACTGCCTCTCTGTGTTTGCAGTGTGAGTCCCTTGTACTGTTTCATGCTGCTCTGTCAATCAGAAGTCTGGTGATTCATGCTGCATAATTGCAATGACGTCAAGTTTACCGTGGTAGATGTCAGGTGTTTTGTGTTTGGTGATTAATGGTGTTGGGGTAAAGAAGAGCTAATCTCTGGAGATAGATGACATCAGTGATAGTAAATATTGTAATCACCAATTAACTTATGAATTTCATTTGAAATCTGATAGAACTACACTTCATGCAGATTATGAAATGCTAAGAATTTCATTATCCATTTAGACGACTGTCTGACATCATTGCTGTTCTATCCTACGGTTTCAGTTGGAGTGTGAGTTGGAGACGTGATTCCATTCTCCTTGTGTGCGACTCTGTGGTTGCTGTGCGCCAGCTCATGGGTGATTTGTTTCCTCAGCGATGTGCACAGCAGGATCTGATGCATTTAAAAAAATTCTAATATGGAAAATGAAAATAGGCAATTGTAGAAGAGTTTTAATTGTTCTTAGTTAATGCAGTTGCAACACATTTTTGAAAATCAGCAGCGAAGTTCTCCGAGTATTATGGCCAATATTTACTTCTCAACCAACAGTGTTCCAACAGGTTATCTGGTCATTATCTTGTGGCCAGTGGGAGATAGCTGTGCACAAAATGTTGACAGGACTTTCTGTGGCACTACTGTGACTGCATTTCAAAGGCATTCAAATGGCTGTAAAACATTTTGTGACGTGATGTCTTGTGCTGGTGACAGATCTTCGTCCGATCAAACTATAAAACTTGGAGACACAAGAGAATGTAAATGCTGGAATCTGGAGCAACACGGTGGTGTAGTGGTTAGCATAACGCTATTACAGCACCAACGACCCAGGTTCAATTCCGGCTGCTGTCTGTAAGGAGTTTGTACGTTCTCCCTGTGTCTGCGTGGGTTTCCTCCGGGTGCTCCGGTTTCCTCCCACATTCCAAAGACGTACGGGTTAGGAAGTTGTGGGCGTGCTATGTTGGCGCCGGAAGCGTGGCGACACTTGCGGGCTGCCCCCAGAACACTCTACGCAAAAAGATGTATTTCACTGTGTGTTTCGATGTACATGTGACTAATAAAGAAATCTTATCTTATCTAAATGCTGAAGGAACTCAGCGGGTCAGGCAGCATCTGTGGAGAGAAATGGACAGTCGACGTTTCAGGTCGAGACCCTTCATCTGGACTGAAAGAGAGAGGGGAGGTAGCCAGTATAAAGAGGCAAGAGGAAGGGTCGGAGCAAGAGCTGGCAAGTGATAGGTGGATCTAGGTGAGGAGGGGTGATAGGCAGACGTAGGAGAGGAGAGTGGATGAGTGGAGTGACAGAGGCCAGGAGGTGATAGGTGGAGGCGCCAAAAAGCTGCAGATGATGAAATCTGATAGGACAGAAAGGTGGAGCATGGAATAAGGGGAGGGAGGTGGGAACAGTGAGGGGAGGGGACCCAGTGGGAGGGGTGTGTGGGTGACGGGCAGATGGGGTGAGTGGAGGAGGGGAATGAAACAGGGTGCTGTGGGCTGGGGTGGGTGTAGGAGGATCTGGGTGGATCAGGAGGAGAGAGGAAAGGGACAGAGGGGGAGCAGTTCACCTGAAAATGGAGAATTCAGTGTTCATGCCGTCGGGTTGTAGACTGCCCAGGCAGAATGTGACGTGCTGTTCCTGTCGTTTGTGTTTAGCCTCACCCTGGCAGTGGAGGAGGCCGAGGACAGACATGTTGGTGTGGGAATGGGGAGGGGAATTAAAATGGCTGGCAACTGGGAGTTCTGCAAGGCTATGGCGGACCTTGGAATCGGTGGTCACCTGGTTCATCTGACATAAGGCGCATATACAAATATAATTGATCTACATAGAAATGTACCCCAAATACCTGGCTCCTCCTGTGAAGACCTTCTGTAACTCCAGTTAGAATGGAAGAGATAAAAACTGGGCTGGAATCTGGACTCTGCCTTGGGTTTCTTTTTAGGCATTGATACATTCAGGGGGTGGGGGCAATAAGCTGACCTGCCATTTACAATACATGCCAAGGACACACATGTGAATAGAATCTTCCCCTCACATAATATCCACATCCCCCCCAGCCACACGCGCGCGCGCGCACACACACACACACACACACACACACACACACACACACACACACACACACACACACACACACACACACACACACACACTCTGTACACAGTTTAAACTATCAGGTTCTTGCATAGCAATCAGATTCTGGATGGGATAAAAATTTCTTAAAAAAAGGAGGTGCTAGAAAGGCGAACTGGACTTCATGTGGATAATTCACCTGGTCCAGATGGAATGCATCCTCAGTTGCTGAGGGATGTGGGGCGGGAAACTCTGACCATAATCCTCCAAATGCCCACAGATTCAGGGTCAGCAGAATTAAATTTAATGCTAAGAAATATGAAATGTTACATTTTAGCAGGAAGAATAAGAAGAGGCAATGTGATCTAGAGGGCACAATACTAAGAGATGCACGGAAGCAGGAAGACCAGGGGTACATGTGCATAGTTTGTTAAGCATCACTGGGCAGGTTGGGAAAGTCGATTAAAAGAACACAGGACCCATGTATGCACAGATAAACCTTTCTAAAACATCGATTCAGCCACAACTGGAGTATTGTCATTGTTACTGAGTATTGGTGTTGGTTTATTATTGTCACTTGTTCCGAGGTACAGTGAAAAACTTGTCTTGCATACCGATCATACAGGTCAGTTCATTACACAGTGCAGTTACATTGAGTTAGTACAGAGTGCATTGATGTAGTACAGGTAAAAACAATAACAATACAGAGTAAAGTGTCACAGCTACAGAGAAAGTGCAGTGCAATAAGGTGCAAGGTCACATCAAGGTAGATCGTGAGGTCAGAGTCCATCTCATCGTATAAGGGAACCTGAGATGCATTCCACCTGGACCAGGTTGTTTATCCACTTGAAGAACAGTTAACCTTTCTAGTACCTTTTTTTCAGCGATTTTTATCTCGTGCGGAATCTCATAGGTGGGCAAGAACCTGCTGCAAACTGTGTATGGAGTGTTTATTTATATATGTGTGTGTGTTGTGTGAGGGGAATATTGTTTTCAAATATATTGTGTCCTTGACATGTATCTTAAAATAGTTGACACTTCTGCCCCATGCAGTTATGGGTCAATGGCTGGGATAACGATTCAGTTTAACTCCAACAGAGTTCATAGAGGATTTCTATTCCGGGAGGGAGATGTTGAAGAAATAGAGCCGAGAGGTGGCTGCTCTAGTGTCAGTAGTGCACAGGTTATTGATATTGAAATCGGTTTATTATTGTCACATGTGCCAAGGTACAGAACTTTGTTTTGCATGCCATCCATACAGATCATTTTAAAACATAAATACATTGAGGTAGTACAAGGGAATAGCAATAACAGAATGCAGAATAAAGTCTTACAGTTACAGAGAGTTATGGCAGAGATGCCTGATGTCACGGAGATGGAAATGTATCATCATGGCATTAACCATTGAAACACAGACCAGGATCAACAGGTCATTGGCCCATTCCACCATTTGGCTGTGAGAATGGCCTAGCAAAAACAAATCAGGAAACAGGCTACCAGACCTTGCCACGCAATGACTACGATTGTATTGGTCCTACCTACTTTACGTTGGATTAAGTTTCAGCCATGACTTGGTGTCAGACTTTTCATTGGACAACATGACAATGGTTGTCAGGGCAAGTATAGCAGGGAGTGGGGCTGTGGCTTTATCATGCTCACCTCCCTGGAGCCTGGATTCACCCCAAGGGGCAGCTCTTTGTTCAGTCTCTAACTATTTTGCTGTTTAAAGGAATTTTGTTGTTTGGTTTTGCTGATTTTTCCACAGAATTCCCATTGACTGATTCCCATGTATAATTTCTACAATCAGTTTGCAATTATGGAAAAGACCTGAATCGAGATATTTGTTCCTGTTAACTCATCCTGCCAGTCCCAATGATAAATAATAAAGTAACTGCTTTGAGCTGAGACATGAACTGGGGCCCTGTATATGGCCTCTGTTTTCCAAGCCTAAGGAGCGGTGATAGCACTAAGAGTTCTCAAGGGAAGGATGCCGCACAGACTTCCGCTGTATCTCATAATGAGTTCACTGTAATTACTGGAAATTTGAAATTAAGAACAGAGATCAGTTCGAGGGAAAGGTCATTGACCTGAAATGTCCACACTGTTTGTCCCTCCACAGATGCTGTCTAGCCTGGTGTCTAACCGAACCTGGTGTTATTTTCGCTTTTGGTTCAGCTGGGCTGACTGTCACTATTGAACAACATCATTGATCATGTTCTAACCCACACCTGTTGATTAGCCATTGGGTACAGATCAGAGACCAGCACCCAGGGAAGGTTCCCCTGTTAGCTCACCTTTGACTCTCATTCCAAGACAAGATATCTTTATTAGTCACATGTACATTGAAACACACAGTGAAATGCATCTTTTGTGTAGAGTGTTGTGGGGGCAGCCCGCAGGTGTCGCCACGCAGTTGTGACACTCCTAACTGGCTGAGCTTGGCTACAAGTCCAACAAAAGGAAGGAAGGAAAGTCCTGCATCTTTCACAAGCTCAGGACACCTTTTGAAGTATAGTTACAGGTCCAATGTGGGAAAGAGCAGCCAATGTCTGCAAAGCAAGATCCCACAAATGGCAATGTGCTGAGGGATAAACTGAGGGATAAACGTCGGCCAGGGCCGCAGGGAGGAGAACTCCCTACTCTTGCAATTATGTTGCAAGTCTTTCACTTCCAACATTTCTGTAGCACCTTTCATAACCCCTCAAACTTTACAACCCTGGCTGTTTTTTGAAGTATAATCACTGTCGTAATGGTGGAAACCCAGCAGCCAATTTTGTGTACAGCAAGCTCCCACACTCAGTATGATAATGGCTGGATAAGACATTTTAGTGTTGTTCACTGAAGGATAATTATTGATCATGACAATAGGTTTTGCTGCTTCACTCTTCAGCTTATTGCTGTGGAATCACTTTTGCCTACCCAAGAGATAGACTGGATCTTCACTGTAACATCCATCTGAAGGGTCATACCTCTGATTGTAGCACTCCTTGAACTACAGTGAGATGTTTTGTATAACTCTCTGGAGTGAGACAAACCTTCCATCAACTGCTTCAGAGATGGGAGCGCTAACATGGCGCCAACATCAGGTCAGAAGTTGGTGCTTCTCTGTTTTGTGTCCTTCAGAGCCTTGGTTCCATTCGACAGAGTGAGGCTCGCAATTGATGCTGAGCTGTGGCCATTTTCTGCTGTCAGCTCCTATCCATAACCTGTTCGGTTAAGTCTGACCCATGCCTCTAGCTAACTAAAAATGAATATTTTCATCCTGTCAGTTGGTAACTCAGACTTGATAGTAGGGGAATTTGTTAATTGTCTGTGACACCCTTTCCCCTTGAACTGTGGCTCACTCCATGAATAAGGAAGGCTTCGTACTGATGAATGACTTCCAAAGTTCCTGCAAATTTAAATAAAATTGGTGCTCTACTTTTCTCCGTTGTGTATTGTGTTTATAGCTTAAGTAAACATTTTGACACACAAGCCACTTTTGAATTTATTAAATAGTTTATGTGCATTGATACAGTGAGTCCTTGAAGGTAGTTAAATTACTTAATGGCGTTGTGAGAGAATTGTTGGCTCAATTTGCAGAAGAGTAAGGAAAAAGCTGGAGTTTCCATCCACAATTAGTCTCCTCACCTACAGATGAATGCCAGCATGCCTCATAGCGAGTGCTGGCGGTTCAATGGGGTTGAGGAAGAATAAAAAGTTGAAAGTAAAACTGCAATTACAATCAGAGTGGGAACAGCGATTTGTTTTGTTAATAATAGCCTCAATAACTAACAATATACTCAAAAACTAATAGCAACTTCATAATTAGTCATTACCTCAATAATTAAGCCCTCCATATTGTAAGAAAAAAAACTAGAAAATGGATTTACAAAGACAAATGGCAACTGTGGAGGAAAGACAAACGATCTGCTGGAGGAACTCAGCTGGTCAAGCAGCATCTGTGGGGGGAGAACTTGTCAATATTTTGGGTCGAAACCCTGCATCAGGAAAGACGTCTCTGAATAATGGTGAATTCGTTGGTAAAAGGAATGAACAAATGGACCTCCCTTTGGCCGTGGTGACTACCGACTCAGATTTATAGGTTATTGAACTTTGCTTTGTTGAATTACACTGCATAGCAATCCACCCTTCTGCACGGTGAGTTCTACAGCTTTCTCTGCAAACAGACAACTTACAAACCAGTCTTGGATGAGCCTCAATTACCTCAACTAAACATAAAAAAGTCTGAAACCCATTGTCTCTAATTCCAACTGTACAGTCTGCCTCCCTTCACAGCTAAATTGGCCTGTTCTCAGTGCTGGAGTCCTGGTGTAAGTATCACCAATAGCTTGACCTGGTCCAGCCACATAGACGCAATGGCCAAGAAAGCACACCAGCGCGTCTACCTCCTCAGAAGGCTAAGGAAATTTGGTTTGTTCCCAATGACCCTCACCAATTTTTACAGATGCACCATAGAAAACGTCCTCTCCGGATGCATCATGGCTTGGTATGGCAACTGTTCTGCCCAGAACCACAAGAAATCGCAGAGAGTTGTGGACACAGCCCAGTCAATCACGAAAATCAGCCTCCCCTCCATTAACTCTGTCCACACTTCCCGCTGCCTCGGGAAAGTAGCCAACATAATCAAGACCTCTCCAACCCCGGACATTCTCTCTTCTTCCCCCCCCCCCCCGCCCCAATCAGGCAGAAGATACTAAAGCTTGAAAATGCACACCCTCACCATGCTCAAGGACAGCTTCTATCCTGCTGTTTCAAGACTCTTGAATGGATCTCTTGTATGATAAAGATGAACTCTTGATCTCTCAATCTACCTCATCATGGCCCTTGCACCTTAGTTGTCTGCTTGCACTGCACTTTCTCTGTAATTATAACACTATATTCAGCAGTCTGTTGTTGACTTTCCTTTTGTACTACCTTGATGTACTTGATGGAGTGATCTGTTTGGATGGCATGCAAACAAAGCTTTTCACTGTGTCTCAGTACATGTGGCAATAATAACCCAATTACTAATTACCCACACAATTCTGCCATAGCCTCTGCACAACGCTGGCATAGCCAACACCGTACCCTCTTTCACCTCATCCAGCACCATTGCCATATCCGCAGTACACTGCTCTGCAACATTCTCTTGGCCAGCTCCTGAAATGCCATCTGCCAACATTCAGGTCATCCAAAACACTATTTCCCATAGTCATTGCCGCTCCGTTAACCTATCCTTATGGGTTTCAGTTCTCTATCTAATTTTCACCTTTGTAGTTAAATTTCTACAAGGCTCCACCCTCTCCTCTCTTTTACCTCCTTCGAAGCCACAAAGTTTCTAAATTCTTTGATCTTCTTTTGGTTCCCCATTTCCCTTCACTCTCCTGTTGCCTGGGCTGCCTACAACTGCCTGTGTCCCACTGTGGAATTCCCTCCCTGGATAGTTCTCACACTGCCAATCTCCTTCATTGGAGCAGCAAGCATTACTTCCTTGCACCTAAGTGATGTAAGGACACCCACGGATATTTCTCAACATTTAAAGGCAATCTAAATGCAAATAGTTGTTGCTGTCTGGACCCTGTCTCTCCACTTTGTTGGCTGACAGTGGGTGAGTGAAATTCGGGTTAATTTTGGCTGAGTGTTGATCCACAGGACAGAGTGGAACTGCATGGCAGTGGGTTCCAATGATCTCTTAGGCAGGAGCCAGATCCAGTTTTTGATTTTTCTTTTGAGTTGTTTTATGCTGTGATTTGTTTAGTCAAAAAAGCCTTCACTATGACATTTATTGACCCTTTTGGTTCTGTCCATTGGTTTACAAGACGTGTTCCCAGTCTGAAATAAGTGGCCAACAAGTGCGATCAGATGGAAGTGGGGGAAAGGGAAGTTGGAGGGAGATCCTAGTGCAATTCACCCTGGGCAGCATTAGCGCATGAGGGACTTAGCAGTCTGAACTCTAAGATGTTTGAATCAGGGCTCTAGTTTCCCTCTCAGATAAACAGAAGTGACTTTCTTGCACTATTTTCAGGAAGAATGTGAGAGGTATCTTCATTACCCTGGTTTAGCCCCAACCAGCATCATTAAAACAGATCTTCTGTTTATTTTGTTTGTTTCCGATGCTTGGCTATGCACAAAGAAGTTGCTGCATTTCTTGTAGTAATAAAATGACTGCAATTGGCTATTGGCTATGAAGTACTTTAGGATGTCTCAAGGTTGTAAAGATCCTATATAAATCCAAGTCTTTCTTTTAAGAAAGAGGTACAAAAGTAACATAGTATGATTAATTATCAAAATGGACGATTGCTAAACATATTCCAGTACTTCGCACAACTGCAGAAGCCCTGAAATCCCCTGAGACTGGAGAAGTGTTCTGGTTAGGCCTTCTCTAATGCTGTCCCCTGTATGATATCAGTCCTGAAACTACTGTTGAGCATCACAAGGCAAAAATTGTCAGTGGTTTGAAGGATTAAAAGGGGTTATGTGCCCAGGAGGATTTTTGATAACTTGCATCACCCTAAGTATCTGTGGTATTCCTCACTTAACTGCAGAATAATTAAAGCATAGGGTTTGTGCAAGAGAGTGTAAACGATAAATAACAGACTTACTGAGGTAGCACAGCAGAGAAATGGAAGCTAGTTCAGAATTCCCAGTCCAAACTTGATTTATTATAATTCATTATATAAACAACGTGGGAATTCTCACCATGGTAACTCAGCTAAAACAAATTCATAATACAAAAAATTATTTATATGTGTATATACATAAGTTGTTTTTATCTCCCAACTGTGCCAGGGATCATAATGGCTGGCTTTATTTTTTTAACTCTCTCCTCTTCATCAGATAACCAGGCAAGTGAACAAGGTGCTGAGGAGCCGCTGACTTCATCGCGGTAACTTTTGCTCATATTTCAGCTCCTCTCATTGCTTCCCTTGCTGAAATCCCTGCCTTTTCTCCACTTCCCTGCCCTTCCCCCTTCCGTCTCCCAACTCCCCATGTAGAAAGAGCTCAGCATTTGGGTGATGATGGTAAACTCTGTGTTCAAAGTCCTCCGATTAGTTATTAATCCACCCTGATGGCTGTGTTGTGGGAATGTCTTGTTTCACTTCAGTACTGGAAAGAAAGGGCACGATATCCCCAACAGACATGAGAAACATAACTATCTTACTTCTTCTCAGGCAGTCCTTCGGGATTGAGGATGACTTCCTTCCATTCTGGTTTTGTAGGTTCTGGGGTGACTGATGAGGCCAATCTGGGTACCGCAGACTATTCGACAGACGGGGCAGGAGGGAGCTGAGGGGACAGACGAGAGGTAGCTTCTGAGATGGTGCACTCCTTTCGCTGCCTGCACAGGGCCTCTGTGTGCTCCTGATGCAGGGCCTCGAGATTCACAGTACCATCGGGACTGTTCGCAAGTGAGTAGTCGTGGGCCTGAGGTTGCCAGGGATCAGCAAGGAGGTTGCATTTTTCAAGGAAGCTTTTAGCATATTCTTGGATCTTCTCCTCTGACTTCCTTTTAATCCCTGCCAGTGACGGAACTTGGAACAGTGAGCCTCTTTCAGGAATCTGGTGTCGAGCATGGGATCAATGTGGCCTGGCCAACATAGCTGGTTGAGTATAACTGGGGCCTCAGTGTTGGGGATGCTAGTCTAGGAGACGACAGACATTCATTTGCTTCTCCTCCCAGTGACCTTACGGAGACAGAGTTAGAATCTTTCCAGTGCCACGAGTTGCCTGCTCATTCCAAGTCCCAGAAACATAAGGGAGTCAGAATCCCCGCTGGACCATGAGCTTTGTCTCAGGCCATGTTCTTCAAATACATCGACATCTGCCTTCGCTGAAGGTGCTTCCCAAGATATGGGAAGTGATCCACGTTTTCCAGAACCTCACCTTGAAGGGCTGTGTTATACAGCAGAGGCAACTCTACATCAAGCCAGTGCCCTTGATCTTGAGGATGTTGCGTGTAAGCCCCATACTTTAGTGAATGAGTCAATGATGTCTTGGAGCTCAGCCTATGAGTGTCGTCTGCATACTGCAGCTCGACTACTAAGGTTCATGTGAACTTGTCTCTGGAATGTAATCGTCATAGGTTGAATGGTTTCCCATTAATTGAAACATCTCTGTGCAGTCTCAGTTGCCCCTGGGACCATTGAAGTCATGACCAAACAATCCTTTGGTCATGACTTTAAATACCACCATTTCAATTCACTAAAGTTTAATTCAGTTGGATATTTTAATTCAGTGGTGGTTATCTAGAGTGAGCTGCCAGAGGCGGTGGTGGGAGCAGATACAACTGCAATGCTTAAAAGGCATTTGGACAAGTGCCTGGATAGGAAAGGTGTAGAGGGATGTGAACCTAATCCTTCCTCATTACAGGAAGGATGTGGAAGTGTTGGAAAGGGTGCAGAGGAGATTTACCAGGATGCTGCCTGGATTGGAGAGTATGGATTATGAGGAGAGACTAAGGAAGCTAGGGCTTTGCTCTTTGGAGAGAAGGAGGATGAGAGGAGACATGATAGAGGTACAAAATATTATGAACAATAGATAGAGTGGACAGCCAGCACCTCTTTCCCAGGGCGCCAATGCTCAATACAAGAGGGCATGACTTTAAAGTAGTGGGTGGGAAGTTCAAGGGAGATATCAGAGGGAGGTTTTTTACCCCAAGAGTGGTTGGGGCATGGAATGCGCTGCCTGGGGCGGTGGTGGAGGCAGGTACATTGGTCAAATTCAAGGGATTGCTAGATAAGCATATGGAGGAATTTAAAATAGAGGGATATGTGGGAGGAAGGAGTTAGATAGTCTTAGGCGAGGTTTAAAGGTTGGCACAACATTGAGGGCCGAAGGGCCTGTATTGTGCTGTATTGTTCTATGATTCTATGGTTCTATGAATGTGGGCAAATAAGATTGGCGTAGATAACATCACAGACGAGGCAGGCTGAAAGGATCGCTTCCTACGCTGTATGATTCTATAATTCTATGATTTAAGATATCTGAAACTGATATCAGGATGAGTGCGAAGTTATCAGCTTGTGTGTGTGTGGGGGGGGGGGGGGGAGGAGAAAGTCCTACCGTTCATTTATATATTATCCATGGAAATGTCTATAATGTAGAGCACTGGAACAGGCCCATCAGATTGCTGCTAGTGTTTAAGTTCCACATGGGCCTTCTCCCAAACCACTTTATTTAATCCCATAAATATAAGCCCCTTTTCTTTTCTTCCTAATACACTTAGCCAATTTCACTTTAAATACATCTTAGGGAAAAAAAACCACCAAAGTTGCCAAATCTGACCTTTATGTGATTTCAAGCTCAGTGAGAAGGTACGCAAAGCTAGTTGGTTGTGTTCGACTGTACAGGATAAATAGTTATCAGTAATCAGTAATAGCCTTCAGTGATGATCAAGATCTAGGAATTCACTCTCGAATAACTCTGAAGGGACCCAGGGTTGCCCGGTGTTTGTTTTTCCTTCTGATTCCTCCACCTTTGACTCCATGTGGAACCAGTTGAGTGCAACTAGAGATTCTCGTCCATGTCCCTTAGCACTGAGGACGAGCAACATCACTGTACCAAGCTGAGCTCATGCCATGAAGGAAGATGATCTCTCTTCCCGAGCCAGTGATCCCGTTCTTTGATCAGCTAAAAGAGTGCAGTTTTTGCTGCCCAAGATCTGACTGAAAGTCCCTCAACTATTACCCTCCAGAGAGAGAATGGGTTCACCGGCAACAGTGTGACAATTCTAGGGCTCCAAACAAATCATCCTGGGGTTGCAGTAGATGAAAGCTCGTTCTTTCATTCTGTACAGGATACAAGGAAGGGTTTCATCAGACCAACTGGTTAATGAAATAATGTTCCTTTAGTCTGCTGGTGAAATATCCTTTCAAGGGAATTGGGTGCTTAGCTGCTTAGGCTTTGGATTCAAGGTTAGAAGATTGAAATTAGGCTGAGGTAATTATAACGAGATGGGTGGTGGGTTATTCAGGATGTGATAATGTTTGAGACAGAGAGCGTCTCCCTCTTCACTGCAGCCAAACACTCTCAGATCATGCACCAGACATTTAATCCTCTCCCATTCTGGTCCCCAGTATTTTTGCCACCTCTCTCAGTGACATTATACATTAATGCTAAGTCATGGACAGTTTTGTGTTTGATCCCAAGAACATGCTGAGCACTAGATGGAAACATTTAGCTGCCAGTGTTTAAAGAGTGAGAGTTATATGCATTAAAACAATGTCAACTCAATACATTATCAGTGGCCAGCATTTCCTCATTGATTCTGATTTGAAATTTGTGTGGAGTTAATCTGTTTGAATCCATATGTATCGGTTTGTAGATAACCACTCACTGCCAGTGTCAAGCATGTGAGTCTGGTCTCTGGGACAGGCCTGTGGGTAATCACTAACGTGTTGCTCTGATAAAGGAAGGGAAATGGCTGAACTGGGCGAGAAGAGGCACAGGACGGCTTGCAGCGACTGGATCGATGAACAATACTTGCGGCTCTCCTCTGTAAGCAAAAGTGCAGAACTAACAAGTCTCTCTAACAAGACCAGATGCTCGAAGTTTCCCTGAAGAGAAATAAATCCTGTGGAACTGGTTCAGCAAAAACTGCTGCTGGTTTGGTTTGACGCACGCCAGGTCTGATGTAGGCCAGTTTAGAAGTGAAAAAGTAGAAAACCTGGATAAGTGAGGGAAGAACGAGCACTAATGTCATGCCTTTCATGACCACAGAGTGTCCTGAAGTACTTCACAGGCAAGAAAACACCTTTGAAGTCTGATCCCCATTGTGGTTAACACTGTAAGCAATTTCCCTGTGGCAGGAAGCAGAAACAGCCAATATAATAATGGTCAAATTATTTGATTTAGGTGTTGGGTGGGGGAGAAATTTTTTTCCAGGGCACTGGGGGAATCATCCCCCACCCTTCCCTGGAATAGCGCACTGGGATATTTCCTATCCAGCTGGCCCCTGTTTAACATTTCAGGTGAAAGACAGCATCCCCTCAGTACTACACTGAAATGCCAACTGAAGCTCTGGGTTCAAGGCTGTGGAGTGGGAGGAACTTTCTGACTCAGACCACACGCGAGTCATGGCTTCCCCATAACATGCTGATTCCCATGAATCTGAGACACATGGGAGAATCTATGGAATTCCTCACAAGGTTGAGTTGCAGAGATGTAAACATGCATGGCATATTGCACAAGTTTTCTTTGCGCTGAGGTTAAATATTCCCCAACTTCCCTGCAGATGATCCTATAAGTGAAGTCCATTCAGAATGGTTCACAGAGCAGGGGTTATAGTTATAATGAGAAATGAATATGATTTGAATGTACACAGCTGAGGAGTGTAACACAGGACAATGCACATATGTGTGACTGCTCCTTGCAGGAGTAATCCAGAGCTAATCCTACTGCCCTCACATAACTCTGCATCCATGTCTGTTTCGAATACTGAGACACACTTTGCAGCCATGGTATCTGCCTCAACCCTCGAATCAGAATCACAGAATGAATTGGCACAGAAAGATGCCTTCAGCTCATTGAGCAACACACACACACAAAATGGTAGAGGAACTCAGCAGGTCAGGCAGCATCTGTGAAGGGAAATCAACAGTCGATGATTCAGGACCCAAAATATCGACTGTTTATTTCCCCTCTTGGACACTGCCCGACCTGCTGAGTTCCTCCAGCATTTTGTGTGTGTTGCTCCAGATTCCAGCATCTGTAGAATCTCTTGTGTCTCCCTTCAGATCATTGGATGGTACCAGCTCTGTGTATGAACAATCCAGCTAGTGCCAACCCCCACAGCCCTGCCAATTCTTTCGTTTCACACACTTACCCAGTTCCCTTTAGAATGCTACAACTGAATCTACATCCACTGTTCCCCCAAAGAGAGCACTCCATTCCCTCACCACTCACTGCATGTAAAAAAAAATTTCCTTAGACTAGTTTTGACTCATTTGCTAACTTCGTTCAGTGCTTCCTGTTCCTGTTCTTTCTGCCAATGGGAACTGTTCTGTCATCTAATACATCTGGGACCTTCACGATTTTTGATATCTCTTTCAGATCCTCTCATGACCTTTACTGTTCCAAAGAGAACAGTCCCAGCCTCTCCAGTCAATCTGCATAACTAAAGTCCCTCAGCACTTGAATTATTTTAGTAAATCTCTCCTGCACCCTCTACAAAGCCTTTACATCTTTCACACAGTGCAGTGCCAAGAATTGGACCCAATACTCCAACGGTGGCTGAACCGGTGTTTTCTAGATGTTAATCTTGACTTCACTCTGTACTCTATGCCACTATTTATAAAGGCCAGGCTCCCATATGTTTTGTTTTAAAACTTTTTCAACCTGACCTTTAATTTTCAATGAACTATGTATCTATCATCCCTGATCTCCCCGTACTTGTACGTTTTTCAGAGCTACCCCCTCTAGTTTATGTCTCTTCTCATTTTCCCTACCAAAGCGTAACACTTCACGATTCTGAGCATTCAATTTCATCTGCCACCTCCCTGCCCATTCTGTCTGCATGGGCTGAAGTTTATTACCATCCTCACAATTACTATCTCTCCAAATTTTGTGTCATCAGTGAACTTGGAAATTTGGCCTGTGCATCCAAGTCATTAAGAAAGGACTGGTCCTGTTACTGGGAGCTCAGCTTCCCTCCAGTCTAAAAACCAACCACTCCCACCTCCCTATTTCTGCTACCTTGCCAATGTCCGAGCCATGCTCCTACAGCTGCTTTTATTCCAAGGCCGTCAACCATCATGACTAGCCTATTATGTGATACTTTATCTGAGGGCTTTTGGAAACTCCCATTTACTGCATCAACCTGGTACTGGAGTGGGGCAACTCGTTGCCAGCTGCTCTCTGCAGGATCTACTCCTTATTTCCATTATAATCATTCTACTCTTTTAAATCTAAATTCTATGACTCTCAGAATTACCACACTTTATTCTGAATTCTGTCATTCCTTTCCCTTTGTACTACCTTAATGCACTGATGTGATGAAGTGATCTGTGGGGATGGCATGCAAAACAAAGTTTTTCACTGTACCTCGGTACATGTGACAATAATAAACCAATTTACCAATTATCCCTCTCACCTTTCTCTTCTACTTCATTTGAAAACTCTATCAGGTTCGTTTACATGGGTTGCCTTTGACAAATCCGTGCTCTATTTCCCCAATCTTATGCAAACCTGTCCTAGTTGACGGGTGCAAAGTACTCAGGCGGCGCCTAAGCCACGAGTAGTTTCTGTTCTTGTCTCTGAGCTCTCCTCCTGCAGTCCTCCTCCTGTTTGCACGTGTATTGAATATTTTCAATTCCTGTCTACATTTGCTGCCAGCCTTGTCTCCTGCTCTCTCTTTGCCTCTCGTGTTTCCTTTCTTTCACCTCTCCTTTGAACTCCTTGTAATCAGCCTGGCTCTCACTTGTGTCAACAACCTCCACCTGCCACGTGCTGATTTTCTGCTCTACTTTTTAGCCATTCTGGGAGCCTTGTCTTTATCTTCATCACCCCCGTTGTGGGAATGTACCTCGACTGTAGTCAAAACATCTCCAGCTTGAGGCCTCCCATCGCTCAGTTTCCATGTTCCCTGTCAAGCTTTGGTGACACAACTGGACACACAAGGAGCTGCCCTTGCTTGAATCACAGGAACATGTCTACAGCATAGAGTGCAGAAACAGGCCATTCTGCCCAGTTAGTCAGTGCTGGAGTGTATTCCATGATTCCCATTTGTTTCAGCCTGTCCCTCTATTTTCTTTTATCTCGTGTGTTTGTTTTAAAAGCTTCCAAACCACTTCCTGTGATAGCCAATTCCACATCCTCATCCCTCCCTCAGTAAGAAAATTTCTCTGCATTTTCTGATGAGATTTTGGATCCTGCCACGAATGGAAACACTCTCTCCGCATCCAACTCGTTCATGATTTTAAAAGTCTCCGTGAGCAGACCTCTGTGTGTTCTCACTTCTGAAGAGAGCTCCAGCTTGTTCCATCTTTTGTAACAGGTCCAATCTTTCTTTGCTGAGACAATCCCTCAAGATCTTACTTGCATTTTCATCTCCTTTTTATGAATGGAGTCCAGATCTGTGCCCTGTGCTCTAAGTGCAGCCAGAATACAGACTGATACCAGTTCAAAATAATGAATTCTGTCTCCCTTGAAATAAATGACATGGTGTGGCGACTCACCTTACTGGTATTGGACCGGCTCCCGAGATCGCGAGTGTCATCGGAGGCCCCGACCCGAGATGGCACGGGGCCCTCCTTCTTCTCCACCGTTGGGCTAGGAAAGCCCGCGTGCGGGAAGGTCAGGTGACCTGTGCATGATGTCAGCGCAGGAACTGTAGCGCGGGAAGATTTTGGGTATTAAAGGTGCACCGCGCCCCTGTCGTTCTTTCGACTTCTGACTCCAAACAACCGACTCCATGTCTTCATTTCATAGTAGTGTAGCTAGCCGCTACAATAGTTAACATTTCTAATCACTTCATTCACTTGCACTGCTCCATTTAATGACTTATCAACCTGTATCTTTTTGCCCTTATTTTGTAAGGTGCAGGTGATGTTTTGATGTTCCTTCCGTCACCGCATTTATTTATGATAAAGTTCTTTTATGATTCAGTTACTCACTCTGCAAGTTCTTAATACCATCAAGCTGGATGAACCTGGGCTCTTTTCTCTGGAGCAGAGGAGGCTGAGGGGCGATCTGTTGGAAGTGTATAAAATTATGAAGAGCATAGATCGGGTGGACAAGCAATATCTTTTTCCCATCATTGAGCAATCCAACACCAGAGGGCATGCATTTAAAGTGAGAGGGGGGTAGGTTCAGAACAGACGTGAGGGGTACGTTTTTTTTTACTGAGAGAGTGGTGGATGCCTGGAATGCGTTGCCTGATGGGGTGGTGGAGGCATATTTATTGGGGGCTTTTAAGAGGGGCTTGGATGGGCACATGAATGAGAGGAAAATAGACGGATATGGGCATTCTGTAGGTAGGAGGGATGAGCTATGTCAGCACAACATTGTGGACCGAAGGGCCTGTTCTGTGCTGTACTATTCTATGTTCTATGTTCTATCTCATGTCATGCTGTAATTGGTGTTATTTTTACCAATCCCAAAGTCTGGAGTTATCTGCAAATTTTGTTGGTGCATTATTGTTTCTGAGGCCAAGTCATGAATGGAAATTATAAACATTGTTGAACCCAGCTCCCAGCACTGATACACAGCTTTCTACCTTCCTCAGATCTGAGTATCAATCAGTCAGCCCTACTCTCTACTTATATATTTAGTCAAAGTACTATCCTCTCAACTATTTGTTCCCAACCCTCAAACCAGGTCATAAGCTTAGATTTGATACTTTACCAACAGCCATTGGATAATCCAAGGATGCACCATCTACATTGACCTTTGCTGCTCTTTTCATTAAATTTTCAAATAATTCTAACCGGTTAGTTAGACTTTCCAAATCATTCAAGCAATTTTTCTATGTTATGGTCCTAAGCAGAAAACCTGAATATCTCCAGTAACAGCCACTGTTTCTGCTCCCACAATGTCTTCTCACGTTGCTCTTGAGATTCCTGGCTCTTGGCACCTTGTGTTGACGTCAACCCCTGCCCTGGGTATCCATTGGTGGCCGCCATCCAAAATCTGCTTCTATAAATACTGATGACTCTCCCACCCTGTCAAACCCCCATCCCCTCTGTGTCGCAGACCGTATGACTATTTTCCCTCCCTTTGTCCAGCATCTTTCCATCTACATCTGGGACACCTCTGACACCCTCCCCACTTTAGCCGTTTTCCCGTTTCCGCTCCCCAGTCATCTCTTCTTCACTGCGCTTGCCCAGTCTGTCCACACCTCCATCCTCCACCAAGACAGCCTGAGGGTCCTTCACATTGTTCTTGAACAGACGGCCAGCCAATCCCCCTTCTCCTCTACATTGGCGAGACCAAACGCAGACTAGGTGACTGTTTCGCAGAACACCTATCGCCCCTCATCCCATCTCTCCCCCTCTTATTCCCCCTTCTACCCACTCTCCCCCACTCCCCCTTTCTCCATCCCCTCCCCGTCTCCCCTATATCCCATCTAACCCTCTCCCGCACTCTCCCTCTCCCCAGTCTCTGCATCTACAGTCATCTCCTCTCCACTCTCTCTCCCCCCTCCTATGTATCTGCCCTCTCTCTCCAGCCCACCTCCCCCCTTTCTCCTCCCCCTCCCCTCTCTCATTCTCACCCCACTCTCCTCCTCTCTTCCCCTCTACCCCACCTCTCCCCACTCTCTCCCCTTCCCCTCTGTCCCTCTCTTTCCATCCTCTCCCCCCCACTTCCCACCCTCTCCACCCTCGTTCTGTTTCTTTTGCCCTCTCTTTCACTTGTCACTTCCCTGTCTGTCTGTGTCCCTGTCTGTCTTGCTTTCTCTAAGTTGCTAACTTTCTGTATGTGTCTCTGTGTTACTCTCTGTCTTCTATGTTTCACGGTGTTTCTATCTCTTTCTCTCTCTCTCTCTCGCTCTCTCTCCCCCCTCATACTTTTGGTTATTCATTCATTCGCCCCTGCCGCCTCAAAAATCCTCTCAACACACCTCACAACACTGCCTTGTTCAGATTTCACCCATTTTTCTCAAACTACTTCCAGTTCCTTATTGGTTTTAATGTCAGCAGACATTTGTGTCTAACTCAAGCTACAAAACCCAATTAAGTGCAGTAAATGTCTGTGTGCTCATTTACCAATACTATTGCGCTCTCCTGTGTTATGAGTGCATGGGTTAGGAAGACACAAAATAAATGTAAATAAGTACACATAGGGTTAAACTAACTGGCAGAAGCTTGTGTATTGACAGATGGAACTAGTGGAAAGAGTGCAGGGAAGATTTACGAGGATGCTGCCAGGACTCAAGGGCCTGAGTTATAGGGAGAGGTTGGACAGGCTAGGACTTTATTCCTTGGAATGTAAGAGATTGAGGGGTGACCTTATAGAGGCGTATAAAATCATGAGGGTGAACACACACAGTCTTTTCCATAGGGAAGAAGAACTAAAAAACCAGGGGGCGTATGCTTAAGATGACAGGTGAAAGATTTAAAACTGACCTGAGGGGCAACTTCTTCACACAGAGGGTGGTCCGTATATGGAACAAGCTGCCAGAGGAAGTGGTTGAGGCAGGTAAAGTAATAACATTTAAAAGACATAGATTGGAGGGGGTTGAGAAGGATATGGGCCAAATGCAGGCAAATGGGACAGGATGCAAGACAAATTTTTCACTGTACCCCGATAAAAGTGACAATAATAAATCAATCCCAATACCAGGTTGCTGGGCACCATGGTCGGCATGGACGAGTTGGGCCGAAGGGCCTGTTTCCATGCTGTATTACTCTATGACTCTAGAGGGAAATGAAAGGGTTAAAGCAGCCACCAATGATAAGCAGAGGCACGGAGTAACTGGATAGTGCGGACTGTTGCCTGCCCTTCCTTTGGTGAGTGCCTTCTCCCCAAAACAGGTGAAGTTTGTGAGGAGAGTGAAGTTGCCCAGGGACGGTGGGTAAACAATCTGTCTGCACCACAGGAAGTCAGGGATATGAGGAAGTGCTGGTGAGCACTATTCTTGCTTTCCAGGCGTGTGCCTGGCAACTGGGATTGGGCAATGTCCTGGGAACGTCCCATCTTATGGAAGATGTCAGCTTGGAGTATTTGGTATCGGTTGGTAATCTGTGAAGCTGTTGTAAGAAAGTTACCCGTGTGCTTCTTGGAACAGATTATTTTTCATTGTTTCTTAAAGGGATCAGCATCAGTGTATGGCAACAGATTTAAAATCCATGCAGCCTCAGCAGGCCGGTGGATTCCAGGAGGGAGCCAATAAGAGAAGGCCGCAGGGATGATTGGGTGTCAGCCAGCCAGGAGCACTCCTATCTGTAAATCGGAAGTTCCGGCTTCATGTCCCAGGCACAGGAGGACTAATTCCAAGCTGACCCTCCCGAAATGCAAATCTGTTCTTCGTTCCCTTTTGGTGGTGCTCTACGATGGGCATCCCCCGGGCATCTCTTGGGCTGATGAAAGATCAGTGACCTGCGACTTGTCTGCATGGCTAGTGAGCTCAACCAGCTCAGCACGGACTTAGGGTTGAACTAAGACCTCTCATTGGCTTTAGTTCCTTAGCAGGAGGTGCATTGACCCCTGGAGCTATCATGACCTTGTATAGGGCCCTTTCCTGCCTTGGCCCTGATTAGCAGCCAATAAACAGAATTTCTAGAGATTTGACGAGCAATGGCTAGAGAATATGAATTAAGACGGAGCCAAGTATAACATCTGGAGTTCCTGAAGCCCAGTAGAGCCAGGGAAGAAGTCTAGTCATTGTTGTGATATGCTGCGGTTCTGTTACTGGCGGGGCCCTGTATCAGCCATGTCCTCATCTATGTTTTCACTAATTCTTCAGAATATGGGCCGTTACTACCCTCCTGATTGCCCTTGAGAAGTTGGGGATGAGCCACCTTCTTGAACCCCTGCAGTCCTTCTGGTGTAGGTACTCCCAGAGTGCCGTAGCGGAGGGAGTTCCAGGATTTAGACTCAGCCATGATAATGAAGAAGGACCAGAAGTATGTCTCCAATGCAGGATGGAGTGTGCCTGGAGGTGGTGGTGCACCTGAAGCCCTTGTCCTTCTCGGTGGTAGAGCTTATGGGTTTGGAAGGTGGTGTCGAAGTAGCTGAGGTGAGTACCTGCAGTGCACTTTGTAGGTGGTACCACTGTGCACTGCTGGTGGAGGGACTGATTGTTTAGGGTGGTGGATGGGGTGTTAGTTAAATGGGCTGCTTTGTTTTGGATGGTGACATCCGGATGTGTCCCTGTTAGTGAGTTCTCTGTAAGTGGCCTCTTCTTACTTATAGGCTCTGTGAGTGATGTGGTACTCTTCTCAGCAAACATTTCATTAGTGAGAACCTCAGTTACTGAGGTCTATTTGTAGCCTACATTTGTGGAAGTCCCATATTTATGGGGTCCTGCTTAGTCGGGGTGTGGAGTTCTTTTCGATGAGTCTTCATTTATAAGGTAAGATTTCTTTATTTGTCACATGTACATAGAAACACACAGTGAAATACAAGTTTTTGCATCAAATGTTCTGGGGGCAGCCCGCAAGTGTCGCCATGCTTCCGGCGCCAACATAACATGCCCACAACCTGTACATCTTTGGAATGTGGGAGGAAACCGGAGCACCCGGAGGAAACCCACGCAGACATGGGGAGAACATACAAACTCCTTACAGACAGCGGCCAGAATCAAACCTGGGTCGCTGGCGCTGTAATAGCATTACGCTAACTGCTACACTACCGCGCCTGACCTCTACACTACCGCGCCTGCCCTCTACACTACCGCACCTGGTATTTGAGGGTTTGGGGGTGCCCACTGGGGTGGAGGGTGTGGTCCTCTATAAATTGATACAATTAGTGGGCTTGATGAATGGGCTTGATTAATGCTAGTGTCTCTATAAGTGAGTATAGTTGATTCAGCCTCTATATATATTCATTCTAGGGATGTGGACTTTGCAAGCTGAGCCAGCATTTAATTGTCTATCCCTAGTTGCCCTTGAGAAGGTAGTGGTGAGCTACCTACTTGAACCGCTGCAGTCCTTGAGGTGTGGGTGTACCCACAGTGCTGTTAGGGAGGGAGTTCCAGGATTTTGACCCAGTGACGGTGAAGGAACAGCGATATATTTCCAAGTCAAGATTAGTGTCTGGCATCCTTTGAGTCCTTAGAGTTACAAGTTAGATTCAATTGTCCTTGGAGTCTCTGTCACTACGGTCTCTGGTGGAGGTTCTTTTGGTGGAGTTGTTACCGGGGTCTGATAAGTGAGATGCTTCATGTTGTTAGCACAGACATTATTAGTGGATGCAGTGAATATCGGGAGATCAATTAGAGGTATTAGCAGAGTATAGGAACGTGAGCAGACCATGTAGTGTCTCAAGCCTGAACCACCATGGATCTGTGACCTAATTCCACCCCTAACAAGACCTTTGTGGGACTCTACTGATCATTTGTGGGTTCTTCATTAGTGGGATCCATTATTGGTGATGTGTTACTGGGACCACCTTTAGTGTGCCCCTTTATAAGGGAGCTCCATGGGTGGGGCGCCTGTTACTGGAATCTCTACACGTGGGGTCCTCTACTACTGGGCTATCAATTCAAGAGGCCTATAAGTGAGTTTCTCCTATGTGGGGGTCTGCTATCAGTGGGATCTCTTCCACAGAGCCCTAGTTCAGAGAAATGCAGAGATCTGGCTGCCTGTCATTTATGAAGAGCTTACACTTGACAGTTAAACAGAAAAGGCAGTTGACGTAGTTCAGCCATCCACAAAGGATAAGTTCGGCATTGATCGGGTTAAACAGTGGCCACAGAATTTGAAGAACTTGAACCCTGTCTGGTGCTCAGCTCAGCCTCTGGCCGATCGGTGTACCTAAAGCTGCAGCTTAATGCTTCAATGTGGCTTTCCTTCTGTCTTGTGTTATTCTTGGCACATGGTGACTCCCTTTTTCCCATGAGCTGTGGTTCTGTCAACATTTAGAAATATTATTGCGATTTATGTTCCATGTGGGGATGGGAAGAGATGCGAGGGTAGTTAACAGAAAGGCCCACAAAGTTTTTCCGCATTTCTCTCTGTGTGCATGTAAATCTCTGGGCCTCTTGATTATTTTCCCTTTTGCTGCCTTTCATTCTCCCTCACACTTTTGGGTTTCTCTTCCCCTTTCTCACTCTCATATTCTCTGTTCAACTCCCCCTCTATATCTCGGTCTCACTTTCTTGACCTTCTCTTGCCGCCTGTCTCCATCTGCATCTCTCTTTATCCGTTTTCCATTCTCTCCACTCTTCGCTTTGTCTCGGTCTCGCTCCTTCACAGTCTGCCTCCCTCTCCCTGGCATCCTGCTCCCCTCGTGATCTGTGCCACAGTGATCAAAGCGTTGCCCAGTGAGCAGTCAGCATCTTCTCCCTTGTCCAACTATTACACACATCCGACTTCATATTTCCACAGAATCAAAAATTATTATCTGTTTACGCAGAAGTAGTTTTATTTTGCTGGAAGATTGCCTTCTGATGGTCATCTTTATGTGGGCCTGACTAAACCTTCAAACATTTTTATGTTTGATAATTGCTGTGGATAAATGAATGGTTTTTCTTGTCTACAAAAAACAGCTCTCACTGTTGCGCTCCACTTAATTCTTCGAAAAAAATTCTGACTGCTCGCAATTTCACCTATTATTTATTTACCTCTACCGATTACAGCATTTGAGGAGGCCATTTGGCCCATAACGTCCATGCCGGCTCCCAAGCAGAGCAATCCCGTCAGTCCCAATCCCCTTCTCTGTGACACTGTTTTAAGAACATTTGGGGATTGTGTCGTCCTTCCTAGTAAATTTGCAGCCAGAGGATTGTGGGTTCATGTGTAACACAAAATGTAGGAAGGCAGTCCAGGGCAGTGCTGGATTGTTAAAAGTGCTGGTGTGATGTTCAGTTGAGGTTCCTTGTCTCTCAGGCAGACTTTTGACAGAATTCACTGAAGCTTGGCCATTTGTCCCTCAGTCAATGTAAGTAGGACAGATTATCTGGACACTACCATCAACTTTTGCACCCTGCCACCCTGAATATCCCATCTTTTGTCCACTGACCAACCCTTGATGCATGGTAAAATATTAGCTCCTGACCTTGTGACATGGTCTCTTGTGTGGCACCCCTCTGAATGCCTTCTAAGATAAGATCTCTTTATTAGTCACATGTACATAGAAACACACAGTGAAATACATCTTTTTGCGTAGAGTGTTCTAGGGGGCAGCCTGCAAGTGTCGCCACACTTCCGGCGCCAACATAGCATGCCCACAACTTCCTAACCCATATGTCTTTGGAATGTGGGAGGAAACCGGAGCACCCGGAGGAAACCCACACAGACACGGGGAGAACGTACAAACTCCTTACAGAGAGCGGCAGGAATTGAACCTGGGTCACTGGCGCTGTAATAGCGTTATGCTAACTGCTACGTCTGAAAATCCAAATATACCACCTCCCTTAATTGCTCCCTTATCCACCCTCCTAGATATACCATGGAAATGACAAAAGATTTTTCAGACAGTTTTGTTTTCCTAAATCTTTTTTTAACTTTAATCTGACCTTCCAAGTGTCCTGCTTCCAAGATAGATTCCAACAATTTCCCTACAGCTGATGCAAGCTATAGGCTCATCCCTTGATTTTGCTCGCTCTCCCTGAAGCAGCGGCATAGACTTGCGGCCTTCCGGCCCTCTGGGACTATTCCCGAATCTGGAAAAGTGGCGGCAACGCACTCACTGTCTTCCGAGTCACCTGTCTGAGAATCCAACATGTTGCCCATCCGCTCTTAGTCTGATTAATTTTGCCTTTACCTTTTCTTCACTAATATTACATACTTCAAGTTCATGGCTTTCATTGGATCCTTGGCTCCCTAAAGTTTCTGGAATGTGTCTTCCTCTACAAACAATTAACGGATCTGGATCACATCAAAAAGCTGACTCTCATTGTGCCAGAGCAGAGGATGATGGGTGAGAAAAAGTCCATTGGTGAGTGACCTTAACACTACCAGGCCAGGCTTCCGTTCGGGTTTGTGGCCATTGGATGTTGATGGATTGGGTCCCTCTGTGTCTCAGCCCTCAAGCTTCTAGTCTCTTAGTTACAAATTGGACCAAAGGAGTTGGTTATCCTGCAGGTTTGAGGTGGAGGGTGGCAGAGTGGTGGTTTGAGAGAGCTGGGCACTGTTTCGTAAGACATTGGGTAAATGGCAAGTAAGATAAGATATCTTTATTAGTCACATGTACATTGAAACACACAGTGAAATGCATCTTTTGCATTGTGTTCTGGGGCAGCCCGCAAGTGTTGCCACACTTCCAGCGCCAACGTAGCATGCCCACAACTTCCTAATCTGTACATGTCTGGAACGTGGGAGGAAACCAGAGCACCCGGAGGAAACCCACGCAGACACGGGGAGAACATACAAACTCCTTA
This sequence comes from Pristis pectinata, assembly GCF_009764475.1. NCBI lineage: Eukaryota > Metazoa > Chordata > Chondrichthyes > Rhinopristiformes > Pristidae > Pristis > Pristis pectinata. The sequence goes on along the minus strand of NC_067426.1, from coordinate 33,617,901 downwards.
CAGACAGTGGTGGGAATTGAACTCGGGTCGCTGCCACTGTAAAGCGTTACACTAACCGCTACACTACCGTGCTGAGAGAAGATGTCTACTAGTTTCCCCCTGGCTGCTTGAGAAAGGACCTGGGAGTGTACTGGACACCTAGTCCCTGGGCATGGATCGAGGATGACGTAAGATTTGGAACAGTTCATGATAGGAAAGAGAGGAAGATTACTCTGAAGAATCCAGGCACAGTTAGTGGGGCTGGGTACAGGCAGTTTGCTTTCTAAGAATGGGTAGTGAGATTAGGAAATACTCTGCTCTCAAGGTCTATGGATCTGGGGCCAACTGAAGTTGTCAAGATTACTCTGAGATAAATAAGAGGGAAGCAACTGGTGCGGAGGAACAATCGACCATTATCTGTGAATTAGCATGAAAGGTTGAGCAGCCTCCATCTGGGCAAACTTCCCAGGCCAGCTTGGCACCTATAGACTGACAGCAAAGTCTGTCAGTGTGTTGAAGGGATCTCTCTGCCAATAAACCAGCCCCGGATATGTCATCCAATCTTATTATTTACGAATATTACGCTTCTGTGTTTGGTCTCTGTGAAGATTGGCCGTGAAGCACACTTAGATAGTCGGGAGCATGCCCTCTGCATCTCTGCCAGCCTGCTGCAGCATGGCATTGCCGTGAGAGAGTTCTTGGAGGGAAGTGCATAATGACTGGTTTGGCTGAGGCTCTCTTACTCGGTGAGAAGGAGGGAGAAGCATTGCATTTGTCACTTTGGCACCAGACCTCTCAGAGTCCAAAGGAAGAACTGTTATGTTTAGATCGGGCTTCCTGCCTATTGCCTAATCCTGGTGTCTCAGCAAAACCGGTCCATGGACAGCCATTGTAATCTCCCTCCCTTCCAACTCCCACCCCACCCCCCTGCCCACGACACACAGGTGATTGTGACATGGGAGGGGAGGGGGGCAAAGAGCTCACAGTGTGAGACACCCAATGGGTCTCAGTCATAGGGCAGAAATTCTTTCACATGGTGCAAGATACCTGTGGGCCACTTGACTGAATTTCATCTGTAACCTGAGCATTAAACATGATTCAGCATAGCCCCCTCCTGGAAACGTAGTCCTTGGGTAATATGATGTACATGAGAACAGCTGCTTGGGAGGCAGGAGCATTCCTTAGCATTCTCCTGCTGGGGGGTTTGACCAAGCTTACCTGGTTACCCGCTGTGGAATCTACCCTCTTATTATAGGTCTATGTCCCCTTTGACACTCACCAACTTTTACCGATGCACCGTAGAAAGCATCCTATCCGGATGCACCACGGCTTGGTACGGCAACTGCTCTGCCCAGGACCACAAGAAACTGCAGAGAGTTGTGGACACAGCTCAGCGCATCACAGAGACCAGCCTCCCCTCCATGGACTCTGTCTATACCTCTTGCTGCCTTGGTGAAGCAGCCAGCATAATCAAAGACCCCACCCACCCGGGTCATTCTCTCTTCTCTCCTCTCCCATCAGGTAGAAGTCACAGGAGCCTGAGGGCACGTACCACCAGGCTCGAGGACAGCTTCTACCCCACAGTGATAAGACTATTGAACGGTTCCCTTATACAATGAGATGGACTATGACCTCACGATCTACCTTGTTGTGACCTTGCACCTTATTGCACTGCACTTTCTCTGTAGCTGTGACACTTTACTCTGCACTGTTATTGTTTTTACCTGTACTACCTCAATGCACTCTGTACTAACCTAATGTAACTGCACTGTGTAATGAATTGACCTGTACGATCGGTATGCAAGACAAGTTTTTCACTGTACCTTGGTACAAGCGACTGTAATAAACCAATACCAATACCATCCCTTGGGGTCCATTCCCTGCACTCCAGTGACCACTGCCCCCTCCAGAGCTCTAACCCCGGGCTTGACTGTGTGAGCTTACACCACTCCCTGCCTCAAGCAACACTCTGACATCAACTCCTGGACCAGTCAGGCCTGAACTCCCCAAGTCTCCAACCCTCCTCCTTCAGCCCCCAACCACGTGTGTCTCAGACCCAGGGTGGCTGACTGCCCGCAGTCCCAACAGTCTGAATAGGCCACACCCCTGCTGTTCCTCCCTCCAATTAACAGTCCACCCTCACCTCAGCAACCCACAGCCCACCCGATACCTCCCTGGGGGCCGGGCCTTGTGCATCGTTTCCCTGAGGTTCAACACAGTGTCCCCGCTGGCAAAGCGGCAATTTCTTGGGCCAGGTCTTTTCTCTATCCTTGCATTCACCTAGAACGGCTGCCTCCCACCTCCAATGTCCTGGGTTCAATCCTGACCTCCGATGCTATCCCAATGAAGTTTGTATGTTCTCCCTGCGACTGCGTGGGTTTCCCTTTGGATGCTCCGGTCTCCCCCCACATCCCAAAAACCTGCAGGTTGGTAGGTTAATTGGCCACCGTATGTTTCCTCAAGCGTATAGGTGAGTGGTAGAATATGAGGGGAGAATTAAATGGGGTCAATGCAGGGTTAGCGTAAATGGGTGGTTGATGGTTGGTGTGGACTCGATGGGCCAAGGGGCTGTTTTCCTGCTGTATCTCTCTATGGCTGTGGCCATTCTCTTTGAATCCACAGATGCATCTGACCAGGAGTCTGATCACGTTGTCCAGAAACACACGCAGGTGCACTCTTTACACAAAACAAAATCTTTTGTAAAGGCAGAAGCTGCAGATTCTGAAAATCCAAAATAAAAACAGGATGTGCTGGAAATACTCAGCAGTCCAGGCAGCATCTGTGGAGAGAGAAACACAGCCGATGTTTCAGATCTATGGCTTTTCCCCTGAACTTACCCTGCTTTTTATGCACATGTTATGAATAAAATCTATTTTACGCACATTAGATCATACTGGTGATCATCCCCAAGTCAATTAACACATGTTAGGTAATTAGGTCAGGCACTTGATGTTAGACAGCACAGAAACAGGCCCTTTGGCCCACTGAGTCCATTCTGATCATCAATCATCCAGTTACATTAATCTCGATTTATTCTCTCCCAACACTTGTGGGCTGCCCCAGAACACTCTACGCAAAGGATGCATTTCACTGTGTATTTCGATGTACATGTGACTAATAAAGAAATCTTATCTTATATTCCCCATCAACTCCCCCAGATTCTACCACCCACCAACACACAAGGGGCAATTTTTAATGGGCAATCAACCAACTACACTGCACGTCTTTGGGATGTGGGAGGAAACTGGAGCGAAGGTGAAAAACACAATGATGCTGGAGGAACTCAGCAGGCCGGGCAGCATCCGTGGAGAAATGCAGGCGGTCAACGTTTCGGGTCAGGACCCTTCTTCAGGACTGAAGATAGGAAAAGGGGAAGCCCAATATACAGGAGGGAAAAGCAGAGCAGTGATAGGTGGACAAAAGAGGGGAGGCGGGGTGGGCATAAGGTGGTGATAGGTAGTTGCAGGTAACCTATCACCGCTCTGCTTTTCCCTCCTATATATTGGGCTTCCCCTTTTCCTATCTTCAGTCCTGAAAAAGGATCCTGACCCGAAACGTTGACGGCCTGCTTTTCTCCACGGACGCTGCCTGGCCTGCTGAGTTCCTCCAGCATCATCGTGTTTTTCATCTAGACTCTGCAGTCCTTTGTTTATCTGGGAAACTGGAGCACCTGGGTAAAACCCATGCGAACACAGGCAGAACCAGAGGTCAGGATCGAACCTGGATCACTGGAGCTCCCCGAGGTGTGCCAATGTGTCTCCAGGCTCGATTTCCCCTTGGCGTGTTCTGAGGTCTGCATGGTTTCAGTCAGGCGCATCCTGACGTCGTCACCCGTGCAGCGGCCATTTCTGTGATGGCGGAACGAAGCTGGTGTACGTGATAACTTCATTCATCAGGGACCGAAAACAGGGAGCAAACCCATCAGCAGGTTGGCAGAGATGTGAATCAGAGGGGCCCTGAGGTTCTTTGACTCATGAAGGCAGAAAGTGAAGCAGCAATTATGTGCACAGCAAGATCCCAGATGATCGGATTAACTATTTTAATAATCTTACCTCTGGGAGAATTGCTGGGGGAATGGTGGGGGTGGGAGGAATCGTCGACGTTTCAGGTCGAGTCTGATGCAGGGTCTTGACCCAAAACATCAACAATTCCTCACCCGCCCCACTACCCTCCCCACAGATGCTGCTCGTCCCACTGAGCTCCCCCAGCAGTTTGTCTTTTGTTGCAGATTCCAGCATCTGCAGTCTCTTGCGTCTCTGTTCTGGGAGAATTATTGGCCCGGACATCAGAGAATTTTAACTCAACCAGAGAGGACGGCTGGAGCCTTGGTTTACGTATCTCATCTGAAGGAGGACACTTCTGACGCTGAGAGGCTCTGGGAGTGCGTGACTGTGGGAATGGGTCTGTGGGAAAGGGGGGAGTTTGGTCTTAAATGGTAGGAGAGTTCTGGGTGGAGAACTTGCAGAATATGGAAATGGAGCAAATTTATTGACTACGCCAGGGAACTGGTTGGGTGGCTGAGGTACCTGGGGTAATGGGCAGGTCGTCAAACTGTCTGGAGATCACCAGACGGGTCCTGAGAGAATCTTTGGTGCCATCTCAACTATATACCATGTCATAAGTGACTTCAATATTGATGCAGAAAATCACCTAACCAGGTTTGTCAATGGCACTACAATAGGTGACGTTGTAACTATGGAGCTGCATGCGTTAAACTGCGAAGAGATGTTAATAATTTAGGTAAATGAGCAAAACTATAGCAAATGAATTTCAAGGTGCACAAATACGAGATCATTCGCTTTGGATCTAGAATGGGAAGAACAGGTGGCTAGAAATTAGTGTTCCCCTACTTTTGGTTCACTTAACACATGCTGCACGTGGAGCTAACCTCCATTCCATCCTCCCAAAAATATTAACGGAAGCTTCGTGAAGCTCAGTGGGGAGCTGCACAAGGAGCTCACGGCCTCCCCCAGCCGTACTGCGGAATGATTCAGCACTTAAAGAACTCTGAAAGCCACTGTGTGGTAGGAGTTGATCAGCTTGGTCAGTATCACTTTGCACTAACGTGTATAACCTGAAGATGCTGCAGTCTGCCAGTGATCACTCTCTCACACTTGTCTATGTGGGCTGAATGTGGAACAGAGTGCAGAGACTGAGGGTTAAATTACGAGGGAAAAATTGCACAAAATAAGGTCACTGATGCCACAGTGGGGTCAATCAGGCACGGTAGTGTAGCGGTTAGCGTAACGCTTTACAGCGCCAGCGACCCGGGTTCAATTCCCACGCTGTCTGTAAGGAGTTTGTACGTTTTCCTGTGTCTGCGTGGGTTTCCTCCGGGTGCTCCGGTTTCCTCCCACACTCCAAAGACGTACAGGTTAGGAAGTTGGGGGCATGCTATGTTGGTGCCAGAAGCGTGGCGACACTTGCGGTCTGCCCCCAGAACACTCTACACAAAAGATGCATTTCACTGTGTGTTTCAATGTACATGTGACTAATAAAGAAATCTTGTCTTATCTAATTTGTATTTCTGCTAATGTGATGAGGGCCACTGGTTATACCAATGCACCAGTTTAGTTCAGTCCTGAAGCATGGTTCCAATCCGAAATGCTGACAGTTCCTCTCCTCCCCACAGATGCTGCTCACCCTGCTGAGTTCCTCCAGCGGATTGTTTGTTTCTGCAGACTCCAGCGTCTGCCATCCCTTGTGTCATCAATTTAGTTCGGTTGTCATGGAAATGGCCATGGTGCGTGTGATGACATCATTACCTGCATGACTGAACCCAGGCAAGCTTTGGAATGTCATAGCAATGGAGGCCACTGGTGCCCAGGGCAACGTCCCAACAGGCACAAAGTGATGCGGGTGTGACCAGCATAACCCAGTGTGTGTAGAGCGGCTTTTGTGCATAAAAACAGGTGCAAGTGGGTCCAGTTTCTGGGTGTGAGGAGTTACCAAATAGTTTAAACCCACAAGCAGTGGAGGTGCAAAGCAGTGATGGTGGTTCATCAGCACTGAAACGGTGTGGACCAGTGTAGGATATCAAGACTCTTGCAGATAGCCAGAACAGGGGAGCAGGTTGTTTCCAGCTGTGCACAGCTGCAGGAAGCCCACAGCTCGAGCACTGTGAGCACTCAGGGAAATTATCGTCATATGCACCTGGATGCAATGCAGTTCCTTGCTCGTGCAATGCTCACAAAGTAAATAATGATTACAGCAATATATACAGCAAAAGTACACAACACTGGAATGGTGCAAAGTATGGAGGTGTAATCTGAAGTCGTGCAAAAAGAAATGCTAAAGTGAGAATAACAGTAGAATTAAGGGCTGGAGAACAAGGCAGCACCACTGGGAAGGGGATGTGAGAGAGGTGATTGGTTCAGGAGTCCGACAGCAGTGGGGGAGAAGCTGTTCTTGAGTCTGGTTGTCTGGGCTTTCGAGCTCCTGTATCTTCTCCCAGAAGATAGAAGAGAGAAAAGGGAACGGCCAGGGTGGCAGGCACCCCTGATGATACTGTTAGCCTTCCTGGTGCAACGCACGGTGAAGGTGGATTGAATGGCAGGATGTGACAAGCCTGTGACGGACTGGGCTGTGCTTACCGCTCTCTGCAGGTTCTGACGGTCCAGAGCAGAACAGTTGCCGCACCAGGCTGAGATGCAACCCATCTGCAGAAGTTCAAGAGAATCCACATGGACAAGCTGAATCTTTATTGAATATCAAAATATCAAAGGATATTTTTGCCTTTGAGGGAATGCAATCTTGCATTGCCAGAATATGGTCTGAACGCCAAGGGTTAACTCGTGATGGGAGATTACACAAATTAAAGCTGTCTTCAGAAGGGTATTGTGAGATTTGAAGGAAGTTTTGTGGATAGGATGGGGAACTGAGAGAGCAGGTGAGGAGGAACTCTACGGGCTGGTTTGGGAGTCCAGAGTGGAAAGTAGACCCAGGGTTTTCATGCTGCTACGTGTAGAAGCTAGAAGAGGTTTGGAACTCCCTTCCACAGGAAGGATCTGGCTCAGTTTAACTCTCGGGCTGATATTTTTTGGTATAAAAGGGTATGGGATAGGTCACAGATCAGCGGTGACCTCACTAAGTGACAGCACAGGTTTCAGAAGGCACATGATGCCCTCATTTCTGTGCAGAATCCTGTACAGCTCCCATCTCAGTGGGAATGAAGATCATCTGTTGCATTTTAATACCTTGCATTGTTAAAGCACCAGCAGTAACAAAGCTTGAGCTCAGGTAGAAAAGCAGGAAATTCTAGTTATTTTCCAAAACAAACCTATCTGCTGCTCCCCTCGTTTGATAACCTGATCGTAATTTTCTGCTGCAGTCACAGACGTTCACAATCCCCGCTCCTGCCCCCCCCCCCCCCCCCTCACTCACTGTACCCAGAATGTGACTGGGGAAACCAGAAACTGTTGTCTCAAATGGAACTGGAATGAACATTCAGGAACCTGGAGTCAGACCTCCCCACAACTCTTATAAACGTCTGTTCCTTGCCTCATAGAGACAAGTGAAAATTAATAACAATCATGTGTACTGTGGTGCACATGTATGTCCGTGTTAAGTGTCTGGTCATTATAGCAAAGAGCACAATTTACATCCGTAGTAATGGAAGAGCTGACACATGCTTGCATGTGTGTGTGTAAGTGTGTCCAGGCCATGGTCGCCATCGAGAGAGGTTCGTTAAGCAGCCTGTTTGTACTGAGCTGAGAAACATCACCAATGGGCAGCTCGCTGGCCGGAAGGACCTCCAGTGTCATGTATCCCCAAAAAGGCCTTGTGCGCAAAGAATTTAAGTGTGTGGGCCCAGGGTTGGGCCTTGGAGAGTTGTCGGGGAAAGGTAAGAAGGAAGGGTAGTGTCTGCTCATTGGGGAGGGGCATCCAGGTAAGAGTCACAGCCAGGGGTTGGGGTGGAGCTACACGACTGATTGTCATGGATTAGGATTGGTAACTGGCGGGTTTTGGGAGGGTTACTCAGTTGTGTTATTTTTCAACAAAACATGCTTTATTCATAATATATACAATGAATACTTTCAGTACCTGTCTCTCTATGTTCAATACATTCTCTTATAATGCATCAACACCACACACATTTCCTCCTAAACACTTCACCCATGAGGTGTTTGAGAGGATGTTACAACAGGACCCAGTCCCTCAGTGTTCAGTGGTGGAAGGATCCTTCTCCACGGAGCTTTTGCCTCCCTCAGCACGTGCTCCTGAGCCTCGGAATGTGCCACTCGGCCACATTCACCTGCAGACGTCTGCTTCCACTGGAGCAACAACAGGTTTCGGGCAGACCGAAGTGCGTCTTCCACCGTGTGGACGACCTTCCAGTTGATGTTTGTCTCGGTGTGCGTCCCTGGGAATGACCCATAGATCACAGAGTCCTCTGTCAGTGTTTAAAAGCTGGGTAAGTATCTACCTTAAAGGGGACTTACCTGAGTCAAGTCCTCAGTGTTGGCCTATGAGCTGCTCAGGCAAGTCCCCTTTAAATCCTGCTGTAAAAGGCTTCGTGGCCTGTGGAAGTCTGCTGAGCATGTGGCCTGTGAAAGGCCAGACGCGCGTACCGATGCAAATTACCCCCCACATAGTGTGTTTCCGTGCACTAACTCCTCGGCTGGACTGAAAGCCCAGAGTGTACATCACGGGCTCACTGACACTCACATGCTATTTCTGTGCCTCTGCTGCTGCTGTCAGTAGTAGAAAGCATTTCTGCACAGATGCCATTGTTATTCTGTGCCCTGTTAGAGTACAGACGTCTGGACCTGTTGCTGCTAGAGAGAGGAGTTAACAGGACTGCAGAGATTTCGGGATGTCTGTCACTATTGTCAAGTGTCTCCGAGACCGTGTTAATGTGTTCAGGAGTGTTCCAAGGTCACAGAGAAGGAACTCTAGGTTGTGTCACTGTTAAAGAAGCCGGCCATGGAAGGTCAGCATGCATGGATCTCCAGGGGAGAGGTGCTCTGACTCAGGGGAGTGCCTCTGGCCACACCCGTAGCCAGTGTTCCCAAGCCTGGTTCAGGCCGCACATTGACTCATTATGTTTAACAACTTGCCAGCACAGAACTCCAAATGCAGTCCATCTCATGGCAAACTGCGGTCAGCAGACACCTCAGGGAAGGTTCTGGAGGAAGGCACTACATTTACCAACCCTCCCAGTTGTACCTGACTGAGCCCGTGAGTACACGGAACTTTGGAGAGTAAGTCAGCAGATAACGAGGGCTTAATGTGGTAGCAGGTCTGGGAAAGGGGACAGAAAACAGACACTATCAAAGTTACACCACTGGACAGTGCCTTTGAGAGACCAGTGTAAGCATATTGGCCGGACTCCTGCCCCAGCAGGCTATGTGTAGTTCAAGGCCCGTGTGCTTATTATTGAAGCTCTTCTCACTGAAACACAGCCTTTCCTCCATCTGTAGGTTCTTTGAGAATTGAAAGATTCTGGCCAGTGGAGTTTTGATGATCACAGTGGTTAAACAATGAGGAAGTTCTCCAAAATGACAAAAAAGAACTTGTTTATATGTGGACGGAAATGTTTCCAGAAGTGTGATGTCACTCACAATTGCTAACTGTTTATCAAATTGCAAGCAATCACTCAACTCTCTCACCACGCCGTCTGTTGGGCTCCCCTTGCATTTAGTCGAGGCATCATTCCGCCTTTCCCACCACACTTCATCAGCTCCGTGCTTCCGAAGCAATAAAGCTCTGTGGCCGTAGACAGGTTCACCCCGCCATCCTTGAACACATCTACACCAGGATCCAGTCCCAGTGAACGTTTCCCCGCCATTCCATTGCGCTGGTATCAGGGTACATCTCAGTGACCTTCCACTTCCACATGCCTCTAATCTCAGCACCTTCCCTTCCCCATTTATGTGCTGCCCTTTGTGACTTGGCTAACCATCTCCATCCAACTTTACCGAAGCATTTGTTGGATCTTACCATGCTCCAATTGACTGCCATGTTATACCACATTGCAATGACGACTACAAGATAGAAGTGGCTTCATGGGTAGGAAAATACCTTCAAGTGTCCCGAGGTGATGAAGGTCGCAAAAGAAATATAATCTTTTCATTCCTGGAGTATCGTGTGCAGTTCAGGTTGCTGCTCTACAGCAAGAACGTGGAGGCTTTGGACAGGGCGCAGAAGACATTTTCCAGGACATTGCCTGGATTGGAGAGTACTAGCTGTCAGGAGATGTTGGATAAACTTGCATTGTTTACTCTGGAGTGTTGGAGGCTGAGGGGAGACCCGATAGAAATATCTAAAATTATGAGAAGCATAGCTAGATAATCAGAGTCAGTGTCTCAGCGTGGAAATGTCAAATACTAGAAGGCATAGCTTTAAAATGAGAGGGGGAATGTTTAGAGGAGATGTGTGAGGCACTTTTTTTTTACACAGAGAGTGGTGGGTGCCTGGAACGTGCTATTCGGGGAAGTGGTGGAATTCAATAGCAACTCTTAAGAGGCATTTAGACAGATGCACAAAGAGGCAAGGAATAGAAGGATATGGACCATGTGTAGGCAGATGAGATTGGTTTAGATTGGCATCGTGGTTGGCACAGACATGATGGGCCGAAGGGCCTGTTCCTGTGCTGGGCTGTTCTGTTGTTCTTGTGTGTGTATTGCAAGATGCATCATAATTGACAATATGTACAGGCAGCTGATGATAATTATAGACAGCGCAAAAAAGCTGCCTCATTCTCCACTCTGCCAATTAACTAATTAATGGATATCATCATCAACACAAAAGCTGTTATGATTACATTAAACAAAACAGAAATGGTTAAGAGTAATTGGCATCTATAATTAAAGATAGAGTGACTGATGTTTTGAGATGTTCAGGTGGGCAAGGGGCAGCAAGGTTTATAATTTGCTTGTTTGATGAGGCTTTGATGATGTAGGAGAATGTCTCTATATGTTATTTCTATGGACATCCAAAATGTATTAGCCAAATGAGAGATTGTTGGCTGATGTTGAAACATGAATTCAGGGCAAATAACTGAGCTGCTTAAGGAATTAGCTGAGTGGCAGGAGACAGACAGTGGGGATGATGGATAGACACTCACACTGGCAATTTGTAAATTATGATATCCAGCAAGAACCCTTGATGGCAACACAGCCATTCACCCTACCTATAACCAACTCGAGTACTGAAATAGAAAGACATGTATCCATGTTTACTAATGAAATAAAAACAGGCAGCAGGAGAGACTGAAGCATGGAGTTGCATTAAGGTATCAATGGATGTTGTGAATGGTTGAAACTGTGGTAAATGGATGTCAATGCAGGGAAATGTGAGCTGATCCAATTTGGACCTAAAAGCACGGAACAAAGAACTTTATATGTGTCGGGATGCAGGAGGCAATGAGAGTCCAAAGAGGCGAGAGGTCTGTGTCCATAGATTTTTGAAATGTAATGTGCGGTTACAAAGCAATAAGCAAAACAAAAGGCTAATGGAATGCTGGGTTTTACATTACAAGTGTAATGCTGGGATTAGACTATAAAAGGCTAGAAGTTATTCCACAGCCTGATTAGACCACATCTGGAGAACTGCAGTCAGTTCTGGACAAACTCTCCAGACATGGTAGACTGGCCTCAGAGACTGCACAAAGTAAATTTATCTGATTGATACCTGAACACCATTACGAGGAGAGATTGCATAAATTTGAGTGGTATTCCCAAGAATTTGGAAAGTTAAGGGAAATTTGGTCAAAGTTTTCAACTGAGAGCGGATGAGATGACATAAATCTGGCGCTGCCTCTCTGACAAGTGTTTAAACAAATGCTGGAGGGTGGGTAGCCCTTATTGAAATGAACCCCAACCTGAGGTAAAAGTGTCCCAACAAAGGATATCAAAATTAGTATCATTACAGATGAGATTAATGGCATTTGTACAGGTAGTTTAGATATATCACTGCAAAGATACAACAGGATTGGTGTCCTTAAGAGTCGACATGAGAAGCACAGAAGGCCATTTAATCCATGGAAACCTGACGCTGCTCAGGGAAGTCATGGCTTTGATCATCTTCCTTAATACATCAAGTGTGTGTGTGTGTGTGTGTGTGTGTGTGTGTGTGTGTTATGCTTCACGTGTGTATGTTTGCATTATGTACACACTGCTGTGCACGGGTGTGTTATGCTTTGACTGCTGTGTGTGGGTATGGCTGACTGCACCTGTTCTTGTGGGAGCCCATCCTACACTGCTTTTCTATTGATGAACTCAATCTCATAAAATGTTCCCTTGATCCAAAGCAGAAAATAATTCCAGTGAACTGTTAAAAACCGTGCAACATTCTACCACTTCCACTGAGAGTCCTTTGTACTTGGCTACCGTGTATGATCAAAGTATTACCAGCCAATGGGCTTCTGCTCGAATGGACAAAAATATTTATACAGTTGGCTTTGCTTCTAAGAAATCTACAGGCTTGGACTTTGTTAAGAGATTACTGGGATTACTGTCTTCAGCTAAAACTTTATTTTATCTAATAGTGAGAATGTTTTGTTTTTTTTCCCATATATTATTCGGCTCCCATCTTTTGGAGCCGCCATGATAATTTAACGCAGTTAGGAATCCAGTGAGTCTGCCCTGCACTTGCTCCAAGGCCAACTTCTCCTTCAAAGCTGAGATGTTTGCATGAGTGGAAGAATCTCAAATGAGTGGAACACAGTTAAAAGATAAGGGGGTGTTCATTTAAAGTGAAGTACAGAGGGTGGTGAATCTCTGGAAATCTCTACCCCAGAGGGCTGTGGAGGATCAGCCAACGATTGCACCCAAAATTGAGATTGTTAGGTTTCACGATATAAAGGGAAGTAAGGGTTTGGGGATAAGAGAAGAAAATGGTGTGGAGGCGGACGAGATATGATCTTGATGAATGACGGAACAGATCGAAGGGCTGAATGGCCTACTCCTGCTCGTATTTCTTATGTACTTTGTTCTTTAGAATTCCAAGTCTCTCTTCCCTTACAACAGACAGAGGCATCCACTGGTTCTTCACCAAGCTGGAAAGTCACACGTGAAATCTTATCCTGCAATATAAGGACCCAGCTTTGATTAGAATGATTTTTCTGGCCTCTGGACCAGGGAAAGAGAAACCATTTCCTATTCTGTTTTACTGTGTACTATCTCCTACAGAAGTTGTGTGTGTGTGTGTGTGTGTGTGTGTGTGTGTGTGTGTGTGTGTGTGTGTGTGTGTGTGTGTGTGTGTGTGTGTGTGTCTGCGTATGTTTGTGTGTGTGTCTGTGTCTGTGTGTGTCTGTGTGTATATCTCTGTGTGTCTCTGTGTGTATGTGTATGTGTTTCTGTGTGCGTGTGTCTCTGTGTGTATGTGTATGTGTGTCTCTGCGTGTGTGTGTGTCTGAGTATGTGTGTGTCTGCGTATGTGTGTGTCTGCGTATGTGTGTGTCTGCGTATGTTTGTGTGTGTGTGTGTGTGTGTGTGTGTGTGTGTGTGTGTGCAGTGAAGCTGCAGCTGGTGATGTAACCTGCAGCTTCACTGTCCAGACTCAGACAGATACAAAGGTCATTGGTCAGAGATCACAAGGTGCAGCCATTCCCACAGAACTGTTCACCAGGCAGGTCCCATTCCTGTTCACGCATCCTTTTTATTTACAAATTAAGTAATGCATTAAATATTTTAGAAACCTTTCTGTGGAATTTATGTCCGATACAAATGGTACAAGATGCACTAAGCAGATCAAATACAACACCTGTTACTTACAGAGTGAATCTCCCTTTACATTGTCCCATCAACCTGTCCTGGAAGTGGTAGAGGGCACATTAGACACAGTTTACACCAAGGCATCAAGCCACTTTGTGTTCTGATCAGATGCTGTGTAGATTGCCTTTAATTATTTTAGCTCCTGTCTGGATTTGTACAAGTGCATCCAATTCACCTCAGTGATGGTGGTGGAGTGTGCGGGTGGATATCCACACAAGTGGCAGTGCAGATTGTGTAACCGTTTCACAGCTCCAGCAATCTGGGTGCAAACCTGACCTCAGGTGCTGCCTGTGTGGAGTTTGCATGTTCTCTCTGTTATTGTATGTGCTTCTCCCAGGTGCTCTGGTTTCCCCCCCCACATCCCAAAGGTATGCAGTCAGAGGGAGAATGTGCAGACTCCACACAGACAGCACGGTGAGGCTGGGATCAAACCCAGGTCTTTGGATCTGTGAGACAGCTGCACCACCTGCTGCACAGCTGTGCCACAGTATACCTAAGTCATCTGCCGTGCGTAGCAACCCACACCCAGATATGACCTGCCCTTTGCTGCGTGTGACACAGACCTCAAACACATCACTGGTACTTTGATGGCTTGACTTGATGTTATTGGAAGTGTTATAGGAGAATCTGATCAAATCCCTTTTAACACAGCAACAAGCACTTTTATGTGAACAAGCATGCAGCAAGAAACATCTTGCATATATTCATCTGCAGTAGCCAGTCTACTGAGCCCCCCTTCCAAGATGCCGGGGGATTGTCAGAGACAATATTCTACCCTTGACGTCCTACGGTAGATAGACCACTTCAAAAGTTACCCTGGTACAAAGTCCTGCAGAACCAACCTGCGCTGGCTCATGAGTTACTGCCCTATCGCTAGGTCTACTGCATGCCATCCTGGTCTGAAGCACAGGACTGCTGGATGCCCATAACATTAGGAGTATCCCAACTCAGCATCAGTTCTTTGGCTCCCTGTCCTGGCAAACGTCCTGCCACCAATTATTTGCGAGGCATGCAAACTGTAAGAGAGGTTATGTATCCATGCCAACAACATATCCACGAATGAAGATCTTGGCTGTATGCCAGCATCTCCAATCCTGATCGTCCTATAGGGAGAGTGCTGGCTTTAGCTGGCAACCTCACCAGGAGAATGTTGGCAAACAGAGTGGAACCTGGAAATGTAAGTTCTGGTAAGTAATGGAATTTAACTCAGACAAATGTGAGGTGATACATTTTGGGAAGTTAAACCAGGGCAGGACTTACACGGGAAACAACAGGGTCCTGGGGAGTGTTGTGGAACAGAGAGACCAAGGGGTACAAGTACCGGAAGTTCCCGACTTACGAACGCCCATACTTATGAACCGACCTTCGGTAAGCGGGCCCGGCCCCCGATCCTACCACGGCGGCGGTACACCTTCTTAGGCCCAACCCCGGGCCAAGTGCGTATGTGCGGCTGGGGTCATGCGCGGCCGCGATCCCCAGCCCAAGTGCGCATGCGCGGACACTGTTCCGAGTTACATACAAAATCGGGTTACGAACAGTCTCAAGAGCGGAACTCATTCGTAACCCGGGGACTTCCTGTACATAGTTTCCTGAAAGTGGCGACTCAAGTGGGCGAGGTGGAGAAGGCGTATGGCACACTTGCCTTCATTGGATGGGGCACTGAGTACAGGTGTTGGGATGTCGTGTGAGAGCTGCATAGGATGTTGGTTAGATAGCTGTGTGCAGTTCTGGTCAGCATACTATAGGAAGGATGTGATTAAGTTAGAGAAGATGCAGAAAAGGTTCACAAGGATGTGCTGGGACTGGACGGCTTGAGTTATGAGGAGAGACTGGATGGGCTGAGACTGTTTTCCCTGGAGTGAAGGTGACCTTGTTTATAAAGTCATGAGGGGCATAGATAGGGTAGATAGTCACAATCTTTTACACAGGGTAGGGGAGTCTAAAACCAGAGGCAAAAGTTGAAGGTGAGAGGGGAAAGATTTAAAGAGGACCGGAGGGGCAGGTATTTCATACAGAGGGTGGTGGGGATGTGGCATGATCTGCCAGAGGAAGTGGTAGAGGTGGGTACAGTTACAACATTTAAAAGATATTTGGACAGGTTCATGGACAGGAAAGATTGTGAGGAATATGGGCCAAATGCAGGCAAATACTCCAGAAAGCACATTGGTCAGCATAGGTGAGTTGGGCCAAAGGGCCTCTTTCCATGTGGTATAACTCTATGACCCTATGACTCTAAATCTGGATTAGAGTCCTAATATCATGAAATTGTTGTAAAAATCTCTTCTCATTCACTACCATCGGGGAGGAGGTACAGGAGCCTGAAGACCCACACTCAACGATTCAGGAACAGCTTCTTCCCCTCCGCCATCAGATTTCTGAACGGTCCATGAACCCATGAACACCACCTCGTTATTCCTCTTTTGCGCTACTTATTTATTTTTGTAACTTATAGTAATTTTGATGTCTTGCACTGTACTGCTGCCGCAAAACAGCACATTTCACGACGTACGTCAGTGACAATAGTAAACCTGATTCTAATAAACCTGATTCCTGATTCGAATTCTAATAATGTCCTTCAGGGAAATAAATTTGCCACCCTTCTTGCCACGCTGGCCTGTATGTGACTCCAAACCCACCCATGTTATTGTCTCTTTACTGCCCTCATGGCTAATACGGATAGACAATAAATCACGTCCACACCTGGATGTGTCCAGGCACCGGACTCTATGGTATTACAGTCAGTACGGTCTCTTTTGGGAGGTTAAACTATGAAATAAAATGTCTTGATATGTATACCCATAAGAATTGAAATTGCCCCATGGCTTTGGGCATCCAGATTGCGTAGGCAGTTCCTAAATCTGCCCACGTGTCTGTTTGTCTTATCAACATCTCATAATATGGGTTATGTTGCCTGACTATAACCATTATTTGCTCATTGATAGGGTATAGGGCCAATAAACCCAACAGTCATATTCTACTATCTGCAGCCCTTTGTTGCGTCCACCTCTCACCTCCCAGTCTCTGTCACTATCTCCACCCTTCCCTGCCCCACCTGACTCCATCCGCCTACCACCACCCCTCACCTTGCCAGCTCTTGCCTCACCCCTCCCCCTCGGCGCTTCATACCGGCTATCTCCCCTCTATCTGTCAGTCCAGATGAAGGGTCTCGGCCCAAAACGTCGACTGTCCATTTGTTTCTACAGATACTGCTTGCTTTATGCTCCAGGTTCCAGCATTTGCAGTCTGTTGTGCCTCCAACGCTGTGTGTTAATGCAGCAGTTCCTAAAAATGGAAGGTACATCTTGAACATGTATTTAAACAAAATTAGCCCTCCTTTGCAGCACATGTGCAAGCTGTTTAAATATCTCCACTTCAAAGCAAGCGGGTGAAAGGATAAAATAACTGTTTAAAAATTCTATGAAGTATTTGATAATAAAAGTGACAGAATAAGGAAACTGGGCATAACCTCCAAAGGAACCATCAGAGCCGTAAGTGGCTTTTCAGAGAAGGTTTGTCAAATCCTCACCTTCCATCATTTATTACAGGAAGTGGATGTTGGGACAGTTTGGTGATTAACCCGGTGCTGACTGGATGAGGGCAGTAGAAATTCACACACGGTAGTGTAGCGGTTAGCGTAACGTTATTACAGCGCCAGCGACCCGGGTTCAATTCCGGCCACTCTCTGTAAGGAGTTTGTACGTTCTCCCCATCTCTGTGTGGGTTTCCTCTGGGTGCTCTGGCTTCCTCCCACATTCCAAAGACATACCGGTTAGGAAGTTGCGGGCATGCTATGTTGGCGCTGGAAGCGTGGCGACACTTGCGGGCTGCCCCCAGAACAATCTACGCAAAAGATGCATTTCACTGTGTGTTTCGATGTACGTGTGACTAATAAAGAGATCTTATTTTAATTGGTACACTACCTTTAACAAGGCACCTTGCACTCTCTCTCCCATGGGGAGTCTCTGACTGAGGTCTTCATCAATTTCACATTTGCATCGCAAACCCTGGACAAAGGCAAAACTGACTTGGGACTTACCAGAAGACTGGTGATCAGACAGTGCTTTGTCCTCTTGTGTTGCAGGATAAGGATTTACATGAAGCTGTAAACCAGGAGGTTTATCAGGGACCTAGTCTCATCCCTTTCTGGCACCAAGTTGTGATTTAAGGTCATACTCTGGCAGGCGTTCTTGATGTTCTAGGCAGCTGGCTCAGCTGTTATGGATAGGAAAGGTTTAGAAGGATATGGGCCAAACATGGGCAAATGGGACTAGTTAAGGTGGACATCTTGGCCAGCATGGACCAGTTGGGCCGAAGGGCCTGTTTCCATGCTGTATGACTCCGTGACTGTCTAGTGTGCCTAGTGTCCAGTCTGCCGAGTGTGGTGGGCCACACAGCCAAGCCTGATGGTGACAGGCCCACCACAGCAGGCAGTCTGGGTATCCTGGAGACAGCTGGCTCAGCTGGGCTGGGCACTATCCCAAGGCAGTGTGATCATTCATGCAGTTTCAAGGTAGGTGAGCAGGCATGAGTGGCCTCATTCTGTGCCTCTACACTTCAGAAATCTGTTGATGCGGCAGAGACTGGGATTTTCCTGATCTTTACGGTCATCGAGCCATACAACAGGATCACAGAAGCCGATAGCATCGAAGGAGGCCATTCGCCCATTGAGTCCATGTAGAGCAATCCCATTAGTCCTGTCCTCGTACTCATTCCCCACCGCCCTGCAGATTGTCTTCCCTCTGGTTTCTATCCAGTTTCTGTGTGAAAGCCCTGTTTCCATCATCCCTACAGACAATGAGTTTCAAATCATTGCCAGGTTCTGTGTGAGATGCTCTCCCTCACACTCCCACATTGTCTTTGCCCATCACTGAATGTCCATGGTCCTTAACCATTCCACCATCGGCTGCAGTATCTGTCTAACCCCATCGGCGTTTGTACACCTCCGTCAAACCTCCTCTCCGTCTTCCCTTCCCCAGACAGAACCACCCCCAGCTCCTCCCTCTCACCTCATGGCTGAAATCCCATTCTCTCCTCTACCTCAGTCACGTGACCACAACTGGGCTGGAGAAATTATAGTTATAACGGCAAAGCCAATGGAAGATCTGTCGTCTACTCCCGATATCTTTCTTAGTCTGGCTGCCAAGACTTAGTACCTTTCACTTCGTGCTGCCACCTGAATAAAATCATTGAGTTTGTTTAAATTCCCTGTGACTGCACTGACCTTCAGTACATTATCTTTATGGTAATAACAGAGAGCTTGTGATCTACATCTTCAATAGACAGCCCACAAAGGTTCAGAGCTCCTGCGAGGTGCACCTTTCTGTATAATTGAATCAGATGCGTTAGTGACATCAGTCTGAAATTCTTGGTTCATGCAAGTGTCCTATGCCTTAGGGAGCACTGCAAAGGAGTCCTGGTTAATAACAAATCAACTCCTTGGCAGCCTCAGTGGGAACCCAGACCCGTGGTACAATATCGAATCACTGTTGAAAACAAGGAGGGAATGATTAAAACGAATAGCAGCAATTAGATAACGCCAAGAGGAAGGAGGAGGAAGAGGTTGGTGAGGAGTCCTAGTGAGCTGAGGCTTGTGGAAGCAATGAGGCTGAGTGTGAGGTGGAGAGAGTCTCTGGTGGAGCACTTAAATCACACAGAAGGAATGCTTTTTCGGGAACTTCCCGCAGCTTTAATGCTCCTTCTTTCTCTTCAGCAACTAATAGTTCCAAGAAAAGTAATCGCAGCTGCCACTGTACTGTCCCACAGGCGGACTGCAGATCCAGCCTCTGTTGGGGAGGGCTCCATCAGGCCCCCAGCACTCACCTTTGAATGGTCTCATCTATCCACGAGAGCCAAAAAACCAAACCGCTGGAGGATCTCGGTGGGTCGAGACCCCGCGTCAGGACCGAGAGTGTAAGGGAAAGATGGACAGTGTAGGTTGGTAGCTGATGGGTGAGGTGGGCAGGTGAAGCCAGGTGGGGAGGGGAGGGGGAAGGTAAAGACGGAGGGTAGAAGGTGATAAATGGAGCTGGATAAGGGAGGGACGATAGGCAGAAGGAACCAGTTGGGGGAGGGGAATGAATCTAGGACACAGAGGGGAGGAATGGAAAAGGCAAACAAAGGGAGAGAGAACCTGGGCGGATGGTGGGAGCGGGAAAGGAACACGGGGTGTGGGTTACCTGAAACAGGAAAGTTCGACGTCCATACCATTGGGTTGTAGGCTACCCAACTGGGATGTGAGTTGTTCTTCTTCTAGTCTGCGTTTGGTCTCACCATGGCAGTGGAGAAGGCCGAGGACAGCCAGGTCGGTGCAGGAATGGGAAGGGGAGTTGAAATGAAATGGAACCAAGAGCTCGAGATGGGCGATGCGGACAGAGGGTAGGTGCTCGACAAAATGGTTGCCTAATCTACGCTTGGTCTCACTGATGTAGAGGAGGCACCCAGTGCAATGGAGGAGGTTGGATAGCTACCTAAGGCCATGATTTAACACTTGATCCAAAGGTATGCTGAGGCAGGCTGGTACTGCGGACTCTGCAACCACAATCAGCACACCAGTTCTTCCATGCCAGTGAGCAGAATGCTGGTTACTCCTCCCATGATGTTGGGATCGTCCATCTGTCTGACTGTGAGCTCTCACTTTCTTGGCAGCATCCTCCTTGCATGCAGGTGATGTGAGAACGTGGGAACAGCTTGTCTCCTGAGGGTTGTGTGGGAAGGTCCCTTGGCTGAAGTTTGGTCAGGGTATACAGTCCAACATAGAACTGTGTTGTTCAGTTAAATCTTATTAATAGTCATTAGCTTGGCAACTTGGCTCTGGATTTTGAAGGAATCTTGCATTTCGTAATACAAGATTTGTTATCTTTCTTGTAAATAAGACAAAACATCTAACAACAATAAACCATGCACTGTGAATGGCTCTGTGTGAATACAATGAATGGTTGTGTGCAGTGTACATCTCTGCGTACAGTAAACAACTACGTGTGTGTACAGTGAACAACTCTGTGCCCAGTGAATGACTGTGTACAGTGTACAGCTCGCTGTGCACTATAAACAGTTGTGTGCCTGCATAGTAAAAATGTGTGTACAGTAAGCAACTGTGTGTGTGTGTGAGTGTGTGTGTGTGTGTGTGAGTGTGTGTGTGTGTGTGTGTGTGTGTGTGTGTGTGTGTGTGTGTGTGCGCGCGCACGTGTACCTTTGCTCTGCATACAAACACTGTAAACTGGTGCACATGGAGTAACAGCTCTATGTATGGGCCCAATGAACAACTCTCTCTTCATTTAAGGGATGTGGGCATCCCTGGCCACACCAGCTCTTCATGCCACCCCAAGTGCCCTTCAGATGGTCAGGGTGAGCTTTCTCTTGAGCAGCTGAGGTCCCTGTGGTGAAGGTACTCCCACAGTGCCGCTGTGATGGGAGTTCAGTGATGATGGGGGAGCCACGATGGATTCCAAGCCGGGGTAATGTGCAACTTATAGGGGATCTTGCGGCTGCTAGCAATCGCTTGTGCCTGCTTCCCTTGTCCTTCTCAGTGGTCAGATTTGGGAGGGACCGTTAATATTTTATAAATGTTATGCACTGCAGCCAAAATGTGTTGTGGAAGAGGGAGTGAGTGTGTAAGGGGTGTGATGGGGAGCTATTCAAATGGGCTGCCTCATAGCGGATATGTTGAGCTTCTTAAGTCTGATTGGAGTTGTACTCATCCAAGCAAGTGGAGACCATTCCACCACACTTCAGAAATGGCTTGTAAGTAATGGAAAGGGTTCGGTGTGTCAGTTGGTAAATCACTCACTGCAAGGTACTTAGTGAATAACGTATGTAGGATATTTAGTGACTGTTTCTAGTCAAGGTGACCCTCAGGTTTTGGATGGTGGGGGACTCAATGATGGTCTTGCCATTGAACGTCAAAGTAGGTGCTTAGGCTCTCTCTTGTTGGACATGGTCATTGCCCGGCACTTTTGTGGTGCAAATGATACTTGTCTATTTTAGCCCATGCTTGAACATTGGCTGGGTCACGTCACACACAGGCACGGAGTGTTTTTTCTTCATTGTTGCAAATGGAATTAATTGAATGCTCCAAGCAATGAATATTAATGAACATCACCTTTCAGGCCAATTGATGAAGGAAGATCATCGATGAAGCAGTGGAAGATGGTTGGGCCCAGGAGTTCCAGTGGTGTCCTTGGATGCTTGACCTTCAATGACATAACCATCTCGGTGCAAGGTGTGACTCCAAGCACTGGAGTATTTACCCTACGATGCCTATTGTCTTCAGCTTTGTCAGGGCTCCTTGATACCATCTTAGTCAAATGCTGCCTCAATATCAAGAGCAGCCATCCCTGCAATCCAGTCCTTCTGTCCCTGATTGAGCTAATGCTGTGATGAAGTTTGGAGTTGAATGTCACCAGTGAAACCCAGACTAAGCATCAATAAACTGGTCGTTGATGGGGTAGTTCCCACATAATAATGTTATCTATAGCACCCTCCTCGATTTTACTGATGTTTGAGATTATGCTGATGGGGCAGCAGTAAGCTGGATTGGACTCATCCTGCCTTTAATGTACAGTGCTTGCCCAGGTCATTTTTCATGTTGCTAGGTAGATATTATAGCAGCTTGGCTAGCACCACAGCTTACTCTGGAGGACAAGCCTTCAGCATTACAACTGGGATATAATGCTGTTTTTGTTCCCTGGAATCCATGGAATTGGTTGGAGACTGGCTTCCTTGAAACGGGAGGAAGCTGAGGTGGGTCACTAACTATTTTTGGATACAATGTGCTGAGAAGAGGAAAGGAAGGAACGGCAGTGGAAGTGTGGCCTAATTATTGATTAGGCAGCATATTACAATGCTAGAGAGAAAGGATATCACGCTAGGTTAAGGTAGAATCCATATGACTAGAGTTAAGAAACAAAAGGAGGGAATTTCTGCTTTTGGGTACAGGTCACAAGGAGAGAGAAGGTTAGACAGGAGCAAATTTGCAGGAAAGGTACAGAGAAGTACAAGAACTATATGGCAGTGATAAAGGAGGACTTCAACTACCCTAATACTGCGTAGGCTGGTAGTGATGTGAAAGGCAGAATGGAGGTAGAATTTCTGGTGTGTTCTGAACCTTCCCTATCAACATGTGTCCACCCCAGAGAGGACCGAGCCAATGCTGGATCTGCTTCTGGGGAATGAGTTGGGTTGAATGCAACAAGCATCATGGCAGTAACATCTGGGGATCAATGTCTGTAGTTCAATGGGGCTTAAATTAACCATAGAATAAGGCAAGGATAAATCTAAATTCCGAATACTGAATTGTAGTACCAAAAATGTCAAAGACAATTAACTAATGATTTTTTTTTGATGCAGTGACATAGAAGGCTGATGTTTTGTAAATAAACTTTCAAAATCGAAATGTATGGAATACAGTGAGCAGTGTGGACATAAAATTGACCAAGGGGAAGGAAACATAGAGTCACAGTGATAACCCGTGGGCTGCAGGGAAGTGAACAATGAGGTCAGGGTCCACAGTGGGACCACCACTCTTCTTGAGTGACTATTGCAAAATTTGCAGATGACATAAAACTTGTAAGCGAGGTTAACAATAGACAGGATAATAATTGACTTCAAGATTGGCTAATTGAAGTGGCAGACTCATGGCAGATAGCATCGAGTGCAAGAAGGATGAGAAAATGCAATGTCATATAAAGGGTGTGATTCTAAAAGGGCTGCAGGAGTGGGTGTGTATGTGTACAAGGCTCTTCAATAGAATCGTAGACTCTTTCAACACGACAAAGCATTTTAGGAAGATTATTCAAAATGCACAGACGATCCTGGACTATGTAAGCAGAAACATAGACTGCACTGTTTAGTAGGTCATGTGATACAACTTCATCATGTAGGCACCTCATTTATCAGTAAGCCTGACGAAGTCTCTGGCATGGTCGCCTGTGTTCCTTATCAACCAGAGTGGGCCACGTGGTTGATGAAAATGGCGGGAAGGGAGGACGTGCTGGGCCATGAGGTTACAGAGCATGGAAAGGTGGAGAAGATTGTGACTCTGCTCTTGTGGCAGAGTCATGGCAGGTAGCATCCTTTCCCAGTTCAGCACAATGGCAGTGCCATGGAACCTGAGTGAAGGTGCACTCAGAGTGAAGATGTGGTCTTGATGCTATGAGTATGGAAGGTGAGAATGGTGAGAGTTACAGGAAGCAAGAGCCATGGCAAACTATAGTGAGATTAGTGGCATAGGTTATATTTGCTGATCTGGATGATACTTTGGAGAGAGGTACTAATGGCTGACAACATGCAGGTTAATAACCAGGGCAACACAATGCCTCTGTGCAATAAGTTCACTGCTCTGGTCTCACTAGTGATAACAAGACATACAGAAGGTTGCGTGTTATACTTCGAAGTGGATTTTTTTTTTGTTAGCTGGCTTTCCTTTCCCACTGTGGCCCAGAACTTATTTGGAAGACCTGAAAACATTTTTAAGATTCCTGCACAAATGATCAAGAAATCTTAGGAAAATCTAAATAAACATTTGATCTAGAGGAGTGGACAGTACCTTGAGGAGAGGACAGGTCACTGGGATTGGTTCTGGGTCACTACAGCAAAGTTATGCACGGATACAATGTGCCAAGTGATCTCCATCCATGCAGTGCATTTCTGTAGCCTGGGCTCCGGAATACATTGGTGAAATCCAGAATCCTGGAATAACAAAAGATTCAACAAATAAGGAGGCAAATTGCAGGGTATGTGTGAGTTGATGAACTACGATTGGCTGAGTAACTTCCCTTTCCCACATTCTGTAAAGTGCAAACAAGACCCAACACACACTGGACCCCTGGGAAAAGGATTATGTACTTGGAGTCCAGCCACCAGCACAAGGGATTCTGCCAACTTTCGGAGCTATCCGCACTCTGCACAACTTTCACATACCGCGCTGTTCTGTTGTCAAGGCACTGGAGATACTCAGGCTGCAGGTGGAATCTGGTGAGGGACAATAATACGAGCTGTCTGGATCATCAGCCACACTGTTCTAATACCAAGACCCTGGAGGAATGGAGTTGCCCTGAAAGATCCCAGGAGTTCTGCATGCAGCATGTGAAACTAATTCCTTCACTGTAAGGAGGTACCGGCGAGTCTGAGATTCAGATTTGTTGAGAAACTCCTAATTTGCTGAACGATCTGTCAGTTCACATGGGCAGTGTTAGTTATGTAATGCCTCCAAATAAGTATAGACCCAGATAACATTTATTATGCATTTCAGGAATGTTTTGAGCTGCCTGTAATCCCTGGCTCCCTCTCAGTCTCCATGTTCCCATTATACGTTCTCTTTATCCCCCAGTTTAAACCTGTCTCTGTACTTGAACTGCAGCGACTTCCACACTGCAGTGACTCATGTTGCCATGTGTCTTCTGTAGTCTCATCCCCTGCCTCCAACTGTAAGTTAAAGAAAAATCACTCACCGCGATGGAAGCATCCGGACCAGCAGGCAGAACCATGGCCCACCCCCCCCACCCCCAACCCGTCCCCACTTCTTGATATGACAAACCTGTCTTACCTGGATGGAGTGGTTCAGTCGAGAAGAAAGACTAGATGGGCTGGACTTGTCTTCCTTGGAGAGGAGGAGGCTGAGGGCCTGATAGAGCTATACAAAATGATCAAAGGCAGAGATAAGAGTCAAAGAGCCATACAACATGGAAACAGGCCCTTTGGCTCAACCGGTCCATGCTGACCATGATTCCCATTTACCCGCGCTTGATCCCTCCAAACATTTCCAAGCCATGTAGGAAACTTTCCTCCACAGCACAGGTATCTAAAATTAATGGACTTTAGGGTAGAGAATTTAGAGGGGATTTGAGGAAGAATTTTTTTCATCCAGGGTGTGGTTGGGATCTGGAACGCATTGCCCGAGGCAATGGTGGAGGCAGAGACTCTCATAACACTTATGAAGTAGCAAGATGAGCACTTGAATGGCCAAGGCACAGAAGGCTGTGAACTAAGTGCTGGGAGTAGTGTAGGTGGGTACTTGATAGTCAGCATGGATGTAATGGGCAGAAGGGACTGTTTCTGTGCTGTATGACTATCTCCATCTATCGTGCACACTGGGAGATATTTAAGTCTCTGTGAGAGCCGTCTATCCCTGCCCACATCCTGCAGCAACTACCCCACCTCGTGCGCCCACACTTCTCCCGAGGGCCTGCCTCCCCTTGCCCGGCACTGGGACACCGTGATGACCCATTGTCCTCTGTGTAGGTGTATGGTGAGGAGCACTTGCTAGAGTGAGGTACTGGAAAGTGGCAGGCAGATGTGTACAGTGGAGAGCACATCGAGCACAGCTTCAGGGGAAGAGAGCAGACAATTAAAGGGAGAACACCTCAGGGATTTCTTCCTTTGAACGCTCAGCTTTCTTGCATTGCACAGGTGAAGATCAGACGGCTCCTCACTGCACTCTCACTCCCTTTGTTTTCTCTAGACTCCCTTTCCTCTTTCAGGCCAAGTCCTCTCCCCTCTTCTGCTCTCGCTCTCCTCCAATCGCACATCTTCGTGCGATCAACTCTCTTCCTCACCTTCTTTCCCTTCCCATCGTTTGGGCTCTCGCTCATTTTTCCTTCTCAATATGTTCTTTCCTGTCTGCTTCTGCCCCAAGCCCTTTTCGCTCTTGTTATCGCCCTGGTACCTGTCTGGATCCACCTCAAACTTTCCTTCACAAGCCTTGCCTGAGTTTATAAGAGAAGCAAGTCCTATGTCTCTTTACCCATATTGCTGACCACTTCTTGAACTTTTTCCTTACTCTCAGTTACTGCTTTCTCAACCTATATTTAGCAGACGCACATGAGATCTGTGTTCAATTGAATGTGATTTCACAAAGTTGTCTGAAACCGGAGGAGATGTGTATAGAGTTTGATATTGTAAATAAGGGAAACTGTCTTCTCTGGTAGGTTAGTAAGCAGAGGACAAAGATTTAAGATAATTGGCAGAAGATCCACAGGAGAGCTGAGAAGTATTTGTTATAGTAAATAAAGAGAAACTGTTTGTAGTGTCTGGAGACTTGGTAACCAGAGGCCATATATTAAAGCTAATTGGCAGAAGCTGAGGGTGAGCTGAGGAAGATTTTCTTTAACACCGTAAGTTGTTATGATTGAGATTGCAGTGCAA
Source organism: Pristis pectinata (assembly GCF_009764475.1). Taxonomy (NCBI): domain Eukaryota; kingdom Metazoa; phylum Chordata; class Chondrichthyes; order Rhinopristiformes; family Pristidae; genus Pristis; species Pristis pectinata. The sequence goes on along the minus strand of NC_067426.1, from coordinate 33,591,064 downwards.
GAGTGATGGGATGAGACTCGAGAGAGAGGTGGACCTTGAAAGGAACACTTCTCACGTAGAAAGAGGCCAGTCAGATAGTTTTCTCACAGAACTGGCACAGTTGTCTTCTGTCAAGAAGCCTGCATCTGTGCTGTGTCATTGCACCATGTATAAATCTTGCATTTATTTAATTTATATCCTTCATCTCTTTCTGGTTTCTTCCCTAACTGTCGTAAGTTGGGTTTTCGAGCAGGCTTTTAGAAAATCTGAAATGTAAATCAGCCAGTACGTCCGTATTTCAAATAGAAAGCTGATCTCCCTCTCCAGCTTGTATGTGGAGGGGTTATCGGTGGTGACAGTTTCTGATGAAGTCAGACCATGAGAAAATCCAACAGCACAAATCCACCCCTGGTTTTCCTCTGGCTTCCTCACCTCCTGTCCCCAGTGCTGTCTGCTACTCCTCCGAATCCACTTCCTGTCTGATTTGGGATTGGTGACCCTCCCTCTCCCCAGTCTATTTCCTTATCAGCTACGGAGCTGGTCAGGGAGTTTCTCTTATTGTGTGAGCAGAGGGCTAGTCAGCTCCCATCATGGTGTGAGCAGTCTGTTGGGTATCTGCCAAGTTAGAGACTGCAGTGGCGGGTCATTGTGAACCATCACCCAGTGCTGATATCGGGAATAGAGGAGGATGGGTTACTGACGCTAGAACACAAGAAAGTAGGAGCAGGAGGCCATATAGCTCTGCAAGTCTGCCTTACCATTCAATATGATCATGGCTGATACAGCCCAGGACTTAACTCCCATTCTATGTCAGTTCCGCATCGCCCTCAATTCCCTCATCTGTCAAAACTGTATCTACCTCCTCTTAAAAACCTCCAGTGACCCAGCCTCTATAACATTTGAGTACAGAATTACGGAGCCTCTGTGGGAGAAAACCTCAATGTTAAATGACCGCCCCACTATCTTGTCACTACGTCTTCTCATTCGAGACTCTCCCACTGGTGGAAACATCTTGACATCTACGCTGTCATACCACTTTAGGATCCTACATGTTTCAATAGGATCACTCCTCAGTCTTCTTGATGGTGTTCTCTGTCTCTGGACACAGGAAGATCAGAGAGTTCGGGACACTGCCCCTAGCCAGAGAACAGCAGCTTCGAGGCATCAGAACCTGTTGTTTTCACTGCAGAGCAGGGAGATTCCCAGGACAGCATCAAGTCGTTGTGAGTGTTTGGAAGTGGACATGTTCTAATGGGATTAAGTGTCCCTCATTGACTATGGAACACAGCCAAGTGGTTTCAGACACTGTCCCTGTCCTAGACTGAATGCTCCTGCCCTGATCATTGACACTGAACGAGTGTGGATCAGATCTCCCCCTGTTCTCCTGACCAGGTGTCAGGCGATAGTCTGAAGCATCCAGGAATTGAAGTTCAACCTCCTGCTGCTTGAAAACTGGGTGCAAAATCACTTAGCATCAAAATGAATTGTGCTTTTACGTTTTTGTTATCATTTCTATTTATTGTAGGTGTAAAAATAGTCAGGTGACAGGGATCCCCCTAACTGCATAATGAAATCTTTTCCCTCCCCATTGGTACGGGAAGGCAGTGTTTGACCAACAGCAGAAGTGTGGCAGCACAGCAGGAAGTTGGCAACCCTCCTCGTGCCTCCAAAGGCCAGATTGACAAGCTACATTGCTGCGTGCGAGCTCAGTACTAGATGCCCTGGGGTTCCGGGTTAGAGGGTGGTGGCTATGTCCTGCTTGGATGGTGATTATCCTGGCTGCTGGTGTCTCTGCTGGAAGTACCAGCCTTCCATTTGATGCATTGTTGTGGCAACCAGGGCCAAACATTTGTTGTTGAATTCACTTAGTAACAACTTGTGATTATAAATGAAGCTGCGTCAATTGTTCTTGTGCCACAATAAATCATGGATTCATTCACGCTAATGGAATCTGTGTGCTTGAACTAAGAGTGCTCACAGTTCACCATTACCTCACTATCTCAGTTATCATTCATTTTAAGTAAGAACGACTGCAAAAAAGTTAATTTATCCAGCACCTTTAATAAGGTGCTTCATAGGAACATAATCGAATGGAATTTGACACTAAGTCACACACATAGTAAGACAGAAGGCCAGAGGTTTGGTGAAAATGGTTGATTTGAGGAGCTCCTATAGAGATGTGCAGGGGAACAGATCGGAGGAACTCATAACCAGGGTGAAGCACAGAGCATTAGCTGAGAACTGGGTTCAGTGAGGAGGAAGAAGGTGATTTCTTCTGCTCAGAGCCAAGTTCAGAAGGAATGGAGCTATTCAACCTGAGAATTCTACGTATCGATCTTGGCTATGTAGAGAACCAATATTTAAGTTCTTTGTGTTTGTTTTCTCTGCAGTTCTTGTAAAACTTGAATGAATATGTAAGTCTTTGTTCAATCTGTTTTGAGGGGCCAATTTACAGTGTTATCTATAAAACCACAAGATAGAGGAGCAGAATTAGGCCATTCAGCCCATCGAGTCTGCTCCGCCATTCGATCATGGCTGACTTTATTTTTCCAACTCCATTCTCCCGGTAACCCTAAACCCCCCTTACCAATCAAGAACATATCAATCTCTGCCTTAAATGCACCCAGTGACTTGGGCTCCACAGCCCTCCGTGGCAATGAATCCCACAGATTCACCACCCTCTGGCTGAAGAAATTCCTCCTCATCTCAGTTTTAAAGGGATGTCCCTTTTCTGTGGCTGTGCCCTCAGATCCTAGACCCTTCTACCAATGGAAACATCCTCTCCACGTCCACTCTATCCAGGCCTTTCAGTACCCACTTGGTTTCATCCCCCCTCACCTCGACCCAGTTAACTGCGGTTCTGCAAATCACTTTCTCTCAGGGTTTTGTTCCTCTTTCTTGATCAAAAGGACACCGTCCATCAATACACATGCATTACCCAACCAGAGGCCCGAACTAGAATTAAATAATTGAATCCTTTAATGATATATTTTCTTACAATGTCTTTGAGTGTAGACTTTTATTGTGCTTGGTCGGAAGGCTGTTCTTTTGGAGCTTGAACAGGTGCCTATTGTCCTTTTACAACCATGACTGAGCCCATTCTGGAACTGACAACCTCTGTCACTGGGCAATGAGCAACAACATTAGTGTCGATGTTCATTCTCTTCTTGGCGAAGGGGAACTGAGGTCAAGCGGACTCCTGCAGCTGACTCGGCTGGTCAAATCTTTCAGCACAGAACAACACTCCTGCCCCACACTCAGTGACACAGTCACCTATTGAATGCTGAGGGCGTCTCCCAGCGTTGGAGGAAGGTTCACTCACAGAATCGCTGCAATGGGTTCAGGCATTAAATACTCCAGTAACTTAAGAGCTCACATACCTGCAGAAATAACTGGCTGGACATGGATAATATTTTTGGAGTGAAGCCATATTGTTCTTGGCCAGGATCTGGTGATCACTGTGTGTTGCAAAACTTCTGTCATCAGTAAAATAACTGAATCTACGTAACAACTAATCCTTGGAGATTTAAAGGGAGAACCTATATTTGTACAGCGTTTAATCACTTCTTGCCAAAGATCACCTCCTCCTTATACTTGTCAATTCATTACTTTTGAAGTCACGTTTTTAGTAGCCAAACATAGTCGTAGGTGGGCAAAGACCCAGCTGACCAGTTTATCTGCAATTGTCAAGTTGACTTTATTGTCACGTGCACCAGTACGGTGAGGTACAGGTACAATGAAACACTTGCTTGCAGCAGCATCACAGGCACGTAGGTACAGACAACACACAGAAAATAAATTACACATAAAATTATACCATATAGTGGAAAAAAAGACTGTGCAGAAGCAAGACCTTACAGCAAACAGAAAACAAAGACACAATCGAAGACAAGGCCATAGTGGTGCAAGAGGTGGTCCTGATGCAGGGTTTCGACCCGAAATGTCAACAATTCCTTTCCTCCCACAGATGCTGCTCGACACGTTGAGTTCTTCCAGCAGATTGTTTGCTGCTCCAGATTCCAGCATCTGCAGTCTTCTTGCGTCTCCTGGTGTGTAGGGTTCCATCGCTGAAGCAGTGTTAGGGTTGCGCAGGTCGGTTCAAGAACCTGACGGCTGTAGGGAAGTAGCTGTTCCTGAACCTGGTGGTGAGGGACTTCGGGGTTCTCTGCTTCCTGCCTGACAGTAGCAGTAAGAAGAGGGCTTGACCCAGGTGGTGGGGATCCTTGATGATAGGTGCTGCCTTCTTGAGGTAACGCCTCATGTAAATGTTGCCAGTGGTGGGGAGGACTGTGCCCGTGATGGACCGGGCTGTGTCCGCTACTCTCCGCAGCCTCTTGTGTTCTGGTACATAGGAATTGCCGTACCAGTCAGTCAGGATACTTTCAACAGTGACGTTTGTGAGAGTAGTTGGTGACATGCCAAATTTCCTTAAGCTTTGAAGAAAGAGGTGCTGGTGAGCCTTCTTTGTGATTGGTGATGTTGACTGCGGGAGAAACATTGGCCCAGGTACTGGGAGGGTCCTCTGCAACCTTTCTGGTGCCATGCTTCTACTGACTGATATGTTATTCACTTGAAGTCTCACAAGACGAGTCACGCTTGTCAAATGTAGCATTGATTCATTCAGCAGTGCCCTGGACTGAATCCTGGAGAGAGTTACATCACTCAAACCTGCTCTTTCTTAATCTCATGCAAATTGTAAAATATTTACAACCAAATGTCTTTGTTCAGAATAACATTTGATGCAAAGGCATTGATTTTCCATTAAAAGTTTGGGTTCTGGCTGCACCATCTCCTGTTTGGCTTCAGATTGTACGAGAGGTAACTGCACTATTGAGAATTCCATCACAAGATCAAACCAATGAAGTTCTGCCAAGATTCCATAACTTTAGTTTAAGGTGAGATGGAATGGTGCCTTTCACACTTGAGATGAGTCACAGATCTGAGAGAGTCTTCAGCAGGCACTGTGAGGAAGGATCCCACCTCTTGACTCACACAGGCACAGATCTCAGGGACAGGATGATCTGTGCACCGATTTAGTCTCTCCTGCTGAAGTTGAATCCATCTGCCACCAACCCCTGTTCCCTGCCCCCCGCCACACACACAACACACACACCACACACACACACGCACACACACACGCACACGCACGCGCGCAACACACCAACACCCACGCACACGCAGACACATGCACCACACACATCACACGCACACACACCACACACATGTCACACACACCACACACACGTGTGCACACACACCATGTACACACGTCACACATACCACACGCACACACATCACACACGCACACACACACACCGACACCCACGCACACACAGACACACACACCACACACACATCACATGCACGCACACCACGTACACACGTCATACATACACATACGCACACGTGCACACACACCAACACCCACGCACACGCAGGCACACACGCACCACACACACACATTACACACGCACATGCACACACACACCACACACACATCACATTCACCACAGACACACACAGAGGCATTCTTCCCTGTGAACCCAGTTTGCATCTATTGAAAGGCAGCTCTAAGAATCTAGCTCTAAGTTTTTATGGTTGTGGAAATGAAATGATAAAAATGGGCCTTATGTTTGATACATTTCCAGGAACAGATAACATTTGCTATAGATTGTTAAAAGAAACATTTAAAGAAACAGCAGATGCCTTCGTCATAATTTCCAAACATCCATTAATTCAGGAACTTTACATTTGGGTTGGAAAATGAAAATTATGTTATTTATAACCAGGAGATAAAAGAGTAAACAGCAGATCTGTCACTGGATGTGAGACACTGGGGACACTGACATGGCATCTGTAGGACAGGTTGACTGAGCCAATGAAAGAGAGCTGTCATGGATTTGGTGATATTGAAGTCATTTAGTTGCAGTCTCTGACACCATCGATAGGGGAGTATCTGTGGGATCTGTGGGAGTTGATGATGCGCTCACAGAAAACCTTTGATCGGATCATTAACACTGAAAGAGGCCACTGGGTCTATCCTCCATTTGTCGGCTCAGATAAAACCAACTGATGGCTCCACTGTCCTATTCCGTGGTCCTGCAAGATGTTTCTGTTTGAGTTTCCATCACTGAGTTACTTTATCAAAAAAGATCAATCATTTTAGTTAAACTTGATTCATTCATGCTGACTATTCCCAAATATTAATTAATTTTCTCCCAAATTTGTTGTCTCTAAGAAGTTTCCCTCACCAGCAGTGTGTAATTATTGGTTTATCTGCCCCCAATTTCTACACATGGTTTCTCTGGCAGCACCCCGTCTCCAGTGAGGACTGGAACCATGTTGTCAGACCCTCAGCTACTTCCTTCACCGATCAGATGGGGTAACTCTTCCATTACTGCAACTGATAACACTTCTTCCTCTATTTTCACTCTATGCAGAATTCTAACCACCTCCCTCTAACTGACAGCTCCTGTTGTCCCCTGGAGGCAGATACAGGGTATGCTTTCAGCATTATAGCCATGGCCTCTGCCCCCAATAGAATACTCCCCTTTTCTCCGTGAGCCATTGCATGTTTCTGCTGACTTCCCACTGTTTATATATTTGTAAAATACCTTTGGTTCCATTTGATGTTACCCTCTCATCTGCTCTTGTTCACTCAGGTCTCCCTTCATTCCCTTTTTGAGACCTCCTCTGTACTATTTACATTCACCTTGGTTCTTTACTGTCTTGGAAATCTTACCTTTGATATAAATCTTTCTCAGCGTCAAGTGACGGGAGACTGACTTAACAAAACTGGAGAACATTGTGATTGTGGCCATTTCCAGGCTGCATCTTGTTAAGTGTGAAATCCCGACTGGGATCCAGGCTTCGCACAGCTCCTGTCGGGGGAGGGTGATGGACAACCCCACACCCCTCGGCATCCGCTGCCATTGGTCAGGTAGCTCCGACAAGGTTCCGATGCTCGCACTGTGCAAGCCCACTAACCTGGTCAGAAACGCCTCCCCATCACGGTCTTCACTCGAGTCCCCTCGAGGGACCCACACATCAGTGCGTAGAGCAGTACCGACGTGTGGGCTCCTCCCTCCTGCAGGCACTGAGACCAGATTGCGTACACTCCTGTCTGGTCCCAGCCCCCTACTGCCAGTGTCTCACGGCCGCACACCCCTCTGGCCTACCTTGTCTTCCTCATAGTGTCAGTATCTGAGGTGGGGATCAGAGGCATCAGGCCCAAGGTGCAGTGCTCTCCCCTTCAGCGTCCTTCTCGGACTCTTTACCTCCTCCAGCTCCTCATCCTCCTGCTGAGAGTAAGGGTTGGGAAGTGGTGAGGTTGAAAGAGGTGACCTCCCTTCATAATCCACAAAGACCAAGCAGCACAAATAAGCTGCCGTGTGCACCTGTGTGGGAATGAAGTAGCAGATGCACAGATTAAGGTGTATTCACCAAAATCCAATGGATTAGTGAAAGCACTGGGCTTTCGAGATGTCTCTGCTCATCTCAGGAGCCGCTCATCCAGTTACATTGGGCAGTGAGTACAAGTGATCTCTCCTTTCCTCGTGGCCTTTGTCCTGTTTCTGGCTGTCTTTCCCCTTTACTGGTGGTCTCCCTTCTATCACGGTGGTCTCCCTCCTCTCTGGGTGATCTCCCTCCTGTTGCTGGTGACTCTGACCTGAACTTCAGATTAATGAAATCTTCCACAATCACCAATCCGTAATTTTTACACCTTTCAGTTAACCGAAACCAGATTTTCTCCTCTATCTCCTTCTTGTTGTCCACCCTTGTTCCTTAATTTGAACTGAAAAAGTCCTGCCCTTGAAGTCTCCACACCCCTCTCTTGTGCTGTAAGAGCCCACTGGATCGATACTGCCCGCTGGCCCTCTCTTCTTCCCGCATCTTTCCTGAGCAGAGCCACGTGCCAGGGAGGTGAGGAGTGTGTAAGGTGGGGAAGCAGGGGTACAGAGCCCCTCAATGGTCATTTAGAATAGGACGAGATCACAGACTCACATGCAGACATCTGCTGCCTAGCCTTACGGACTGCGAGTCCACCCCTCCAGAGGCCAGCAGACTCAAACTGCGACGCACACACCTGTTTCCGCTCACCCTGGGGCCTGTCCTGCCCTCCCCGGGGTCAGGCCTCTGTCATTGCCGTCTGATCAAAGCCTCATTTGGCAGCAAGCTGCTGCCAACCAACTTTGTTCCTTGTGCTACCTGCACATTTCTGCACATACCTGAAGCAATAGTATTTCAGAACAATTTTCCTTCTCCCAGCCCTCTGTAAACTTGGTTTTACCCTCCTAATGTTTCATCCTGATGCTCATTCCTTTTGCTGAATAATTTTTACCCCTTGCCACCAGAATAATTAGCTATAATGTCATCTATTTAGGTTCTGTGCTGGAGATTCATTGGAAAACATGAGAGGTGGGAACTGAAAGCAACCTTGTGGCATGTATTGCATAGGTGGAAGTAGGAGACAGTGAACAGATAAGAAGGGAAAGTATTTTAATTGGCAGGGTGCAGTTTAAGGTGTTCTGTAGGGGCCTGAGATGTTCGCTTTTTATGGGTGAGAGAATTGAGTTGTATTTTCATGGCTACCGATGACACTATTCGGAGTCACATGTAAATCAGTTGCAAAGCTGCATAATCCAGAAGCAAAATACCTCAGATGTTGGATATCTCAAATAAAAACAGAAGATGCTGGAAGTACTCAGGAGGTCAGGCAGCGTCTGTGGAGGGGGCGCAGAGTTGACATTTCTGGTTGCTGATCTTTCACCAGAACTCTGTATTCCTGGATGGGATTCAGCAGTGGATGACAATGAAAGGTGGTCGGTTTTAATTATAAAAGGACGTTGTTTATTAAGTGGGCAAAATGGTAGCAGATGGAGTTAAGCGCAGAGAAATGTGACATTATGAAATTTGTTCTTGTGGCTCTGTGTGGGTAACAGTTCCTTCTTCAATGAGCTAACTGGGAGGGGCGGTCAGTGACTCGACAGGTGGGTGCAGTTGTTTGCCTTCCCTAAGTTACCTCTGAGGAATGAGGCTTTGTGTCTGTTGTGGTCGAGGGAATTGCCACGTGGGAAGTTTGTTATTGGGATGAGGTGAATACTGATTTGATTACTGTCTGTGTCCACTTGGCATTGGTTGGAATGAAGCTGAGAGGCTTCAACACTGGGGGCTCTTAAGAGGGGCTTGGATGGGCACATGAATGAGAGGAAAATGGAGGGAAATGGGCATTCTGCAGGTAGGAGGAATTAGCTATGTTGACACAACATTGTGAGACGAAGGGCCTGTTCTGTGCTGTACTGTTCTATGTTCTATGTTCTAAACAGGCAGTACAGACCTTATGGAGTCAGATACTGAGCCTCCTGATTGTGGTTAGGCAGATGCAGACTGCCCAGAGCACTGATCTTACCTTTCAGTGAGTGTGACTAGTAACTATAAGGCTTAAGCTTTGGTGAAAGCACGGGTCAGAGCATCGGTTGTCAGTGGTGCCCCTCCACAGTTCAGCTAATGGGAGAGCTGATACCTTCAAACTTCATGTCTTCAGAGAAGTTATCCTGAAGTATCATGTTATCTGATGAGAAGTGTTGCCAGAGAACTGAGGTCTGCTGCACTTCAGTCGAAAGAGGGTCCGCAAGGAACGCTGAGTTATGTCAGACCTGGGTTTTAAATGCCTATGGGTCGTAGGGAGAAGGGAAACGGGGGCGGGGGGGGGGGGGGGGGAGGGAGGGAATGCATCGCTTCCACGTATTGCAAAATACAGCTTGAGTTAGTTGAGTTTGACGGGGGAGAGAGAAGAAAAGCTCCCAACTTCAGCAGAAGTTCGCAGCTCAGAGTGATAACGCTCTCACCTCCGTACCGGCAAGTTTCGGTTGGAGACCGGACTACAGAAACACGAGCACAAGATCCTAGCTGACATTTCTGGCGCACCGCTGAGGCACCTTGTTGGTGCTTCTGGTGATACAATAAATCGAAGCCCCTTTCTGTGTGAATGTAACAGATCCACAGTGGTTTCAGACAAGAGCAGGGGAGCCCTTCCAGTGTTCCGGCAAATATTTGCCCTCCAACCAACATCACTGGAACAGATTATCCAGTCATTATCAGGCTGTTACTTTGCGCAATTCCTGCATCAAAGCTAAAGCTACAAAAACTCCATTGGCTGTAAAGAATTTGCGATGTCTCAAAGTCCTGAGAGTTTCTGTGCAATTCAGGATCAAACTTTCTGTCTCACTGATAATCTAGATGTTCCAGTAAGAACTGACGAATGGTTTGGCATCCATTTTAAACAGAGTGTACATGGAGAGACAAATCACACAGGGACATTCAGAGAGAGGCAGCGAGGGGGATTGGGTCCTATTTTGCTATTGAGCCACTCAAACCTGTTCTGCTGTTCACTGTAATATTCACCTGCCGTCTCTGGATTGCGGATTAACCTACTCCAGCAAAAATCTATCAAGAGTTAAAATCATGAAAGGGAGATGGGGAGAGACACTGAGTTTGGGGTGTTGGGGGGGGGGGGGAGCCGGGGGAGATAAACGAATACAGAGCAGGGTCAGTGTAATCATGAAGGGGGGAAAGTTGGACACAGCTGGACACAGAGGATGAGAGAGAAATACTGGAAGAAAACAGACCATAAGAATCAAGAGAGCAAGAGAGAGAATGACACAGGCTGGTGGACAGGTATATAAAGAACACAAACGTCAAGGAACGTTGTTGCCTGAGTTTTGTCAGCGATACCACAGCCTGCTGTTTTAGTGTGAGGCAGGGAGGATGGTGGAGTTACATGATGAAAAACACTATGATGCTGGAGGAACTCAGCAGGCCAGTCAGCATCTGTGGAGAAAACCAGGCGGTCAACATTTTGGGTCAGGACCCTTCTTCAGGACTGAAGATGGGAAAAGGGGAAGCCCGATATATAGGAGGGGAAAGCAGAGCAGTGATAGGTGGACAGAAGAGGGGAGGCGGGGTGGGCACGAGGTGGTGATAGGTAGATGCGGGTAAGAGATAGTGATGGGCAGGTGCGGGGGAGGAGGGGAGAGCGGATCCACCGGGGGACGGGTTGTGGGGAAGGGGGGTGGAGATTACAAAGTGGGAGAATTCAATGTTAAGTAATCCCCACCGCCTTTCCCACAATCCCCCCTCCCCCCCACCCACCACGTTTCTTCCCTTTCCTAGCCTCTATTTTCTACTTTTTTTTGCTTTCTCTCCTTACCTTTGACCCATCCCCCAGTGGATCTGCTCTCCCCTCCTCCCCCACACCTGCCTATCACTCTCTCTTACCTGCATCTACCTATCACCACCCTGTGCCCACCCCGCCTCCCCTCTTCTGTCCACCTGTCACTGCTCTGCTTTTCCCTCCTATATATTGGGCTTCCCCTTTTCCTATCTTCAGTCAGGAAGAAGGGTCCTGACCGGAAACGTTGACTGCCTGCTTTTCTCCACGGATGCTGCCTGGCCTGCTGAGTTCCTCCAGCATCATCGTGTTTTTCATCTAGATTCCAGCATCTGCAGTCCTTTGTTTCTCTTCGCTGGAGTTACACGAATTGGAATCCAAGGCTTCCTACCTGGAATCCAACTAAAAGACGTGCCTCAAGAAATGTTGGATTTCACAAAGGATTAATGTTTTTTTCCAGTTCGCCAGGGGTTAATACTTCGTCCTGTTCACCGAGGGTTAACACTGTCCTGCCTGTTAATCCTAGTGACTTGTCCTCGCTCATTTGTTCACTCACTGCAGTGCTGTGGATGACAACAACGCTACCTGCTGAAAGCAGGAATCCCTCCTCTGAGCATTCTGACAGCGGGAGTCCGGAACGGAAAGTGGAATCAGAGTCGTGTCCTCGGATAGTATGTTGTGAATGCTGAATATTCTGTCGGCAAGGAGGGTGTGTGATCATCTAAGGGCTGGGGTTGGCTGTATGGTTTAGCATCGGACTGTCAGTTGGAGGAGAAGCACTTCCCATGGCCCTGTCTCGCTTGTGATTGAAGTTTTACTGACATCATTCCCAACACAATAGACTTTACTCAGGGGCTATTTTGATGTCAATATGAGGGTCTGCACTTGCACCAAAAGTAGCCCCACCTCTGATTTGTCCATCTCTGACTGTTAAGCACCCCCGTCACAGGTCCACCTCTGACTGTACAAACACCCTGTCACAAACAGGTCCATCTCTGAGTGTTAACCACCCTGTCACAAACAGGTCCATCTCTGACTGTACAAACACCCCTGTCACAAACAGGCCAATCTCTGACTGTACAAACACCCCTGTCACAAGCAGGCCAATCTCTGACTGTACAAACACCCTGTCACAAACAGGTCCGCCTCTGACTGTACAAACACCCCATCAGAAACAGGTCCATCTCTGACTGTTAAACACCCTGTCACAAACAGGTCCATCCCTGACTGTTAAACATCCCCTCAAAAACAGGTCCATCATTCATTGTACAAAGACCTTGTTATAAACAGATCCATTTCTGACTGTACAATGGCTCCATCACGAACAGGTCCATCTCTGACTGTACAAACACCCCCGTCACATACAAGACCCAGGGAGGCATGAACAATGAAGCAGTCTGATTCTTTCACATGTCTGTAATGGGCCCGTAGCCAGACACAGTGTGCTGGAGTCACTGGTTAATGATATCTCTGTTTAAAGTTTTACATTGTTGTCCATTCTTTATCTCGTGACTGATATATTTGAGCCAGCCCCAGTCTTGTATCTTCTGGTGCCTGTACCTTCATGCAGGAGCAGTTTGAATGAGCAACAGGAAGTACAGTGCCTTGGGATTGACGTCTACCTCCCAGGCACATCCGCTGAGGCCAAAGTAAAGCCTCTGCTGGGATCAGCACTACCTGCTGTTAAACGTGGGCCCCGCTGACACTGCATGACTCCAGGCAGTGAATCACCAGCCAAGTCCTGAAACGAAAGAGAATATTTCACAAAATACATCTTTCAAGTGCGCAAAGTGGCTTTGAATCAAAGTAATTGGTCTGTTTGTATATATTTCCCAACAGCTAAATTATGCCGTAAAATATGTTATTTTAATTAGCCAGTCATTGGAACACACATCCGAAGAAAGATTTTATTTTATCAGTAGGCACGTTGTACTCAACGCTGACCCGACCTCGCCTCTCAATGCATGCAACATAGGTATCTGATTAGTCAAGGTATCAAGGGATATGGGGACAAGGCCGGAAATTGGGGGTAGATAGGTATAGTTTTTAGTGTAGCCCATGGAGCAGACTCGATGGGCCGAATGGCCTACTTCTGCTCCTTTGTCTTGTGATATTGTGAACATAGGAGCAGGCTGGGAGAGGCTGGGATGGCATCACACCCAGGGTTAAAACTCTTCCAGTAATGCTGAATGAGAACCTATACATAGCCATATATTGGTTAAAAATAGAAATAAGTCCATGACTTGGGTCTGCAAGTGTATACATCATCTCCAATAACAGCCGTATCATCAGATATTGTCCTGACCTTCGGAGAGAAAACAGAACAAAGCAGATTCCAGAATCGAACAACACACTCTGACCCCAACCATTGCTGACCAGTGGTTGTGGATATAAAGATTATTTAATAATTTCCCACAGATGTTGGCTCTCGCTTAGGGTCAGCTCCTCAGCAGCTTGCCATGGTGAAGTGTGGGCTTCACTTGCTGCTGGGGTGGGATGAGGGAAGTGAGGTTCCCCAGCCTCCTGTTGTCTATTCAGAGCTGCTGGTGACACAGCTTGACTGGCGAGCGACAGATCTGTTCACATTGTGGGACCGCTGGGCACGAGAGTTTCACTGTGTTCAAGCGGTCGAATTATGTCTCTGAGAAATTAGTCAAAGAAAATTTCCAACGTAGAAGGAGGCCATTCAGCCCATTGTGTATGACCCTGTCAATTGAACCTAACACTGGGTCTGTGGTCCTGCAGGTCATAGCTCCAAATGTGGGTGAGGGTATCTGCCTCTCCCACCCTTCCCTGCAGTGGGTTGCTGAACCCCACCACCTTCCTTAATCTTCATTGTAACTCTTCTGCCAGTTACTTTAAATCTATGCAGGTGCAGAAAATAGTTAAGAGGGCAGCTGGTGTGTAGGCCTTTGCTGCAAGACTCTTTGAGCAAAGGGGCAAGGATGCTGTGCTCAGTTATACAGGGCTTTACTGAGACCACGCCTGGAGCGTGGACCTCGTGTGCAGCTTTGGACCCCTTACCTGAGATAGAATGTGCTTGTCACAGAGGGAGTACAACAAAGTTTCACCAAGAGTTTCACTGGATGGCAGGACGGTTTTACGAAGAGAGACTGGGTTGACGAGAGTTTTGAAGAATAAGGAGAACGGACAAAATTCTGAAAGTGCTGGATAGGCTGGATGGAGGGAGGACGTTTCCCCTGGCCGAGGAGTCTGGAACCAGGGGCGCAGTCTCAAGATCAGGGTAAGGCATTTAGGACAGAGATGAGGAAAAATATCTTCACTCAAGAGGGTGATCAACCTGTGGAACTCTCTGCCACAGAAGGAGATGGAGGCCAAGTCACTGAAAACATTTAAGAAGGAGATTTCTAGACGTAAAAAGCATCATGGGGTACGGGGAGAGGGCAGGAATGTGGTGTTGGGATGAAGGATGAGCCGTGATCGGATTGAATGGCAGAGCAGGACTTGAAGGGCTGAATGGCATACCTCTGCTTTTATTTTTCAATGTTCTATGTTTCCATGCCTCATGGTTTTTGACTGCTCAGCTAAGGGGAATAGATCGTTCCTACTCACTCAGTCTAGGCCCCTCATAATTTTATACAGTTCAATCAAGCCTCCCGCCGCTTCTTTTATTCCAAAGGAAAACAATCCCAGCTTCTCCGATCTTTCCTGAGCACTGAAATTTTCCAGTCCAGGCAACATCTCCATACATCTCCTCTGCGCCCCCTCCAGTACAATCTCACCCTTCCCGTAATGTGATGCCAGAACTGTATGCAGTACTCAAGCTGCGACCTAATGACTACCGTGTGCAATCTTACCAAAACAGCCCTGCTCCTGCAATTCCTGCCTCACCACATGATTGACCTGTCCAGCTACCTAAGGAACTGCATTGTACACTCCAAAGTCCACTCCTTCTTTCACCCAACTCAATGTCCCTCCATTTATTGTATATTCCCACCCCCGGCTGCACCTCCTCAAGAAGAAGGGTCCTGACCCAAAACGTTGACCGCCTGCTTTTCTCCACGGATGCTGCCTGGCCTGCTGAGTTCCTCCAGCATCGTCGTGTTTTTCATCGAAATTTCAGCATCTGCAGTCCTTTGTTTCTCTTGTATCTCCTGAAAAGGCATTACCTGACTCTTCTCTGGATTCATTTCCATTTGTTATCTTTCGGCCCAGTTGATCAAACCATCATTCTGCAGACTAAAATATTCCTCCTCACTGTTCACCCTGAAGCTCATCTTTGTATCATCTGCAAACTTCTTCATCTTGCCCTGTGCATTTAAACCTGAATCATAAAATGCTACATGAAGCAAGTTACTGTGTACTCAGCTCCTTTGGGAACAGCTATCCCCCATTAGCCTTTGCTTTCAGTCACTGGGCCGATTTTGGATCCATTTTGCCTTTCTTCCTTGGATACCACAGGCTTTTACTTTTCGGAGCCTCCTGCCATCTGGGACCTTGTCAAAAGCCTCGCCAAAGTCCTTGAAGACTACATCATATTTACATCAATGGTGCTGAGGTCGAGGGGGTTGAGAGCTTCAAGTTCCTAGGAGTGAACATCACCAATAGCCTGTCCTGGTCCAACCATGTAGATGCACGCTCAAGAAAGCTCACCAGCGCCTCTACTTCCTTAGGAGGCTAAGGAAATTTGGCAGTCACCTTTGACGCTCACCAATTTTTTTAGATGCACTGTAGAAAGCATCCTATCCAGCTGCATCATGGCTTGGTACGGCAACTGCTCCACCCGAGACCCCAAGAAACTGCAGAGAGTTGTGGACACAGCTCAGCACATCACGGAAACCAGCCTCCCCTCCATGGACTCTGTCTACACTTCTCACTGCCTCGGTAAAGCAGCCAACATAATCAAAGACCCCTCCCACCCCGGACATTCTCTCTTCTCTCCTCTTCCATCAGGCAGAAGATACAAAAGCCTGAAAGCACGTACCACCAGGCTCAAGGACAGTTTCTATCCCGCTGTTATAAGACTATTGAATGGTTCCCTAGTACAATAAGATGGACTCTTGCCCCCACAATCTACCTCGTTATGACCTTGCACCTTATTGTCTGTCTGCACGGCACTTTCTCTGTAACTGTAACACTTTATTCTGCATTCTGTTATTGTTTTCCCTTGTACTACCTCAATGCACTGATGTGATGAAATGATCTGTATGGATGGCATGCAAAGCAAAGTCTTTTACTGTACCTTGGTACACATGACAATAATAATAAGCCAATTAACCAATTGACCTATCAACCTTTATCAACCATTCTCGTGACCTCTTCAAAAAGAATTCAACCATTAGTCAGACATGGTTTTCCCAGAACAAATCCATGCTGATCATTCCAGATCTTTCGAAACGAAGATTTATACCGTCCCTTAGAATAGATTCCAATGATTCGGCCATCACTGAACTTTCAGGAGAAGCTTTTAGCTTTCAGGCATTCAATTTTGAACGTCCTCAGATTACTCCCATTATCCCTTCTTTCCATTTTAAGCAATGTCACCAGTCTTCCAATCCAAAATCATCAATCCTGTATTCCTACAGCATCGTGATGAGGCCACATCTGACGTACTGTGTACAACTTTGTTCCCCTTATTTAAAGAAGAACATACTGCCCATGGAGGCAGTCCAACAGAGATTCACCAGACTCGTTCCTGGGATGGGAGGGCTTCCTATCACAAGTATGTAAGGAAATTAGATCCATATTCTTGGATAGTTTTCAGGAATGAAGGTTGATCTTATTGAAACATTTAAGATCCCTGGGGGTGGTGTGACAGGGTAGATGTCAAGATGTTTCCACTAGCGGGACAGTCTCAAATAGGAAGACATAGTTACAAAGTAAGGGGCTGGTCATTTAAAACTGAGGTGCGTAAGAGTTTGTCCTCACAGAGGGTGGTAAACCTCTGGAATTCTCTACCACAAAGAGTTGTGGAGGCTGGGTCATTGGGAGGGGTGTTTAAAGAGGAGGTAGGTACATTTTATAAAGATTGGGGAACTGAGGACGAAGGAGAACTGGTACAGAAGAGGAGATAAGGCCAGGGCCAAATCAACCATGATCGTATTGAATGGTAGGGTAGGTTTGAGGGGTCGCGTGGCTTATTCCTGCTCCTAGTTTCTTGTGTTTTATGTCCTGTAGCCAGGGAGGATGGCTAACGTGTAGGCAGAGCTACGGCAAATTCTCTGCCTTGCTTCCTTTAACAGCCTGGGATATTTTCATCCGGGCCTGGTGATTTATCCATTTTCAGAGATGATAACCCTTTTAGCTTTTCTGCTTTTAGTATGTTTATCCCAGAGGTATTTAACACTTGCTTCCTTAACTAGAATAGCTGCATCATTCCCCTTTTTTATGAAGGCTGTTCCAAAAATTCATTAAGAACATTCCCCATCCTCAACCTCCACACACAGTTCACCCTTCCTGCCTCTGATAACTTTCCTGAGTTCTCATTTAGATCCTTGAAGCTAGGCCATGTTGATGAGAGAACCTTCACAACTCAAATTCACATAGCTGTCAGAAAGGGCTGCTGAAAGGATTAAAGGCTATTTACAGTAAGTTCTTGCTGTGGGTTGATTTGATGCCAAGGTCATGAGAGTATTTGAAGAGGCCAGTGGGAAATCCTGCATGTACTTTGGAAGTTCAATGCTCTGAAGCAGCAGTGTGGGGAGATTCACAATCATACCTTCTGAAGACCTGTGTTTGGTTTGCATCTGGTTGGGTTTATTGAAATAAATATTTTTAATTGTCTAAGCACTCATTATTAGCAACAAAAATCCTTGTGGGCCTGGCAATATAGCTGGTTGGCTATCATGGTGAATCAGGCTATTGGCAATAAGGAGTTGGTTAGCCTTCTGACTGGTGATGTATAATGACGGCTGGGCTGCCAATTCTTCTGGATCCTTGACAATGGAAGGTGGATGTCCCAGCATCTGCAGTGAGCAACCTTGGAGAAAGGCACTTCATACTGACAGTTCTTGCCATTGGTTCTGCTCTGGTGACAGGTATAGACAGCATTGCAAAGCTTCTGCGGTTGGAAAAGTGTTCACATCAGAATGCCTGTAGACTAAAACCTTCTCAAAGTCAATGCTGATTGCTCAGCCTTTGCTTACTCTACAGTGGCGGAGAGTATTGATGTGCAGTCACACAATCCACTTGCATCCAGTCAGTGGATTCTGGTTTCATTGTCACCAACTGCACATCAGAACAATCAAAGGAAGAATTTAGAGTTTGGGTTACATAGAACACAGAATAGTGCAGCACAGGACAGGCCCTTTGGCCCACGATGTTGTGCTGAACAAATTAAACCAATGACTCCTAATTAATCTAAACCCTCTTCCCCACACATTGACCATATCCCTCCCTTCTCTGTATATTCATGTGCCTATCTAAGAGTCTCTCAAATGGTCCTATGCCATCACCACCCCTAGTACCACATTCCAGACACCCACCACTCTCTGTGTAAAGAACTTGCCTCGCCTATCCCCTTTATACTTTCCCCTCTCATCTTAAATACATGTCCTCTAGTACTAGAGATTTTGATCCTGGGAAAAAGACACTGACTCTCTATCTATACCTTGCATAATTTTATAACCCGCTATCAAATCTCCCCTCAGCCTCCGCCGCTCTAGAGAAAACAGCCCCAGCTTGTCCAACCTCTCCTCATAGCACATGTCCTCCAAACCAGGCAGAATCCCAGTAAACCTCCTCTGCACCCTTTCCAAAATCTTTCCTGTAGTGAGGTGACCAGAATTGAATGTGGCCTAAACAGAGTTTTATAAAGCTGTAATATAACCTCCTAGCTCTTGAACTCAATGCTACGACAATGCTACAACTAATGACTAATGTCAAACTTACAGAATTATTTATAATCTTAGGACAAGCAACACACCTCAAAGACGTGCATGAGATCACAAATACTTCATTAACTTAGGAAAGTTAGAGTCCAAAACCAATTGCCATACGCCTTCTTTACTGCTCTATCAACCTGTGCAGCCATTTTTAGGGAGCCATGTACCAGGATCCCAAGATCCCTCTGTTCAACAACGCTGTTAAGGACCCTGCCATTAACTGTGTACTCTCCCTATATGTTGGATCTCCCAAAGTGCAGCACCTGACACTTGCCCGGATTAAACTCCATCTGCCAGTTCTCCGCCCATATCTGCAACTGATCTATATCCCACTGTAATTCTATGCAATCCGCAACAACACCAATCTTTGTGTCATCTGCAAACTTACTCACCCGCCCTACCACATTTTCAGCCAAATTATTTACATATATGACAAACAACAGAGGTCCCAGTACAGATCCCTCAGATCCCTGCGGAACGCCACTTTAAAAAAAACAAATTTTATCACTTTACATTTGTAAGCTACATTGGGATACATTCACACCTAGTGAATATGATTTTTCATAATGAGAGCCCAATAATATTTAAGAAACAATATCAATTTACAAAGGTGGCCTAGGAAATCAGGAACAAAGAGCTGGAAATATCCCAGAGAGAGGCATGAAGACTTTATTTAATAGAAACACCACTGACAATAGTGAAGTGTCTGGGTTTCATGTACAGACATTTATAAATGTCAAACTTACAGAATTATTTATAATCTTAGGACAAGCAACACACCTCAAAGACGTGCATGAGATCACAAATACTTCATTAACTTAGGAAAGTTAGAGTCCAAAACCAATTGCCAAATTAATCAGCAAGCCAATCGAAGCGTAAAATAATGAAGATAAAGGAGCTTTGAGAATGTTTAATTGGGAAGGATGTGGGAAATGTCACGAGTGTAGAAAGGGCAATCATACCAATGCCATAGAAATTGGATATGACTATAGGTTACTCCAGAATAAGAATTCATTCTAGTGATGACTCATCAAAATGTACAATATTTTCAAGGCTGAGTTAGATGAATTGTTGTTAGCTGAGGCTATGGAGCTAGAGTGGAAACATAAAGCTGAGGTACAGGCTTTCGTACTGATTGGTGCACAGCACAAAGTTCTCGGACCACATCCGGCCCATGACACCTTCCTTTCTGACCTGCCCCACAGCCGTTGACAGGTCAGTGAGGGCTCTGTAGAGGGACGCTTGATTTCCTTCCATGTGGAAGCCAAACTTCTCCAAGTTAATTACCTAAACTGTGACTGTTCTATTACATAATGGGACTATTGTTTTATACACCATCGATGCACATCACTGCTCATGATCAACTAAACCTGTCACTGCATGCTTGCAATCACCATTTTGTCAGTGGTGGCTGGAAGATTGGGACCACTCCAAGCTTTTCAATGTTTAGTAAATCAGCGAGGGTTGAGCCTATTTCTCAACTCCAAATAACCAACTGAAATTCATTAATAATGATGAATCTCAATCACTGTTAAGTATTGTTAGTCTGTGAGCACAGTCCTTAAAGAATGTTTCTGGAACATCACAGGTAGAGGTTGGGGGAACTTCTCCAACCCATCTGCCAGATGTGGAACAGTGATGTTGTCTGGAGCCTCAGTACATGGACAGATGTTGGAAAACTGCAGGTGTGAGGAGAGTTAAAGGGGAAGTACCCTGTACTACCTCAATGCACTCTGTACTACCTCAATGCACTGTGTAATGAATCGATCTGTACGAACGATATGCAAGACAAGTTTTTCACTGTACCTCGGTACACGTGACAATAATAAACCAATTCCAATACCAATACCAAGTAAGACTGAGAAATTATACCCTCAACCCTCCCTCCCTGCATCCCCAACCTAGACCATTGCATTAGAAGCTTGGCTGCTCTGAGATGATCCTGTCTGACGTGTTGCTCTGGGCAGGGTGTGGGTATTGTTGGAGGGAGCTCCCGTGGGGTAGGGAGGAGGAGTTGCGACAAGTTACGTGGGTTCACCCTTCTGCTCCGTGCAGTGACCACAGGGGCACTGGTCACACAGTGTGTCCTGGGAGAGGTCCTGGGAAGAGTCACATTCTGCAGAAAGAAAACTAAATACATTTAGTGTCCAAAATAAATGCCCTAACTTATCATTTGATCTGCAAGTTTACCAGTGCTTTGCTGGGGTAAGATATTTGATTTATGGTTAGGTAGTTGCTCCCGTAGACACCCTGTACGTGCTTGGTGGTCACTAACCTTCCCCCAACCTAACTTCAAATTTAAATTGGTAAATTAGTAAATTGGTTTATTTTTGCCACATGTACCGAGGTAGAGCGAAAAACTTGTCTTGCAGACCATTCATACAGATCAATTCATTACACAGTGCATTGAGGTAGTACAAGGGAAAACAATAACAGAGTGCAGAATAAAGTGTTACAGTTACAGAGAACTGGTTTCAGTTCTGGTTTTACCAGAACTGGTTTAACTGAATTAGTTTCAGAACAGGCATAAACTGTAACTTGGCAGGTCAAACTCTTGTATGGAGGTGGAGGGTTGGGGAGTTGGGGTGAGGATGGGTGTGGGAAGATGAGCTGTCCGGGGTCACAGAAATTCTGAAAGTTCTGGCTTTCCCATCAGTTGGTTCGGAAGAGTTAAAAACACAACAGAGTTGTTGTGGTCCATTGAGTACAGGGTTGGGGCTGGTGAGTGGTGGTGGGGGAACAGTGGGGGAAGCTTGCCTTGTTTTGATTGAAATTTAATTGAATTTGTAAAGTGCTTGATATTCAAAGTGCTTTCTGAATATAAGCTTACACTGTTAGTGAGTCTCCAGTTAAGGCTGGTACTGCCTATAAACACAAGCAGATAATCTGTCAATCTCATAAACAACAAGGAAGAAATCCCAGCATTTTTAACTAAGAAAACCAATACTCTTTGAACACAAGCTTGCCTAGTAATAAATTTTAGCATTCGTGTCTTGTCTATGTCTATCAGGCTATGTGTGGTTAAAGTAAAACATGTTCTACGTGAGTGGCCCTCTGAATTTATTTGGAAAATGACACCCATTGTTTATGGTCTGTACCCGATAATGAGTTGTATGTTTTGGGCTTAACTGTCTTGCCTTTTTAGATACAGAAACTGATTTCTCAGTTAATTGAACATAATGGTAAACCCGAACGCAAAATATTTTCAAGTTTGACTAAGCACAAGAATTGAAAAAGAATAAATATTGGTGATCAAACCCTGCTAAAGTGGTTCAGTGGCTTGCCAACCCAGACTGAGCGCAGGCTGAAGTGTGAGACTGGAGATCTGTTTGCTTTTCCCTGTCTCCCCCCCCAGCAGCAAGCAGGGGTGACTTGTGACTTCTGGATTTGGTTCAAGTTGATTTGCTTTTTAATAGTATTTGCCTCAGCTGATATCCCAGTGCTGAAGTAGCTGGTGTAAAACTCCATTTGATAACCAACTTTTTCAAGGTTCTGTTCTTGCAGCATTGTCACTTCACCAGTGACACTTGACCACACTGTTCTTTACAGAACTAAATTAGCTCCTAAATTTTTCCAATACAAATGATTCAATTTCTACTGATTATAAGCTTCATACAAACACTTTTAGCTATTTTACATATTACTAGTTGTTCAATAATATTACAGAATCCCATCTTAAAAGAATTACTAGGATCAAAATGCCTAATACCAGAGGACGTGCATTTAAGGTGAGAGGGGGCAAGTTTGAAGGAGATGTGAACAAGGCAAATTTTTTTTATATATAAAGAAAGTGGTGGTGGTGCTGGAATGCACTGCCAAGGGTGACAGTGGAGGCAGATATGATAGTAGTGTTTAAGAGGCTCTCAGGTACATGAATGTGCAGGAAAAGGAAGGATATGGACATTGTGTAGCCAGAAGAGATTAGTTAGGTGTTTTTAATTAGTTTGGCACAACATTGTGGGCTGAAGGGCCTGTTCCTGTGCTGTACTGTTCTATGAATAAATCTGACCATGGCTCAAAATAGATGGAAAAACACTATGATGCTGGAGGAACTCAGCAGGCCAGGCAACATCCGTGCAGAAAAACAACTGGAATCTAGATGAAAAACAGAGTCCTGAAGAAGGGTCCTGACCGGAAACATTGACCTCCTGCTTTTCTCCACGGATGCTGCCTGGCCTGCTGAGTTCCTCCAGCATCATTGTGTTTTTCATCTAGATTCCAGCATCTGCAGTTCTTTGTTTCTCTGTGGCTCCAAACAGGTTGTGCATCATTGACCTAACTGAAAGATGAGGAGAAAGCTACTCCTCCATTGACATTTGGAGCAGTGTTCTGACCCACTGCCTGGTGTAGGATGCTATCTCCACCGAGTCCCCCTGTGTTTAAAGCAGGCAGGGATTGAACGATCACCACATTCAGTCTGACCCAGGGACTTTGTGAAAGATAACTGAAGAGAATCTCTTTTTCCTTGATGACCCACCTTGACTTATGAGGTGAGAATAACTCATCGTAATGGCTGACGCTACCTTTTCTATCTGATAACCCAGAGATGTACATCTGCTGGTGACTTAACAGTCACCTCTTCCCAACTGCAGTGTCTCCATAGCTGAGGCCGAACTTTGCTGGTATCTGTTGTTTTCACAACTGTTTTCATTATCCACTTCCTCTTACATGATCTTGGAGCTAAGTTTCACATTCTCCACTGTAGACACAGGCTGCAAGCCCTGGTTGTTAAGTATCTGGACCACCTGTCCTTTAAGTGTGCAAGAATTCAGTTCGAACTGTATCACCGTGTTTATGAGTCACTTTCACATTTGTCTTACTAACACTCAATATTTTGATTCTCATGTTTTCTGTTATGACAGACTGGGAGAACGGAGCAATGATCCTTGTGACACCAGCTAGATGTGCAGCCCTATCTCTCAGCATCAAACGTGCAGTAATCGGGTTGTCCTGTTGTATAGACAGGAGCAGTAACATTCTAACTGAAGTGCTGCTCTCTTGTTCTAGTGAAGGTTGGCTTGGAGATTCCAGGTTTTCATCTGTGTGAAAAGAAGGTCGTAGAGCTTACAGCATAGAGGAAGGTTACTCAGCTCACTGCCAGTGTTTGGCTCCACCCAAGTCTAATCACCCAACCACCCTCACCCTGGTTCCTCCATCACTGTCAGCATGTCTTTCTATCCTTTCCTCCCTCGTACACATAGTGTGAAGGAGTGAACACTCATACACTCTCGCCTTCCCTTAGATGCGCCTGTGCCTCGCGGGTAACGAGTCCCACATTCTAACACTATCTGAGTCGAAAAGTTTCTACTGACTCTTACATTGGAGTTTTTAGTAACTATCCTGTATTTATGGTTGCTAATTTTGGACTCTTCCACAATTGGAAACATCTTATTTGTATCATTCCCAATAAGCTCCCTCATACGTTTAAAAAAATGTATTGAGTCAATTTCAGCTTTTTATTGAGAGGAAGGAACCCGGGCTATAAATCTCTTCAGTCTACTCTTTCTTGCGTTCTATTCTGTCAGTCTGACTCCCATCACTGTAGCTCTCTGACATCTTCTGCAGTGCCTGTATGCCCCCTTTGCAACATGGAGTCTAGAGCTCTACACAATACTCCAAATCAATGAAAGCACAGGGATTAGAGGTGCTATTTTAAAAGCTGCCAGATCAGGATGTACAGTTAATATCGATGAAGATGTTACCAAAATACGAGAAGTTAATAAATACAGCGTCAACGTGAAACCAGCTCCAATGTAGATAACAGGAGGGGTAAGGGATTATGATTGGGGATTGGAAAAGCAGACACAACTTGAAAAATAATTAGGCTAATTGGGCAGGGAAACAGAGGGATCCAGGGTATAGATTCACTAACCACTTAAAGAGCAGAGACTAAATGCCCTAACCATGCAAAAAAAAAACTGTTGACGTTTATTTCTGGAAGAATAAAATCAAAAGGCAGCAAAATGGTCTCTTCGGAAATTAACTCTGTTAAAAAATTTTCCATTATTTCTCTGCTTGGTTCTCCACTTCCTTTATCATTAATTAAACTAACAGATAATTTAGTAGTTAAACATGCCTTGAGGATTTGGTTACAATTTAGAAAATATTTTGGCTTATGGAGTTTTTCTTTGTCTAGTCCCGTTTTCTCTAATTACTTTTTTTAAACCTTCTATGACTGATGTAGTTTTTAAAGAGTGGGACAAATTAGGTATTACTTGTTTTCAAGATCTGTTTGTTGGAGGAAATCTTTCTTCGTTTGAACAATTGTCTACCAAGTATAATTTACCAAAAACTCATTTTTTTAGATATTTACAAATTAGAGATTTTCTGTGATCTCAATTACATTCTTTTCCTTTGTGTCCCAATAAGAATTTATTAGATGTAATTTTTAAGTTGGAACCCTTTCAGGATAGCTCAATATCTAATACTTATGACAGATTACTAGGAATGAGTAAGGTGCCACTAGATAACATTAAAAACGCCTGGGAACGAGATTTGCAGATGTCAATTTCCGAGGAAACTTGGAATGAAATTTTCAAGTTGGTTAATACTTCATCATTATGTGCTCGTCACTCTCTCCTTCAATTTAAAGTGGTCCATGGAGCTCACTTGTCTAAAGATAAACTATCCTGTTTTTATTCTGATCCTTAATTCACATGTTTTGGAGTTGTCAGAGTCTTAAAAAATATTGGACGGAGGTCTTTCATACTTTTTCCGTACTTTCTAAAATAAATTTTAAACTTAATCCTTTGGCTGCACTATTTGGGATTGTTGGAGAAAAAGATATAATTTTGAAGACTTCTGATTTACATATTCTGGCTTTTATTTCTCTTATAGCCAGCAGAGCAGTATTGCTTAAATGGAAGGAAGCTACTCCACCTACGCATGTTCAATGGTTACAGGATGTTATGTCGTACTTGAATCTAGAGAAGATTCGCTGTTCAGTTTTTGAATCTAACCTAGACTTTCAAACCCTGTGGGGACCCTTTTTGAATTATTTTCAAAACCTCTGATTTGGGGACTAAAATGCAGATATCGGCTGACACTGTTACGTTTTTTAAGGTTTTTCCTTGCTTTCTACTATCTAGCAGCTTCGGGTTTTGGTAGTGGGGGTAGATTTTTTTGTAATAAAATATTTCAATTTTTTCTTTCCTTATTAACTACTATATGTGATTATTGATTTAGAGTATTGTAGTCCTAAGTACGACTTAATACAATGTATTCAGTAGTATTTTTACTTCCTTTTTTGATGCATGTACTCTGTATTTTTTTCATGGATTTAATAAAAATATTGTAAAGAAAAGGCAGCAAAGTTGTGTTAAACACATAGAAGCTTATCTTTACCAGTGAATCCATGGCCCTGGATTCTTTTGATTCACTACATAATTAGACTCTTATTTTCCAACGTGAGTCCTGAAGTCAAAATGCCCCCTCTCGTACTACCTACATTGAAATTGATTTTCCACTCGGACATTGATTCTGTGTTAATAACACCTTATATTTTGACAACATTTTCCTTGGTATTCACTCTACTTCCTGATTTGGCAGAGTTTACAATTGTGCTTCTGATCCCCATGCATACATTGTTTCTGTGAGTGTTGAAGGGCTGTGCACTGACTGCTAGTCCCCAGGGAACACCACTTCCCTTCTTTCAGTAGTCTGAGGAACAACCATTAACTCTGTTCTCTGTTCACAGATGTGAAGTCAGCTCATTTTCCTTCCGCATGTTGTACTCTGCCTCAATCTGCTCCTGTAGCACCTTGCTGAAAGCCTTTTTGAAACTATCTACCATTTTCTCCTTGTCTACTTATTTTGTTTCATCTTCAGTGTATTCAATAAGAAGCATGACCTTCCCTTTTGAAATCCATGCTGCCTTTTCTTTATTGTATTTTTGGTTTCTAGATGTTATTACATCTTTGAATAAAGATTCCATTATCTTTTCTGCCACTAGGCTAACTGGTCAATAGTTCAACTTGTTCTATCTTTTTTGCTTGTAAATATAGGGATCACGTTAGCTTTCATTTAGTCCTCTGGCACTATTCCGTTTTGCAACAAATCATTATAAATATGTTATATTCACCCTGCGATCACAGCCTGACTTCCTTTGGTATGTACAGAGGTTGTCCATCCAGACCAGGGGCCTATCCTTTCCAGTTTACAAATTATTCCCTCTTTGTTCTACTTTAAATATTTTTACTAATGTCATGTTCATCTTGCTCTTCTCGCTTGAAAACAGTGATGCAAGTTATTTGTTCAAAATTGTGACCAACTTATTACTTCAGCTATTGCTTTATCTGTCTCTTTGTCCGTCTTTGGTTTTCTGGGATCGCAAGACCCCCGCCTGTTCTCCTATCGTTCCTGGTGACTAGATCCAGGAGGGTTAGTCCTCTCATTGGGCTTCCTACATACTCAATGCAAAAGGGTCCTGTGCACACTGTGAAAACTCAGTGTTATTTTCCATTTTCCTTACCTTTCATGTGTTTAATTCGATCTTTGATTATTCCCAAGACTGTTATTCTATGTAGAAGGTACCGACTTGTTTCCAGTTTAATAATAAATTATGAGCACACATTTATAGTCAGAGTGTCCCAAGTTGTCCCAATCAAAAAACTGCAGACGCTGGAAATCTGAAACAAAACCTGAAAATGCTGCAAACACTCAGCAGGTCAGGCAGCATCTGTGGAGCGAGAAACAGAGGTAATGTTTCAGGTTGGAGACCTTTCCCTTCCCATAAATACTACCTGACCTGCAGAGTGCTTCCAGCGTTTTCTGTTTTTGTTTTGGATTTCCTGCAATTTTTAAATTTTCATTACTTGTCAAACTGGGCAGCATGTATTGTAAGTGGGAAATGTGCAAAGTGAGCAGTTGGTGATGTGAATCTTTGTGTGAGACTGTTTAGATACCAACCTTGTTAAGATGTCCGATGACAATCCAGTTAACATGCTAAATCTGTCATTTACCTTCTGAAAGAATAAACCCAGTCTCACTTCACCACAGTTTCCACCTTCCTACCTTACCTTTGTCGGTGACCTGCTTGGCAAACTGTTGACTATGATTCATGAATATAAGGTCCAACTGAATCATCGCTCAAAACCACATTTATAGATCCAATCAAAACCAACTGATGCAATCGATGACTAGTCACCAGGTGAATGACCTTCAGCCTTTGTAGGCTTCCTTCTGTGTCCTCTGGAGCAGAACGTGTGCACAAGCTCAACCTCAGGGGAGCTGGCACCTGAACTCAGTCTGGACAGTTCTCTACTCATGTCCAGCGACTCACTGGAAGCAGGACCCTCGTCGTGGCTCCCCGCGCACCCCCCTCCCCCCCCCCCCCCCCCCCCCCCCCCACAGTAGGTGACAAGCTGGTGTGTGAGCTGGTGGCTGTAGGTGTCGGAACGAGTACTGGGTGCCTCCCTCCTCCTTTCTGTCACTGTACACATGAGGCCCCAGGCAGGCAGAAGCTCCTGGCTATCTGGGATGAATATAGAGTTGTGCTGAGATGTGTATCTGCACACTGCCTGCAGCTTGTCGTCTGAAGCGATTGTGGGATGTGAGAAAGAAAATGAAGGTTCAGCACGCCATTGTCAAAGTGACCTTTGTGCCTGTGTCTCTGATGCAATGTGTCTGTGATGCTGCTGCAAGTAAGTTTTTCATTGCACCTATACACACATGTACTTGTGCGTATGACAATAAACTCGACTTTGATCCCTTCCCGTGATCCCAAAGCCAAAACCCTCCAGTCCACCGAGCAAATGGACATTGCCTTATTCCCCCATCGATCTGTTGTGGCCAAGCCTGATTCTGCAGCAGAGGGCACGGTGCTAGTGAGTACCTGCTGCATGCCAGGGTAATGAGTCTATAGAGAGTATCAGCAAGTGGCAGCTGAGACATGGGTGTTAGCTCTGGTGTCTGAGACTGAAGTGGATGTTTACACATTGGGGATCTCTCCCAACTGGAGGAGGGCAGGCGCGGTAGTGTAGCGGTTAGCGTAACGCTATTACAGCGCCAGCAACCCAGGTTCAATTCCGGCCGCTGTCTGTAAGGAGTTTGTACGTTCTCCCCGTGTCTGCGTGGGTTTCCTCCGGGTGCTCCGGTTTCCTCCCACATTCCAAAGACGTACAGGTTAGAAAGTTGTGGGCATGCTACGTTGGCGCCGTAAGCGTGGCGACACTTGTGGGCTGCCCCCTAGAACACTCTACGCAAAAGATGCATTTCACTGTGTGTTTCGATGTACGTGTGACTAATAAAGATACCTTACCTTGTGGTTCTATGAGCAGTGCCTGAGCAGTCTGAGTGGCTGTGGTGCACTTGTCAGGAGGTGGTTACCACTAACCTTGACAGAGGGGGTCATAGATTTGCTGCAGCATTTGGAGTATAATTCCCACCATCAACTCACCCCCACAGACCTTTGCTAGGTTCGTTCAGCTTGTAGGCGAGATGATGTTCAGCTGGGAGTGGAGACGGACTGATCACACACCCCAACACCAGCACCAATTTGCCAACTTAGCCTCTGTTGACTTAGAAGTTTGTCTGGTGCCTTCAGGAGCTTTTCCTGGCCACAGCGAACTTCAGTGGCCTCCCCCAGCTGAAGAGCTGGGCACTGCTCTCTGCAGTTTCCACCCCCCCCCCCCCCCCCAGCACACAGCAACTGAATGAAAGTACAGTGAGTCCAGGATCAGGCTGAGCCTGGGGATTTGGTGAGGGAGGCAGGCTGGCGATCAGGGCACTGATGGGGATGGGGAGGCGCTGGGACGTCAGGGCCTGATACCTGGCGAGCTTTCCAATGACTGATACTTTGAGGGGAAGGGGGAGATCTGAGCCTCTATCACAAGACTGGGCATGGAGTGAGCGTTCATCAGTGGGGTTAGCATAATTGGGGCGTGCAGCTGGTGGGAAGGTGAGGAAACCAGGTACGTGTTAAATTAAAGTACTCAGGACAAACATGAGTGGGGATATCAGTGTATTTGCTCTTGCTCAGACTCCTTTAGACACTGTGCTGAGATCTGCTTCAGGAGGTCCCTGTGTAAACAGCACTGGGCAGTTCCTGGAGGGTCCAAGGACAGGCACTGTTTAGAACAATGTAATTTAATCTCATGCACAGAGAATTATGTCATCCCATGCACCGCTGAGGTACAAGTCACACTGGGTGCTCTCACGTGTGATCCATGACCGGAAGTGTCCGGTCAAATTTCCAAGTGGTGTGATTCAACCTGGAAATAGTTGGAACTGTGTCCTTCTCTGGATATTGAATTTCAGGCATGTAGTGCTCCCTCCTTATAGTCACAGAACACACACACACACACACACACACACACACATATACAGTGTAGTTCTGTGAGTTGGAGTCTGATTGAAGTCAATCAAATTGGATCCATGTCTGAAAGGCAACGAGCTGGTACTGGTATCGGTATTGGTTTATTATTGTCACTTGTACTTAGGTACAGTGAAAAACTTGTCTTGCATGCCGATCGTACAGGTCAATTCATTACACAGTGCAGTTACAGTGAATTAGTACAGAGTGCATTGATGTAGTACAGGTAAAAACAATAACAGTACAGAATAAAGTGTCACAGCTACAGAGGAAGTGCAGTGCAGGTAGACAATGAGGTGCAGGTTACAACAAGGTAGATTGTGAGGTCAAGGGTCCATCTCATCGTATAAGGGAACCATTCAATAGTCTTATCACAGTGGGGTGGAAGCTGTCCTTGAGCCTGGTGGTATGTGCCCTCAGGCTCCTGTATCTTCTGTCTGATGGGAGAGGAGAGAAGGAGAATGACCCGGGTGAGTGGGGTCTTTGATTATGCTGGCTGCTTCACCAAGGCAGTCAGAGGTATAGACGGAGTCCAAGGAGGGGAGGCTGGTTTCCGTGACACACTGGGCTATGTCCACTACTCTCTGCAGTTTCTTGCAGTCCTGGGCAGAGCAGTTGCCATACCAAGCCGTGATGCGTCCAGATAGGATGCTTTCTACGGTGCATCGATAAAAGTTGGTGAGTGTCACAGGGGACATACCAAATTTCTTTAGCCTTCTGAGGAATTAGAGGCGCTGGTGAGCTTGCTTGGCTGTCGTGTCCACGTGATTGGACCAGGATAGGCTATTGGTGATGTTCACTCCCAGGAACTTGAAGCTCTCAACCCTCTCGACCTCGGCACCACTGATGTAGACAGGTGCATGTACACTGCCCCCTTTCCTGAAGTCAATGACCAGCTCTTTTGTTTTGTTGACATTGAGGGAAAGGTTGTTGTCATGACACCATGTCACTAAGCTCTCTATGTCCTTCCTGTACCCTGACTCATTGTTATTTGAGATACGGCCCACTACTGTGGTATCATCTGCAAACTCGTAGATGGAGCAGAATCTGGCCACACAGTCATGAGTATATAGGGAGTAGAGTAGAGGGCTGGGGACGCAGCCTTGTGGGCCACCAGTGTTGAGAATAATCGTGCCGGAGGAATTGCTGCCTATCCTCACTGATTGTGGTCTGTTTGTTAGAAAGTCAAGGATCCAGTTACGGAGGGAGGTGTTGAGTCCCAGGTCTCGGAGTTTGGTGACGAGTTTGCTCACAACCAGTTATGGAAGGTATTTCAAGAGTTTAAGAAGTGTTCAAAAAAACAGCAATGTACCTGAATTACTGGGTCTGATTTCCTGAATGTCTTCTATTCATTCTGTAGATTTGTTTACAAATATCTTCCGTCTCCCTTTCCCCATTATGTAGTCTTTAGAATAAACTCAGCTGTGTTGTCAAACCCTCCTCATCCTTATCTCAGTCTGTATAGATTAAGTTTCTCTCCTAGTGTTGGTTTTGCCTGTTACCTATTTCTGGTATGTGATCACTGATTCCCCTCCCAGTTTCTTTCTCCATCTCTCACATTAACCTTGAAATTGGATCGCACAGTGCTTGGGTTTAGGTATTCGGCATGCAATAATCGGATGGCATGGGTGGTACATCTGGCAGAGCTGCTGCATCATAGCACCAGCGAGCTGAGTTCAATTCTCACCTCTAGTACTATCCATGTGAAGTTTACACATTGTCCCTGTGACCAATGGGTGCTCTGGTTTCCTGCCACACCGCAAAAATATACTGGCTGGTAGGTTAATTGCCCCATAGTGTAGGTGAGTGGTTGAATCTGGGGGGAGTTGGTGGGAAAGTGTTGAGGATAAAGTAGGATAAGTGTAAATGGGAGGTTGATGGTCAGTACAGACTAAGTGGGCCGAATGGCCTGTTTCCGTGCTTTATGGCTCTATGGTTCTAAAACTTGATTTCACTCAGAGTTGATTCCAATCATTTTTTTGGTGACTAGACACCAATTGTGAAGTTGGCCTGATCCACCTCCATTTATGATTGCCGTTGGTGTGCCGACCTATGCTGTCCTTACCTGAGTGAGCTGGAGCAGGAATCTCTGCACTGCATTTACTGCGGAACAGTCTCGCTTGGAAACCAAGGGGAAAGTGTGCCAGTTTATTGCTTCCCACACAACTTAAAGGGACATTCTGCTGACATCAGGAGACCTGAATGGGTGCATTCAGAAACTCAGTGCGGCTGCTCAAATTCCACAGTTAGTGCAAAGAGAAACAAGTGTTTCTTCAAACATTTACTGGGAGGTGTGGTTACACACATGACTGACCATTCAGCACTGAGACAAGGGAGCAAACTCATTCCATCGGAAAGGAGTCTACTCCCTCAGTCTTCGGAGGTATCTCACTGTACCTGGACCTCTCCGATGAGCAACATGTTTTCAGGCTCAGGTTTCATGAGGGGGAAATCTTCAGTTGTGCTCCCAGGTTGCTCCCATCACGATCGCATTAACTTTCAGCTTCCTTGTCACAGGATTTTTCCAAACAGCCTCAGCAGGAAATGGTGGCACTGCGGGTAACTGGGATTTACCAGTACTGTTGGCTTTGCACAAGACCAGGCAGCCCCTGACTCTGCTCAGGGCCCCCTTAAGATCCCAGATGGTTATAGGGGCAGGAAAGCTTGCACAAGCTGGTTACCTGAGCTGCAGCAAGAAAGAAAAAAAATCACCCTTATTTTTGAAACATTAATTTTGATCAAAGTTTTTGTGGTGACCCAATTTGGTGCTAACACAGATTTTAGTGCTGCAAAAACAGGCCATATCCAGTTTCTTAGCTGTTACATCCTTCAAAATTTCACCTGGCCTTTTGCTGATGAAATAATGTTCCACAGCTCCCATTTTGTTTTGAATGCTGTGCACATTGCTGTTCAGGGAATTTAATTCTGATCGATCCCGTTGCTTTATTTTCACATATCACCTTACACATATCTGTATGACTATACCTGTTATCTGATCTGTTATGTTTATTCTGTACCTTGGTTTGACCTTTACTGTCATCTCTGATTTCTTTTCCTTTTGGGCTTTTGTTATTATCATCAGCTTCCTTCTCCATTTATGTCGGATTTATCCTGCCCACGGACTTTTTCCTTTTACGTCGACTTATGATCCATTTCTAGTTCAGGTGTAGCCTGACCCTGCTACCCTTCTCCCCCCCTGTCTCAACAATGACATACCCCTCTTCCCACACCAACTGTCAGGCCTGTTCACTCTCCATCAGTGAACAGGCAGCCCGGTTCATAGAATCCAGTTCACTTAGTATGAAGATGGGCCCTTTGTCCCACTTAGTCCACGCCAACCATCACCCACCCACTGATCCCATTTTTTATTCCTCCCAACATTGTCCCGAACTCCCCCAAGATTCAACCATTCACCTGCTCACCGGGGGCCACTTGCAGCAACCTACCAACCTGCACATCTTTGGGATGCGGGAGGAAACTGGAGTATCCAGAGGAAACCCGTGCAGTCTCAGGGCAAAAATAAAAACTCCACACAGACAGCACCGAAGGTTGGGATTGACCCTACATCTTTGGCTCTGCGAGGCAGTGACTCTACCAGCTGTGTCACCGTGGCCACCCACGGTTCCTGATTTCTAACTTTCATTTTATTAAATTAAGTTTTAATTGAGCTTCTGATGGATCCTCTTCCTCCCTCCGTCATTGGTTCAGGAATGGACTACAACAACCAGCTCATCCTCTTCAGTTGACCCCAAGATCACCTTCAGTCTAAAGGGATCACCTTCAGATCCCCGTTGCCAGTCCCTTCAACTCTCCCTCCCACACTATCACTGATATGTCAGTCCTCGGCCTCCTCCGCTGCCAGGAGAATTCCAAGCGCAAACTGGAGGAACAGCACCTCATTTTCCATCTTGGAACCTTGCAGCCTAACGGCACGAATATAGAATTCTCTCACTTTAAGTAATCCCCACACCCCTTTCCCCGCCACACACATTTTCCCCCCCCCCAATCATGCATCTTCTTTTCTTCCCCCTCCTAGCCTCTCTCTCTTTTTTCTATCCCCCCTTTTTTCCTCCTTACCTTTGCCCCGTCCCCCGGAGGATCTGCTCTCCCCCTCCTCCCCACCCACCTGCCTATCACTATCTCTTACCTGCATCTTCCTATCACCACCTTGGGCCCACCCCGCCTCCCCTCTTTTGTCCACCTATCACTGCTCTGCTTTTCCCTCCTATATATTGGGCTTCCCTTCTCCTATCTTCAGTCCTGAAGAAGGGTCTTGTCCTGAAACGTTGACCGCCTGCTTCTCTCCACGGATGCTGCCTGGCCTGCTGAGTTCCTCCAGCGTCATTGTGTTTTTCATTTAGATTCCAGCTTCTGCAGTCCTTTGCTTCTCCACCTTCGGTCTGGCACAGGTTAGACAACACATCCTGTTAGACCTTCAGCCACAATTGCAAAGGTTACTGTCTATCCATTAGTTACCGATTCCTCTGTGACTACAAGTATCCTGTCTATCTCTTTCCATGGTGACCTAATAGAGGTATATATAAGAGGCATAGACTGGGCAGATAGAATCTTTCTCCCATGGTTGAGGTATCAAAACAAGAGGGCATAGGTTTACGGTGAGAGGGAGCTTCAGAAGTAATCTGAGGGCAACGTTTTTTCTACACAGAGAGTGGTTAAAATCTGGTTGCTGAGGTCACAGCTGTGAGATTAAGATATCTTTATTAGTCACATGTACATTGAAACACACAGAGAAATGCATCTTTTGCATAGACTGTTCTGGGGGCAGCCCGCAAGTGTCGCCACGCTTCCGGAACCAACATAGCATGCCCACAACCCGGGTCGCTGGCGCTGTAAAACGTTACGCTAACCGCTACACTACCGTACCTGCCCAAAAGCCAGCAGCTGGGAGATCTTGCAATAGATTAATAGTAGTAATGTGATGAACCTGACAGCACAGCATGAGACCACCAAAGTCCCCAACATTGGGCATCTCGCAAATGGAGATCATGACCTTTATGAGATTTTTATAAATAGTCATAGGTTGGCACATGATCCTCTTTTAACACCATCAATGAAGAGTAATCCAATTTCTAGGCTATAGTACTTTTCAGCAGGGTATCTCCAGATTGGTTGTCTGACTGTCCTGACCACAGTCTTCTTCCCTTATGAGATAAAAATCTAGAAATAATAATCACACGGTCATCCACAAAGCTGTGTGTTCATTGAAAGCTTCACCGAGGAGATAGGTTATCTGAAAAAGCCAGCATATTGTGTGCAGTCCTGATCACCACACAATAGGAAGGATATGGAGAAGGTGCAGAAGAGGTTCACCAGGATCTTGCCTGAATTGGAGGACTTTAGTTATGGGGAGAGATTGGATAGGCTGGGCTTGTCTGGGCTTTGAGGTTGAGGGGTGACCAGATAGAAGTGTGTAAGGTTATGAAAGGCATATCAGAATCAGAATTAGAATCAGATTATTATCATTGATTTAGATGACATGAAAGTCTGGTGTTTACAGCAGCAGTACAGTGCAAAGACATAAAAGACACAAAAGACATAAGTTACAAAAATAATAAATAGTGCAACGAAGAAAGGAATAAGGAGGTGGTGTTCATGGGTTCATGGACCGTTCAGAAACATGATGGCGGAGGGGAAGAAGCTGTTCCTGAAACGTTGAGTGTGGGATCTTCAGGCTCCTGTACCTCCTCCCCGATGGTAGTAATGAGAGGAGGGCATAATGGGGGTAGAAAGTCAAAATCTTTTTCCCATGATAGGAGTATCAAAACAAGAGGGTTCAGGTTTAGGGTGAGAGGAAGGAGTTTTAAAAGGGGATCTGTAGGGGACATTTTTCAACGCAGAGAGTGGTTGATATCTGGAACTCACTGCCAGAGGAGATGGTGGAATCAGATGTAGTTATTACATTTAAGAGGCATTTAGACAGACAAGATATAGAAGGATATGCTCCTAATATGAGCAAAGTAGGAATAGTGAAGGTATGCAAGAAGGTCAGCATGGACATGATGGGCTGAAGGGCCTGTTTTTGTGCTTTACGCTCTGTGGACACTCTAGTCCCGCATGGAAGGCTGGTCCAGAAGGTTAAGTCGCTTGGCATTCAGGATGAAGTAGCCAATGGATTCAACATTGGCTTAGCAGGAGAAGCCAGAGAGTGGTAGTAGATGGTTGTCTCTCTGACTGGAGGCCTGTGACTAGTGGTGTGCCGCAGGGATCGGTGCTGGGTCCATTGTTGTTTATCATCTATATTAATGATTGAGATGATAATGTGTAAACTGGATCAGCAAATTTGCAGATGACACCAAGATTGGGGGTGTAGTGGACAGCGAGGAAGGCTATCAAAGCTTGCAGCATGATCTTGGCCAGCTGGGAAAATGGGCTGAAAAATGTCAGATAGAATTTAATGCAGACAAGTGTGAGGTGATGCACTTTGGGAGGATAAACCAGGGTAAGACTTACACAGTGATTGGTAGGGTACTGAGGTATGCATTAGAACAAAGGGACTTGAAAATATAGATCCATAGTTCCTTGAAAGTGGTGTCACAGGTAGATAGGGTCATAAAGAGAGTTTTTGGCACTTTGGCCTTCACAAATCAGGACACTAAGTACAGGAGTTGGGATGTTATGTTGAAGTTGTACAAGACGTTGGTGAGGCCGGATTTAGAGTATTGTGTGCAGTTCTGGTCACCTACCTACAGGAAAGATATCAATAAGCTTGAAAAAGTGCAGAGAAAATTTACAAGGATGTTGCCAGGACTTGAGGACCTGAGTTACAGGGAAAGGTTGAATAGATTAGGACTTTATTCCCTGGAGAGGGGAGATCTTATAGAGGTGTACAAAATTGAGGGGTATAGATAGGGTGAGTACATGCCGGCTTTTTCCCTCAGGTTGGGTGAGACTAGAAACTAGAGGTCATAGGTTTAGGGTGAAAGGTGAAATATTAAGGGGAATCTGAGGGGAAACTTCTTCACTCAGAGGGTGGTGCAAGTGTGGAACGAGCTGCCAGCAGTAGTGATAAATGCAAGTTCAACTGTTACATTTAAGAGAAGTTTGGATAGGTACGTGGGTGGGAGGGGTTTGGAGGGATACGGTGCGGGCGCAGTAGATTGGGACTAGGCAGATAGATCAGGCCGGCATGGACTTGATGGGCTGGTATTCTGTGCTGTGATAATCTATGACAATACATATTATGACTCGTTTAAATGGTGTGGACTAGTGCAGTCACTGATTGAAGAGGATAGCATAAGTGGTTCAAGGAATTGGGGGTACAATTCAGGAGGTTCATCTGTTAAATGTGTACATAACTAACCTCCTCCAGTTCCTGAAGATGATCTTTAATTATATTCATGACTCGTTGGTAACTGTACTCATCAGAGGCAGCTCAATGCTAAGTGGAAGTGACTTAGTTCAAATTACGGCTTTGGGGTATGTGCTGAAATTACACTCGACCCCCCCCCCCCCCCCTCCCCGCAACCAGTTGTCACCCACACCTCCACCCCACCACCTTGGCAGCTCTACCTTCAACTCCCCAGGACCCGTGCTCTGGAATTCCTTCCTTTAACCTCTTCACCCTTTCTCTGTCTTTGTGGGGTTCGCCTCATTGCCAAAACCTCCTATCGCCACACTCAGTAACACTTCCTATGGCCTTAGTGCGGCTTGACTTGTTAAAGGCTTGGGAATTGTCGTTGGGGATGCTTCTTGCACACTTAAAGAGGTTTGTGATGTACGTTGTTGTTGAAACGGTCAAACTGAGGGGGACAGGTTCTGTTGAGTGCTCTGTAGTGGGTGCTGCTCATGTGGGGAAGCTTGGACCCACTCCTCATACTTACAGACTCCAGCCCACCTGGGTAATGTAACCGCCAGGTGCAACCCTTCACATCTCACTCTGGATTTGAACGCAGAAAGGTGAAGACTTCTGTCACTGATGGATTAGGCAGGGGAGTCAGAGATTCACATGCATCTCCTCCAACCTTATCTACGGCATCTGGTCCTCTCAATGTGGCCTCCCCTACTTCAGTGAGACCAAGCACAGACAAGGCTACTGTTTTGCCGAGCACCTGTGCTCTCTCTGCAATAGCCTTCTTGAGCTCCCAGTTGCCAGCCATTTTACTTCCCCTCTGCATTCGCACACCGACATGTCTGCCCTCGGCCTCCTCCACTGCCAGGGTGGGGCTAAACACAAACTAGAGGAACAGCACCTCATATTCCGCCTGCGTCGTCTACAACCCGTCAAATTGACCATTGAATTCTCCGATTTCCGGTAACCTGCTCCCCCTCTGTCCCTTATCTCTCCTCCCGGTCTACCCAGTTCCTCCAACACCCACCCCAGTCCCCCAATCACCCTGTTTCTTTACCCTACCGCACCCTCCCCATCTGCCCACCACCCACACACCCCTCCCACTGGGTTCCCTCCCCCCACTGCTTCCCCACCTGCCCTCCCCACCTCCCTTATTGGTTTCATGCTCCGCCTTCCTCTCCTATCAGACTCCACCCTTCCATCACCCGTCCTCACCTGGATCTGCCGATCACCTGCCAGCTCTTGCTCACCCCTCCCCCTCACCTCCTTATACCGGCTATCTCCCCTCTACTCCTTCAGAAGGGTCTCGACCCGAACGTCGACTGTCCATATCCCTCCACAGATGCTTGCCTGATCCGCTGAGTTCCTCCAGCAGTTTGCTTTATGCTGTAGGCAGTGAAGTCTCTGTCTAACTGTGAGTAAGAAACAGCGCACCACTGATCTGGAACTAGTGGTGTCCAGTCTCCTCCACAGCTCTGGGTGGGAGGATTCACACTGCAATCCCGCTGTACAGAGCCACCATGTCTGTTGGCCCTGTACTCAACTGGTCACTGTTGGTATTGGTATTAGTATCGGTTTATTATTGTCACTTGTACTGCGGTACAGCAAAAAACTTGTCTTGCATACCGATCGTACAGGTCAATTCATTATACAGTGCAGTTACACTGAGTTAGTACAGAGTGCATTGAGGTAGTACAGGTAAAAACAATAACAGTACAGAGTAAAATGTCACAGCTACAGAGAAAGTGCAGTGCATTAAGGTGCAAGGTAGATGGTGAGGTCAGAGTCCATCTCATCGTATAAGGGAACCGTTCAATAGTCTTATCACAGTGGGGCAGAAGCTGTCCTTAAGTCTGGTGGTACGTGCCCTCAGGCTCCTGTATCTGAGGATGGGCTTTTATCTGGGTGTTAGTGAGGTAGGTGGGGGAGCACAGATAGGGTCTCATTACGGGCCAACTCCAGTCCTGTTCTGGACCAGAAACTCCACAGACTGCTTCCCGTAGCAAGTGATTAGGGTGGATTCTTCCCATTCGCTTACAGAATGGTACTGAGGCCAAATGCAGTGGGTTGCCGCACATTGTTGAGTTTGCTACTAAGTTGTAGATCCCGTGTGTAAATTGCCTGCTCGAGTTAATTGGCAGAGTTTGTGTGTTGTGGACCAGACAGTACGGCTGAAGTCAATTTTCTGGTATTCTCTGCAGCCATTACTGAAGGATTATGAAATCACTTGCTGATAGAGTTACGTTTTCCAGTCTTTATATGGCAGGCACGGACACAGCTGGATGCTGCCTCTCACCTGATCCTGTCTCGCTCAGTGTCTCACTATCTCCACTCCGGATTAAAGGTCACAAACTAATACTGTCTTCTCTGGTTCCTGGATAATCTCAGTGTTAGCTTCTGAACGCGTACGATATACTCGGCCCAAAAATAACATTCATCTCTGACACTGTGCAGTCTGTGTGCATGCTTGTCAGTGCCAGCTCCTCTACATGCACTCCACACAGCAGCGAAAGGGGAATCAGTCACTCCTGCTGTACGTCCCCTTTGTGTCCCAGTGCAGTGTAGTACAGAGCAGGGATGCCTTCTGTTGCCAAGATATTCAAGAGCAGGGCTGTGGCTGGACTGATGAAGAGCCCATCTGAATATGCGACAGAGTTAGTGAAGCATTTCTCTCGGCAATGTGTATCTGTGGTCGAATTCTATCCTTTACTATCCACTGTCCAATGGCTTCAGTGGGCTGTTGGTCTGATGCCCACTCATAATGACTCCCTGTGCAGAGGTTTATTAGCTTCTGCAAGTTAATTGAAATAGAGGAACAAAGGATCCCCACACTGCTTCGTTGAGTGAACCCTGTCCCATTTTCTCAGGGTTTGCGACCATTTTTGGTAAATTATGTTATCCTTTCCTTGGGAGCTGAGCCAAAGCAGTCCCCTCATTTATATGTTTTTCATAGATAAATATTCTGCATGTTAGTGTTTTCATTATAATGAGATATTATAGACCATATATTATTCTTGAAGTGGAAAATCCGAACTGCTGATCCATATCAGTAGATTAATGCAGTAATATTTTGCTTTGTTAGCGTAGTTCGGTGTTTAACAGCACTGAGAACTAAATGTGGAATTTTTTGAAAATAACCAAGCTGCTTTAGACTGGAGACAGTACATTTGCTTTTTAAAGCAGATTGCTTTGCAACAATAAAAGTATATCGTGCAATCAAAAGATAATAATGCAGTTAATATGGTTTGGATGGAAAGAGGCAAGAGACTTTGCAGCTGATTTGTATTTATAACAAACACTTTTCTCCAGTGACCTGGCTCAGACTGAGAGAATCATTGTTGGGTCAGTCCAGCGATGCAGCCCCTGGGTTGTGCTGAGATGAGAGTTTGTACTTCCTCCCTATGTTCTGTGCTCCAGTATTGGTGTCATCGATAGGACGGGACACCGAACTGTACAAACTGTATTTGGAAAACAGCAACGATGCTTCAAAGTTCCATTCTGTTAAGATTCCACTGGTACCTTGTCAGTC
The DNA here is from genome assembly GCF_009764475.1 of Pristis pectinata. Taxonomy (NCBI): domain Eukaryota; kingdom Metazoa; phylum Chordata; class Chondrichthyes; order Rhinopristiformes; family Pristidae; genus Pristis; species Pristis pectinata. The sequence continues at coordinate 33,549,922 of NC_067426.1, read as the reverse complement.
ATGGAGACATCATTTCATCCAGAGAACATCAAAAGTAATTTCAATCCCGAATCTCATCCAAACCTGTGTAAAATCATAGGATAATGCAGTGCAGTAACGTTTCCTAGTCTTGACATGAACTAGCAACTCCTTAACAAGTACTGTGCCATCTTTTGTTAAGGGTGACCCTTGCTCCTTCCCCAGACCAGATCCCTGGCCAATACCCTTGCAAAGGCCACTGTTGAATCATCGATCTGGCACGGCACTCCTGATCCCTACCACTCACTGCGAGAAGGTTTCTCCTCATGTCGTCTCTGGTACTTTTGCAAGGCACGTTACATATGTGTGTTCTCTTGTCATCAACCATCAGGTAATGGGGAACAGGTTCTCTTTACTTTCTCTATCTAAAGTTTGGTTCTAAGGACCTCTGATAGTCTCTTTGTAATTCCCCCACCTTATTGGCATCATCCTTCATGGGGCAGCTGGTGGGGCAGCTGGTAGAGCCGCTTCCCCATGACTCCAGCAACGCAGGTTCCCGGCCTCCGGCGCTGTCTGTGTGGAGTTTGCACGCTTCCTCTGTGACCAGGTGGGTTTCTTCTGGTTTCTTCCTCCCATGTCCCAAAAACATGTGGGCTGGCAGGTTAATTGGCCGCTGTAAGTTGCCTCACACGTGATGAAATCTGGGGGGTTGTCGACGGGAATGTGGCAAGAATCAAATAGGTCAGGTAGCATTAGCTGGTGTATGTCCGATGAAGGGTCTTGACCTGAAATGTCAACAGTCCATTCTCCTCCACAGGTGCTGCCTGACCCCTGAGTTCCTCTAGAATCTTGTTTTTTGCTCCAGATTCCAGCATCTGAAGTCTCTTGTGTCTCTCTTTAATATAGAAATGGTCAGTACAGACTCAGTGGGCCACAGGACCTGCTTCCATGCTGTATCTCCCTCCATCCCTGGACCAACGCTAGGATCTTCTGTGAACTTCTGTGGGCAGACACGGTAGCGTAACGGTTAGCGTTAACGCTATTACAGTGCCAGCGAGCCGGGTTCAATTTCGGCCGCTCTCTGTAAGGAGTTTGTACGTTCTCCCCATGTCTGTGTGGGTTTCCTCTGGGTGCTCCAGTTTCCTCCCACATACCAAAAGGCGTACGGGTTAGGAAGTTGTGGGCGTCGTGCTATGTTGGCGCTGGAAGCATGACAACACTGAGGGCTGCCCCCAGATCACTCTACGCAAAAGGTGTATTTCACTGTGTTTTCGATGTACTGTACGTGTGACTAATAAAGATATCTTATCTTAAAAGTCTCTACAAAGCCTTCCTAAATGTAATGCCCAAAACTGGACCCATTGCTTTATCTGACATGGGACCATTTTTTCTGTAGGTTTAGTGTATCTTCCTTGTTTTTATGCTTTGCTTAAGAATTGAACTTATTTATGTCCAGTTTTTATGAGCAAAGTGTGTGATTCACCTCAGCACTGCTGCTGTCTGCCTGCTGTCAGTCACATGGGTAATCGGTCACACAACGCACGGTCTCTCCACTGCCCAAAGCTATTGGAGCTCCTGTGGAAGACGTATGACCTCTGCTGTTTAATCACAGGGAGACCAGGAGTATTTGTGCAGGGCCGAGCTGTGAGAATAAGGAGCAGCAATAGATCTCTCAGCCCTTCAACTTCCTTCGCCATGGCAGGTCTCTTATCACTGAGATAAGAGCACCTTCCTGCATACTATATCCCTTGATACCCATACAAACGTATCAACGTTTGACTGAGGAGCAGAAGCCCACTCTGTCCCTCAAGCCTGCTCTTCCATTTAACAAGATCAGGGCAGATCTGACTGTACCCTTGGCTCTGCACTCCAACCTATCCACAGGTAACCTTTCAACTACCCCGGTTATCGAGTATCTATCTACCTCCATCTTAAAAATTTTCAAAGATTTGTTTTCCAGGGCTCTTTAATGTTGAGGGTTTTGAAGACTTGTAATGCTCTGAGAGCAAAATTGATAGCTCATCACAGTCCTAAATTGGTGACCCTTTACTTTTAAACAATGGAATCCCAGATCTAGATTCTCCCAAAAGAGGAAACATTCCCTCTATATCCATCCTGCCGAGGCTCATCAGATTCTAACACAGTACAGCACAGGAACAGGCACTTCAACCCACAAATGCCTGTGCCAAACACGATGCCAAATTAATCTAAACCTCCTTTGCCTGTACATGGTTCATATCCCTCCATTCCCTGCATATTTATATGTCTATCTAACAAGGTCTTAAGCACCACTATGATGTTTGCCTCCATATTCCCCCTGGCAGCCTTTTCCAGGCACCCGCCACTCTCTGTGTAAAAAACTTGCCCCACACATCTCCCTTAAACGTTCCCCCTCTCACCTTAACTGCATGTCCTCTAGTATTTGACGCTTCAACCTTGGGAAAAAGACACCAGTTGTCTACCCTATCCATGCCTCTCGCAGCTCCAGAGAAAACAGCCCAATTTTGTTCCAACCTATCCTCATAGCTCACACCCCCTACTGCAAGCAGCATCCTGGTAAATGCATTCTATGTTTCAATCAAGTCCCATCCCATTTTTCTATACCAACAGATACAAGCCTAACCTGCCCAACCTTTCCTCCTGAGACCAGGAGTATCTATCCATTTCAGATATTAGTCGAGTAAACTTTCTTTAAACTGCAGTAACCTCCTTCCTTTAATAAGCAGACCAATAATGTGCACACATTCCAGATGTGGTCTCATCAATGGCCTATCGAACTGAAGCTTAACCTTCCTATTTTTGTATTGACTTTCCCTCACAATGAGCCATAACGTCCTGTTAGCTTTCCTGATCACTTGCTGTACCTCATATGAGCGTTTTGTAAATCATGTACAAGGACCCCCAGATCCCTCTGCATCCCACAGCTCTGCAATCTCTCGTCATTTAGATACATTTATTATTTGTCTATTTTTCCTGACACCAAGGACAAACTTCACATTTCCCAGCATTATACCCATCTGACAGATCTTTGCCTACTCACTTAACCTATTTGTTCCTTTGTAGCCTCCTCGTGTCCTCGTCACAAATCAATTAATCTCTGTCTTGAGTGTCTCTGAGCCTCTGCAGCCCTATTAAGTAGAGGATTCAAGAGAATGAGGCGGCAGTTGAAGAGTCTGCACTGTCACTTTGACATCCTGTGCACAGCATTTTACCCAGTCTCAGTTTGCAATGGTCAGCATTCTGTTGAATAATTCACTGGTGCTCCCTCAGATCATTGCAGCCTTTTTGTAACTCACCTGTGAGCCGTGTGCTGTTGTCGCTGGGCCCTCGAGCAAGCCCATGTTCTGCAAGCTGCAGCCCTGCAACCTGCAACCCATAGTCTGCAATCCACAGCCCACAATCTACATCCCGTAATCTACAACCCGCAATCTACAGCTTGCAATCCACATCTCACAATCTACAGCCCACAACCTACAGTCCACAATCCACAGCCCACAATCCACAGCCCGCAATTCACAGCCCGTAATCCACAGCCCGCAATCCACAGTTTGCAATCCACAGCCCGCAATCTACAGTTTGCAATCCACATCCCACAATCCACAGCCCGCAATCCACAGCCCGCAATCCACAGCCCGCAATCTACAGCCCACAATCTACAGTTTGCAATCCACGTTTCACAATCTACAGCCCGTAATCTACTGTCCACAATCCACAGCCCGCAATCTACAGCCCGCAATCCACAGACCGCAATCCACAGCCCACAATCCACAGCCCGCAATCTACAGACCGCAATTCATAGCCTGCAATCCACAGCCTGCAATCCACAGCCCGCAATCTACAGCCTGCAATCTACAGTTTGCAATCCACAGCCCGCAATCTACAGTTTGCAATCCACATCCCACAATCCACAGCCCGCAATCCACAGCCCGCAATCCACAGCCCGCAATCTACAGCCCACAATCTACAGTTTGCAATCCACGTTTCACAATCTACAGCCCGTAATCTACTGTCCACAATCCACAGCCCGCAATCTACAGCCCGCAATCCACAGACCGCAATCCACAGCCCACAATCCACAGCCCGCAATCTACAGACCACAATTCATAGCCTGCAATCCACAGCCTGCAATCCACAGCCCGCAATCTACAGCCTGCAATCTACAGTTTGCAATCCACGTCTCACAATCTACAGCCCGCAATCTACAGTTCACAATCCACAGCCCGCAATCCACAGACCGCAATCCACAGCCCACAATCTACAGCTTGCAATCCACAGCCCGCAATCTACAGCCCGCAATCCACAGCCCGCAATCTACAGCCCGCAATCCACAGCCCAATGTGTCTTGAAGCACAGGGGTAAGTTGGGCTGGTTGTGTGTGTGGGGTGCTGGCCCGTCACACAGAGAGTGCCGTTCCCTTCCCTATGCTGCCTCTCTCCACCCGACAGCCTTTCCTGCTTCTTGCCCGACTCAGTCTCACTGCCCAGCAGTCAGTGAGCTCTGCACTCAGTGTCTGAAGTGATTCACCAAAGTCCCGTCTCAGTGCCAGATCTGCGTGTTAAACGGCAGTGTGTTACTTTCACATCATTTTGTCCAATTTCCTGACCTCTTGCAGCAGATGCATGGAATGGCAGCAATGTTTAGCACATCGAGTGAAGACAGACCCTTTACAAAGCTTAGAGTCCCAAATACTTTAGTAATATTTTTTTAACCCTGTCTTGTTGCCTTCAAAGATTTGTGCACAGTGCCCCAATGTTCTCTCTGTTAATCCTATCCCGTGACATTTTTACTCTGATCCGAGTGCGTTGGTTGCCCCTGCTGTATCTGTGCTCAGCTGGTGTGGTTCGGGAGCCCACTGCTGTGAGCAGCCAGGAGAGTCAAGGGCTCCTTTGTCTCCCAGGATCCCTCCCTCAGGGCAGCACTCAGCAGTGTGGAGTCCCTCAGGAGGAAGGAGTCATGTGTGCTGTGTGGAAACGTGCCATTCACCACCAGCAAATTCTTCCCATGATCTACAATGACCCACACATTGAAGGAGTGGAAACCTTTCCTGTTGATATAAAGGTCCAGGTTATTAATGGGAGTTTATGGACACATGACTGCAGTCAATAGCTGCCTGTATGAGTGAAAGCAAGCAATATTGGCGAGTCCAGTACTCACTGAAGTAGACGACACTATTACTGTCCAGATAAAGGGTCTCGACCCGAAATGTGGACTGTCCGTTTCCCTCCATTGATGCTGCCTGACCCACTGAGTTCCTTCAGCATGTTGTTTGTTGGCATTAATTCTTGGGCAGTTCAGTGCCTGGGTGCGATGCCTGACGATGCAGTGGGGCATTAAATCAGGATACGTGGCAGTGATCTGCTGAGGCCTGGCAGAAAGAGGATGTTTTAGAGTCCTTGACCTTGACCTCCAGGAACCACGCTGAGGGTCTTCCAGCACAATGCCACATGAGGATAGTCTTGGAAAACCTGAACTTGTCAATGCCTTGTTCGTCAGAGAGGTCCAGTGGAATGTGGTGTCTCTGAAGACTCTCCGGGAGAAGACTCTTCATCGATGGGCATTGAGTGGCCAGTCACAGGAATGTCTCAGCGACTGAACACTGGAGAAAGCACCCCCCCTTAGCTGTAGCTCACTCTGTGGACCTTAGAGGGGCTTTGAGGAGCCTGCAGTATTTTCTGAAGTCAGGTCTCCAGATTTTACCAGAGTGTCCTTTTTAGAGTGAAAAAAAGCATCAGACCAGCGAGATCTGCTCCTGGTTCTACTCTGACCGTTCCATCAAACTTTCTACTCCATCTAATATCAGTACAAGTGGAAAATGCATTACAGGAAAGATGTCTTCATCAGTGTATGTCCAATGCTGGCAAAATGTCAGATGGGCTAATGCAAATTCTGCAAGAAAGTGCCCAGTCAAATTCCACATCTGGAGAGACATCAGCCAAAGCAATCTCCAGCACAGTCTGCAGCAGGTGAAGTGGAAATTGGATTTCCAGACAAACGTGTCCACACACAGCTCAACCTGCAATGTCACGTAATCTCCAAGGCCCCTTCCAATCTCCAGTCACCCACTCACCGTCGACAAAGAAGCTGGGGGAGGGGAGGCGCTGTATCCGTGTTTACGATTGAAGTTGGTTACTGCGGTCTCACGCAAGCCAGTTGCTGGCTGCCCAAGCAGCAACACTTTAATGTGCTTTTCTCTGGGTCAGGCAGTTTCTCAGCCAGGGCCCGAGGCTTCCCAGTCATACAAGTGGCCATTGTTCACAGTGCAGCAGGGAATTTAACATCTTCCCCTCCATGTAGGCTCAGGATCAGAAATATTTAAAACAGTCGCCACCTGAACCCCAAACAATTAATTCTAATTCAGAATTAGAATTAAAATCAGAATCAAATCAGGTTTATTATCACTGACTTAGGTGTTGTGAAATTTGTTGTTTTGCGGCAGCGGTACGGTGCAAAGACATAAAATTACTATAAATTACAAGATAAGTAAATAGTGCAAGACAAAAGGAATAACGAGGTAGTGTTCATGGGGTCATGGACTGTTCAGAAATCTGATGGCGGAGGGGAAGAAGCTGTTTCTGAATCGTTGAGTGTGGGTCTTCAGGCTCCTGTACCTCCTCCCCGATGGTCGTAATGAGAAGAGGGCGTGTCCTGGATGGTGAGGGTCCTTAGTGATGGATGCTGCCTTTTTGAGGCACCATCTCTTGAAGAATACCTCGATGATGGGGAGGGTTGTGCCCGTGATGGAGCTGGCTGAGTCTACAGCATCTTGTGATATCCATACCAGGCGGTGATACAACCAGTCAGAACGTTCTCCACCGTATCGCTGTAGAAATTTCCGAGAGTCTTTGGTGACAGACCGAATCTCCTCAAAACTCCTAACGAAGTAGAGCCACTGGCATGCCTTCTTCGTGATTGCATCAATGGGTTGGTCCCAAGGTAGATGTTGATGCTCAGGAACCTGAAGCTGCTCACCCTTTCCACCGCTGACCCCTCAGTGAGGATGGGTGTGTGTTCTCCCGACTTCCCCTTCCTGAAGTCCACAATCAGTTCCTTGGTCTTGCTGATGTTGAGTGCGAGGTTGTCGTTGCCACACCACTCAACCAGCCGATCTATCTCACTCCTGTACGCCTCCTCCTCGCCATCTGAGAATCTGCAAACAACAATGGTGCGGCTATTCTTCAGACCATCTCAGCAGGCTATTCACCTGTGGAAGGCATCACAGACAAGCCCGTATATGACACCCATGGTCAGCAGCATTGCAGCTCCAGGTCAGGTTGGGAGCAGAACCCTTGGTGGTTTGAGTTCCACTTGTAAGGCAAGGTTCGAGGCCAAGCACAGCTCCACCAGTGGATACCTGCTGGTAAATCAGCATTGGTTGGGGTCAGGGATGTGGGCTGGGAATCCCGGGACTCTTGATCCTTGATTGGATGGTGGGGAGATCCATAATGAGGGAAGCAGGTAAACTTGTGGGATGTGGGGAGAGGGTGAAGCACTCCCTGTAACCCCGGACTACGAGAATTGCCGGCCAGAGGCTAGCTAACCAACCCGTGCCCAAGGAGCGATTGGTCACTTAAATATCATAAGGCGGCCAGGAGGCTCGCCAGCTTCAGCAATGCAACAGCTTTGGGGAAAGGGTGGATGTCTTTCAGCAATGTTTGTACTCTGTTACTACAAGCATTGGCTTCTGCTCACAAACTCACCTGGTGCTGCGATGCTCCGGTCTGCAGGTGTTATATGTGAGCTTGCCTGCGATGCCTTCCACAGTTGAATGGCCTGCTGAGATAATGTGAAGAATTGCCTTTATGGGGAGCACTGGAAGACTGGTACCTGGTACCCCAGGATGTCAGCATCTTATGAAGTTTAGGGGGTGGGGTGGTGGTGGGGGGGATGAAGGCTCCTGGATTAGTGAGCAACATGCAAAGCGCTGGAGGAACTCAGCGGGTCGGGCAGCATCTGTGGAGGGAAATGGACAGTCAACGTTTGGGGTTGAGACCCTTCACCTGGACTGAAAGAGAGCAGGGAGATAGCTGGTATAGAAAGCTGGAGGGAAGGAGTGGAGCGAGAGCTGGCAGGTGATAGGTGGATCCAGGTGAGGAGGGGCGATAGATGGTGGAGGGGAGGGCGGGAACAGTCACAGAGGCCGGGAGGTGATGGGTGGAGGTGACAAAGGGCTGAAGATGGTGGAGGCTGATAGGAGAGGACGGTGTGGAATAAAGGGAGGGAGGTGGGGAGGGGAACCGGGGGGAGGAGTGTGTGGGTGAGGGGTGGATGGAGATGGCGGGGGTGGGGAAAGAGACAGGGAGATGGGGTCCAGGTGGATCAGGAGGAGAGAGAAAAGGGACAGAGGGGGAGCAGCTAATTTTCATGCTTTCCGGGCGGAATATGAGGTGCTGGTCCTCAAGTTTGCATTTAGCCTCACCCTGGCAGTGGAGGAAGCCGAGGGCAGACAGGTCAGTGTGGCGATAGGGAGGAGAATTAAAATGGCTGGAGCTGGAAGATCCAGACGGCCACGGTGCACGGTCCACAGGTGGTCGGTACCACTTCACCCTCTTTTTTTCAGTCCAGATGAAGGGTCTCGATCTGAGACGTAGACTGTCCATATCCCTCCACAGATTCTGCCCGACCCGCTGAGTTCCTACAGCTTTTTGTGCGTTGCTCCTGATTCCAACGTCTCTTGTGTCTCCAGCTTAATTGGTGTATTGGTGGCACTCTGGTGGGGGAGTGGAGAGTGCAACAGGTCTTTCGTGCTACCACACTTCTCCCCACGCATTACCCAGCTTTGGGATCATCGGAGAGCCTGCGATTGCTGATAACTTATTTATACCTCAACATTTGGTTTGTTTGACTTGGAACACCTCAGCCAGATCGATTTCACAGCAAAAAAAGAATCCTTTTACACAACTCAACATTTTATAACTTGCAATAACCTTTTCCATTTTGAAAATCTCTGAGTGTGCATCCTGTCACATTAAACAGTGAAGACTAAATATGAAAATAAATCATTGCGTTACCATAATGTGTCATGATGAAGTGAGCCCTGGTTAACTTTCAGGCAAAGTACTGAGCTAGTCTTGGGCATATTAAGCAGTTGTGAACTAAGTAAACCCAGATTTTATTCCTTCCTTCACATTAACTCTTCACATCCCGGATCTGCTCAGGATGGCAAATATTCAGTGAGACTCTTCAGAAAGTGCTGTGAACTTACTCACCTTTCTGCCACAACATACTCACCACCATCTCGGAGTCGCTTCCCATCTGGAGGCCACGGGTTTTGGCTGGATTTTACCAGCTACAGCTGGACACTGGTACCTTGCTCTACGGTGAAATGAGGCACATTGGATTCAAAGTCAAAGTCAAGTTTACTGTCACATGCACAAGTACATGTGTGCACAGGTGCAATGAAAAACTTACAGCAGCATCACAGGCACAGAGCATCATGTAAGCAGTATCATAAGAAAAACAAATTAACATAAATTATACAGAATGTTTACAAGAAGGAACACAATTAGAACAAAAAAAGTCCATTTTAGTGCAAAATAATCAAAGTGGTCATACTGTTCCTATATTGAGGTAGTGAACCAAATGGTCGAAGGGAAGTAGCTGTTCCTGAACCTGGTGGTGAGGGACTTCAGGCTTCTGCACCTCCTGCACGATGGTAGCTGTGAGAAGATGGTATGGCTCCGATGGTGGGGGATCCTTGACGATGGATGTTGTCTTCTTGAGGCAGCGCCTGCTGTAGATACTACCGATGGTGGGGAAGGATGTGCCCACGATTTATTGGGCTGAGTCCACAGTATTGAGTTCACTACTCACTATTTATTGGGTTGAGTCAATGTGAACTCTTGGCTGGAAGTGTGACAGAGCTCATCCAGGAATGGTATCACACAAGCTTGACCAACTTAATGACCATACCTCATTAACCGGCTAATGTGCTGAACAAAATCATGGGAAAATCAGTCAGACCAACTGAGTGGCCATTAAAATTGGACAACTGAAGGCTGCTCTCGGGCTCAGGGGTAGAGTCCTCACTGCAGAAGAAAGATCCCAATAGTTAGGATCACCCAATCAGGTGATGCCAAATGTCCCCTGTGGTGTGCAGGGCATACATGCTAGCAGAGACTTCCATATAGGGAGCCCCCACACTTGCCCAGGTACAACAAACAATCAGCTGGAAAAACTCAGCGGGTCAGGCAGCATCCACGGGAGGAAAGGAATTGTCGATGTTTGGGTCGAAACCTCTGGACTTCTTCGATCTCCCACGCTTAATTCCTTTCCTCCCACAGACTCTGCCCGACCCGCTGAGTTCCTCCAGCAGACTGTGTGTTGCTCCAGATTCCAGCATCCGCCGTCTCTTGTGTCCATACTTGCCCAGGTCTCTGGTCAATATACGAGAGCTGACCCCCATTAGCTGGTTTGCAGGGGTTGTTCCCTGTCTTTGGAGCTTTAGCTGCACCAGGTGCATGAGCTGCAGGTTAGGTTGAAATCTGCCTCTAGGCTGGATATTCAACAATGAGTGGTCATTGGAGTCTGATCGTGCCTGTGGGCTTCAGCAGGAGCCATGGAGACAGCTGGCTGATATTTCCAATTCTGTGCAGGGCCACTTCCAGCTAGTTCCTAGGGTCCTGGCTGTGGTCCTGGGTGACATCTGGGAGGGCGGTGCTTTGGGTGGCTTGGCCATCCGGACAACTGAAGTATGAACAGCAAGGAGTTGGGAGGAACGTACATTACAGTATTAACAGTGCAGTTGCTTTTCCTCTCGAGTGAGAGTGACATGGTTCCACCCAGCTGTGGAGCTGTCGGAAGTTCCTTTATAAGCTGTGGCAGTTATTGGCAATCACCTTGTATAGTTATTGTGGAGTACCTTACAGAGCACAACAGCAAATGGGGATTCCATTAAGGAATGTAGTATTTACTGGGGATTCCATTACAGACTGCTGTAGTTACAGAGAATTATGTTGTTTTATTAGAGAGTCCATTAAAGAATGCTTATATCACTGGGGATCCCATTATAGAGTGCTGTTGTTATTGGTGATCCCATTGTAGAATGCTGTAAGTGTTGGGGATTTCATTACCGAACTCTCTAGTTATTGGGATTCATTTACAGAACATTATTGTCGTTGGGGATTACAACGTAGAACGCTGTAGTTTGTGGAATTCTCCTGAAAAATACCTCTGCTTTTATTGGATATTCCATTAAAGACCATTGTTGTTTGGAGATTCTATTATGGTGCTGAATAGCCCTTGGAGATCCATTTATCGTCTTCTATGCTTGTTGGGGTTTCATTTTAAGAGTTATGCAGTTATTGTGCCTTCCTTAAAGAATACTGCAGGAACTGAGTAATGGTGTAGATCCCATCATAATTATTTCATGTAATTCTTGTGTATTATGTATTGTAATAATCATATAACTATAGTAATATCATGTAACCTGCTGCAATATTTGTTAATTATAATAATATATCAATTATTAGGAATTTCATCATCTAGTTTTGCGATTATTGGGGATTCCCATACAGAGTCCTGAAATTCCATTGAATCATCATGGAACGCTGTAGTAGTTGGTGACTTCAATATACAATTCCTCATTTATTGGGGATTCCACAATGTGTTTCATTTACTGGCAGTTACCTTACAGGATGCTGCAGTTGTTGAGCTTTCCATTGTGGCGCCGAACAGCTATTAGAAATTTATGGTCCACAGCCCCTATTGAGGATTCCCTTTGACCGCTGTAGAGGTATTATGGGTGCCTGTAAAGAATGACTATGGAGTGCTGGAGTTATTGAGAACTCTGGAACAAGTTGCTGCAATTGTTGGGGGGGGAGTCCATTCCAGATAATTTTAGATTCCTTTGGAGAGTGCTGAATTTATTGGAGAATGCGATATACTTTCTGCAGTCAATGGGGCTTCCATCACAGAATGTCACAGATGTTGAGGATTCATTAATGATGACCTTTGGATATTGGATATTCCATCATAAATTGCTTGAGTTAATGGAAATGCCATTAAACTGTGCTCAGAATATTGTATTTATTGTGGTTTTCCTTCCAGATTGTATCAACTTGCATTACAGAGTACAATTGGAAGTGGGAATCCCATAGTAGGTTGTTGTAGTAATTAGGCAATCTGTTGTAGAATGTTGTCATTTATAGCAAATTCCATCAAGTATTATGCTGTAGCTATTGTGGATTCCATCAAAGAATGAGAGAATCATTTGGAATGCTTAAATCCATTATTGAATGCTGCATCTATTGGGGATTCCCTATACATTACGTTATTGAATGCTGCATTTATTGGGGATTCCCTATACATTACGTTATTGAATGCTGCATTTATTGGGGATTCCCTATACATTACGTTACTGAATGCTGCATTTATTGGGGATTCCCTTTACATTATTAAGAGCACAAGTTACTGGGATTCCATGACAGAATGTTGCTGTTATTGGGGATTCTACAACAATGTTCTGCTCCATTACAAGTGGTATAGTTATTGAGGAACTGATTATGGGGCCCTGGAGTTATTGAGGATTTCTTTTGTAGGGGAATGCAGTTATAGGGGGTTTCATTATAGAATTCCACAGTTATTCTGGATTCCTTTGTTATATTATTGTAGGTTATATATAGGGGTAATCAGCATGGGGTAATCAGTTAGGGGTAATCAGTTGTATGAGGGAGTTCATGTCTCATAAATTTGACTAAGTTTTTTGAGGAGAGCTACCAGGAGGATTGACAAAGGCAGGGCAGTGGGTGTTGTCTACATTGACTTTAGTGATCCTTTGACAAGGTCCTTCATGGTAGGCTGGTCCAAAAGGTTAGATGTCATGGGATCCAGGGTAAGTTAGCAAACTGGATACAAAATTGACTCGGTGGTAGGAAGCAGAGGGTGGCCGTGGAGGGTTGCTTTTCAGATTGGAGACCTTTGACCACTGACGTGCCACGGGGATCGGTGCTGGGACCTTTATTCTTCCTCGTATATATTAATGATTCATAAGAGAATGTAGGTGGCATAATTAGTAAGTTTGCAGATGACACCAAAATTGGTGGCATAGTGGACAGTGAAGCAGTTTGTCAGAGGTTAGAACAAGATCTAGATCATTTGGGAAAATGGGCAAGGGAATGGCTGATGGATTTTTTAACTCAGACAAGTGCAAAGTGATGCATTTTGGAAAGATTAAACCAGGCCAGGAGATACACGGTGAATGACAGGGCCCTGTGGAGTGTTACTGAACAGCAAGACCTTGGGGTACAAGTACATAGTTCCCCCAAATTTGTGACACAGGTAGAGATAGAGTAGTGAAGGAGTTGTATGGTATGTTTGCCTTCATTGGTCAATGCACTGATTATAAGAGTTGGGACGTCATGTTACAGTCCAACAAGTTGTTGGAGTATTGTGTGAAGTTCTGGTCGCTATGCTGTAAGAAGGATGTGATTAAGCTAGAGAGGGTGCAGAAAAGGTTCACAAGGATGTTACTGGGACCTGAAGGCTTGAGATGTAAGGAGAGACTGGTTAGGCTGGGACTGCTTCCCTGGAGTGAAAGAGGCTGAGGGTCGACCTTAAAGAGGTTTATAAAATTATGAGGGGCATAGATAGGATTTACAGTCACAGCCCTTTTCCCAGGGTTAGGGAGGGTAAAACTAGAGGGCATAGGTTTAAGATGAAAGATTTAAAGGGGATCTGAGGAGTATGTTTTTCACAAAGAGGGTGGTGGTTATATGGAGTGGAGGAAGTGGTAGAGACAAGTACAACTGCAACATTTAAAAGACATTTGTACAGGTAAGATAAGATAAGATTTCTTTATTAGTTACATGTACATCGAAACACACAGTGAAATGCATCTTTTGCGTAGAGTGTTCTGGGGGCAGCCCGCAAGTGTTGCCACGCTTCCGGTGCCAACATAGCATGCCCACAACTTCCTAACCCGTACGTCTTTGGAATGTGGGAGGAAACCGGAGCACCCGGAGGAAACCCACGCAGACACGGGGAGAATGTACAAACTTCTTACAGATAGCGGCCGGAATTGAACCTGGGTTGCTGGTGCTGTAAAGCGTTAAGCTAACCACTACACTACCATGCCTGCCGTGGATAGGAAAGGATTAAAGGGATATGGGCCAAACGCAGGCAGATTGTATTAGAGTAGATAGGCATCTTGACCAGCATGGACGAATTGGGCTGAAGGGCCTGTTTCCATGCCGTATAAATCTATGACTCTATATAGTGCATCCCAGTTATTAGGGATTTCCTGGTAGTCCTGTTACTGGGAATGCCCTTGGTGGACCCCAGTTATTGAGCATTCCCTTTCATGTCTCCAGCTAATGGGAATTCCCTTATGATGTGCTCCAGTTACTTGGGATTACCTTAGGAACATACGAACAGGAGAAGTAGAAACAGCAGTAGATGTTTCCCCACCTCGTGACTGCTTCAACATTCAATAAGACGGCTTTCCTCTTACCCTCAGCAGTCCATACCAACTCTGGACCAAATCTAAATCCCTTGATTCCCTTAATACAGTATCTGAAACCTATCGATCTCTGTCTTGAATATAGTTAGTGACTGAACCTCCAAAGCCTTCTTGGGTAGAGAATTCCAAACAGGACCATTTTTGGGTGAAGATTTTTATTCTCATCTCGGAATCAAAATTAGACTGACTGAAATGATGTGAAATTTGACATGTGGCAGCAGTACAGTGCAAAGACATAGAAATACTCTAAATTACAAAAATAAATAGTGCACATAAAAAGGAATGTAGTGTTGATGGGTTCATGGACCATTCAGAAATCTGATAGCGGAGGGGAAGAAGCTGTTTCTGAATTGTTGAGCTCCACCCTGAATGGCTGACCCCTTATTCTGATACAACACAGCCAGGGGAAAACATTACCCCTCCACCAATCCCCATAAGAATAGTGCAGTTTTCAATGAGAACACTTCTCATTCTTCTAATCTGTAGAGACTATTGACCCAGCATGCTTAATCTCTCCTCCTATGAAAAACCTGTCATCCCAGGAATCACTCTGGTGAACCTATGTTCAGCTCCTTCTATCATGTACTCCTTCCTGAGGTAGGAAGACATGACATACACCGGGGCCTATGTTGTGTTCTCCAGTTAATGGAGATACCCCTATAGCGTATCCAATAATCAAGGATTTCCTAATGATGTAGTGTTTATTGGAGGGATTCCCTTTTAGTGTATACTGGGGATTGCTTCCCTCTTGACACAATTCAGTTATAGAGATTTCCTTATACATACTACAGTAACTGATCATTCTCACTGTGCATTATACTTATGTGGGAGTCCCTTCTGGCATGTTGCAGTCATTTACAGTGTACACCAGTAATCACTGGTCCCTCTCTCATGTGTTGTCGTACTGGTGATTCCTTCCCAGTTTATTTCTCCTGGTCCAGCTCTTAGCAATTCATTCTACCAAGCTGTAATCCATGTAAATTATTTTATGGAACCATACCGTTATTAGTGATAAATTTTGAAATATTTTAGAATCTATGGGGATCATAGACGACTGGATCTTGTAAAGTTTCTGCTATAGACTTGTTCATCATTCACAATTATTAGGGTTTCCATTCAGGGTGGGTGTCGCAGTTACAAGGAGATACAGTAGTAACCATAGAACCATAGAAAACTACAGCACAGAAACAGGCCATTTGGCCCTTCAAGTCTGTGCCGAAACATTATTCTGCTAGTTCCATTTACCTGCCCCCACCCCATACCCCTCCAGACCTCTCTCGTCCATGTATCTATCCAATTTACTCTTAACAGTTAAGAGCGATCCCGCACTTACCACATCAGATGGCAGCCCGTTCCACACTCCCACCACTCTTTGAGTGAAGAAGTTCCCTCTAATGTTCCCCCTAAACCTTTCCCCTTTCACCCTAAAGCCATGTCCTCTCGTACTTATCTCTCCTAATCTAGGTGGAAAGAGCCTACTCGCATTAACTCTGTCTATGCCCCTCATCATTTTGTAAATCTCTATCATATTCTTCTGCACTCCAAGGAATAAAGTCCTAACATGCTCAACCTTTCCCTGTAACTCAACTCCTGAAGACCCGGCAACATTCTAGTAAATCTCCTCTGCACTCTTTCAATCTTACTGACATTATAGAGTTCTGCAGGAACGATTCCAAAATCTACAGGTTTCAGATAATCAGAACATCTGACGGCCTAAAGACATCTCTTTCACAGCTCTGGGATGCAGATCGTCAGGTCATAGGGATTCATTAGCTTTCAAGCTCATCAGTACTATTCTTTTGCTAATACCTACTTCCTTCATAGAAACATAGAAAACCTACAGCACAATACAGGCCCTTCGGCCCACAAAGTTGTGCCAAACATGTCCCTACCTTAGAAAGTACTAGGCTTACCCGTAGCCCTCTATTTTTCACAGCTCCATTTACCTATCCAAAAGTCTCTTAAAGGACCCTATAGTATCCACCTCCACCACCGTTGCCGGCAGCCCATTCCATGCACTCACCATTCTCTGAGTAAAAAACTTACCCCTGACATCCCCTCTATACCTACTCCCCAGCACCTTAAACCTGTGTCCTCTTGTGGCAGCCATTTCAGCCCTGGGGAAAAGCCTCTGATTATCCACCCAATCAATGCCTCTCATCATCTTATACACATCTATCAGGTCACCACTTCAGTTCCTCATTCATACTGTATTTACTGGGGATTCTATAAAAATGGTTCCTTTATAGAATTAAGCTTTTATTGGAAATTCCTTTAAAGAATTCTGCAGTTTTTGGGGTTTCCACTAGAGAATGCTGCATTAAATGAGGCTTCTCTCATAGAATGCTGCAGAAATGGGAGATTCCACTGTTGTGTGCAGTAACTACCGACAATTCCTTTAGAGTTACAGCTGTTATTGCAGTTTCGAGTATAGTTTTCATTGGAGATTTTTTTTTGCAAAGCCAAGCAGATATTGCAGTTTGCCTTTTAGAATTGTGCAGTGGTTAGGGAATTCCCTGAAGCATATGGCAGGGAGTTGGATTTGCCATTTAGTATAGTCCAGATATTGGTGATTCATAATAGCTGCTGCAATTGTTATAAATTCCTAGTAGTCTACTGGTATCCTGTTTTTTTTTCAGAGATTCACTACTAGTTTATTGCAACGTAAGTGGAATTTCTCTCACATTTCTCAGGTACTGTGGGTTCCCTTAAAGTGCATTGCAGATTCTGGGGATTTCCTAATTGTAGTTTCCAGTTTTTACAGACACCACCTCCCTCTATGGTGAGCTCTTCTTAATGAAGTTTTCCTTACAGTTTACTCCATTTCACAGAGATTCTATTACAAAGATACAACTAATCTGAATTCTTGTGGTTATTTGGGATTCTCTTGTGGACCTCACCCAGTAATTCAGAACAGTGTATTTAGTGTTCTGTCATGGTAGCAGTGGATAAGTTGCTGGACTAATGTCCAGAGATGTGCATGATTGATCCATGGACAAAGGCTCTCAATTGTTAATGAAATCTGCTGCCCGTATGCTATATGTGACTCCAGAGCCCCCGGTGTGGTGGACTGAACACTGTCCTTTGAAATGATCCGGCAAACTGCTGATATAATTGAAGGAGCAGTTAGGAATAGGCAGTAAAAGCTGGCTTTGCTATTAATGATTGCATCTGTGCACAGATAAATAAACCCTGCAGTCTTACAGATTCCTTGCAGTGATAAGGATTGTCTTATAATGCATTTTAGTTATTTTGGATCTATTTTTAAACTACTGTAGTTATTGAGCTACCTTCAGCAGTGTAGTGCCACTAATGTGGGAAGCTAATGTTGAATTGCGTCAATTATTGATCTACCTTGTCATGGCCCTTGCATCTCATTTATCTGCCTGCACTGCACTTTCTCTCTAACTGTAACACTATATTCTGCATTCTGTTATTGCTTTTCCCTTTGTACTACCTCAATGTACTGATGTATGGAATGATCTGTCTGCATGGGATGCAAAACAACAGCTTTTCACTGTATCTTGGTACATGTGATAATAAGAAACTAATTGCCATTATTGCCGATTTCCTCTGAGCCATCATCTGATGGGGATCCTCTTGTTGAGTAATGAGTGAAGATTCTTCTATTCAATTCTTAACCTATTATTGAACTTAAAAGTGAGAGCTGCATTTCTTGTGCAGTTCATTGTGCTGTTTTATACTTACTGGAGTCCATCATCCGGTTACTGGGCTTCCCTAACATTGCACTTCAACCTGTGGCATTCCTCAATACGTAACCCTGTTATTGAAATTTACCGATTTATTAGAAAAGATAAGATATCTTTATTAGTCACATGTACATCGAAACACGCAGTGAAATGCATCTTTTGCGTAGAGTGTTCTGGGGGCAGCCCACAAGTGTCGCCACGCTTCCAGTGCCAACATAGCTGCCCACAACTTCCTAACCCGTATGTCTTTGAAATGTGGGAGGAAACCAGAGCACCCGGAGGAAACCCACGCAGACACGGGGAGAACGTACAAACTCCTTACAGACAGTGGCCGGAATTGAACCCAGGTTGCTGGTGTTGTAATAGTGTTACTCTGACCGCTACATCCCATTATTAGGACATTAGTTAAATGGATATGGAGTAAAAGATCTAGGACTAAAATGAGGAGAAATGTCTTTACCCAGAGAGTGGTGACCCTGTGAAATTCTCTGCCACAGAAGAAGGTGGAAGCCAAGTCCCCGAATATATTTGAGAAGAAGACAGACAAATTTCTAGACAAAAAAAGCATCAAGAGGTAGAGAGAGAGAGCAGCAATATGGTATCGAGATAATCAGCCCACAATCACATTGAATGGCAGAGCAGCCTCAAAGAGCCAAATGACCTACTCCTGCTCCCAGGTTTTGCTGTTTCTATGTTGCTGGGGATTCTGAGATCCAGTTATGGAGATGTCCTTATTGTTTAGTGCAGTAATTGGGCTCTCCCTTGTAGTGCTTTCCCAGAATGTAATCCATCACTGAGATTTTCTAATTTTGCACTGCATTTATTGGGGGATTCCCTCATAGTGTCCTTCAGTTATTTGGAGATCCCTTCTAATGTAGTTCAGTTGCTGGGAGCAATGCACTCCAGTTGCTGAGATTCCTTCCTTGTCTAGTGCAGTAATCCTGAATTTGCTTTTACTCCTCACAGAAAACTGAAGTTGTAAAGTTGTAGAGTTACTGGTGATTCCCCCAGAACGTCGAACAATTGATTGAGATCATCTTATAGGGGAGTGCAGATAATGTGGATTCCCTTGGGCCATGGTACAGTGATTGGATTTTCTTTCATGTTATGCTACAATTTTGGGGAATTCCTTCATACAGTGATTGTGAATTCCATTATAGAATGCCAGTGTTATTGGAGATCCCATTATAAAGTATTGTAGTTGTTCAGCAATCCTTTGTTATAGGGTTGTGCATCGAGTGGGGAATCTGTAATTTAGATGATATGTGACTAATTATTCAATTGTGCAATTAGTCAATAAACCTACAGAAGGCTCAAGTCAAGTCTCAATATTTCTTGAGGAAGTCCAATGAAGATTTCGTTTCCAGTAAGTTTTGATGAAGTTCATGCAGTTAGTTATAATTAAGGACCACAATGTTTTGGTAATTGATTGGATTCTCTGAGAGTTGTGTGACACTGCATAATTAGAAAGTGTTTATTAACGGTACATTCATTCCGGGAAATGATGATTTTTGATCTTTGCCAGGATTCTGTTCATTGTAGTTCATGACCTTTCATGAGTGATCTAAACAAAACCATTTATGGAATTTCCAGATGACGTGAGCATTTGTGCAGAACTGTGAGTGAGGAGGTTGAATGGCTGCAAGTTTGTTTTGGGAAATTGGCAAACATTAGTTCTTGTAAAGAATTGTATGCTGCTCATGAACCCAGGCAATGCAAGAAATGCTTTTTTTCTATCTAAGGGTATCCAAGAAAAGTGGGCTGAGAGTTGTTAATGGCCAGTCACTGAATGTTCAACAACTATTCAATGTGGTCTAGAAAACACAAAACACAAAGGTAAAAAAGCCAATGACATATAAGATCAAGCAATGTAATACAGTGGTTCAATATAGAAGGGTTATACTACCAAAACATTCACAAATTTTTAAAGGTGACAGGTCAAATTGATAAGCCACTAAAGCTATATGTGATTCTTGGCTTTATAAGGCAGAAGCAAGGAGGCAATAGGAAACTATAAGTGAGTTAGGATCAACAGGAGGACTGGGTAGACATTCACTCTTCAGAGTGGCTGTGTTTTACAGCAGGCTAGGGGTATCTGCCTGTGGGCAAAAGACTGCTACTGAAAACACAATTGACCATGGCTTGTGGCCCAAGTACTGTGCCAGAAGAGCACTGCGACCAAAGCCTTTGATCCAACAAAAATGAAATTGTACAAGTCATCTGAATGATGGAAACACATTGCCACACCTTGCCCACTCTGGAGGCACCGTTCAATAGGACCGGCTAGGGTCACAAGAAAGAAGGGAGTCTGCTATGTACTCCACGCACTGTACAGGTGTGAGGGCTGGACACATGACAGAGATGAGTCGTTGCAGCAAGGAACGAGAGGCCGAGAGTGGCACTTTCCATTGCTGCAACAATACCTTGGGGTGAGATTCAATGTCACCAGCAGGACCCCCAACTGACTCTAGTTGAGGTGGCTGGAGGGTTTGTTCTCTGCTTCTCCCTTCCATCTTCAACTAAAGTCAGGTTGTGAGGCTTCTGAGTGAGAGCAACTGGACATGTTGAAGATGGAAGGGGAATGTTGCTGGTGGTGGTGAGAAGCATGCCAGTGTACTCACCTGATATCCACACATGGGTACCAACGGGGGACACAAGGTGATGAAAAGGAATCGTGACCATTGTTTCTGCCTGGTGAGCGTCAGGCTAATTGTGGGGTCTTGCCAAACTTCAGCTAACTCAGGATCCTTCTCATCTCTATAGACATAAATCAGGCTAATTAATCTGAGAATATCATGTGTATCGGAATTGTGTCACCTGGTAACTTCAGGCTTGGTACAGCACACCACACACTGATAGTTCTAGCTGGTAGCTTGCTCAAGTGAATGCCTGGTGAAGTCTCACTGCCACAAAATAAACCCCACCTGCTGCCAAGTACACAGGTAATGTAATGGAGATCTGGAGCAAAGAATGAACCGCTGGGGGATCTCAGCGGGTTGAGCAGCATCTGGGGAGGGAAATGAATTGTCGACATTTTGGGTCACGTGTCTGGATGGGATTACTCTATTTTATCTGAGGTGATAATCTATGCTATTTTAAACAGGTTAGTTAAATTAACAGAAACAAAATAATATGTAATAAGAGCAGGCACGTTAGTGTAGCGGTTAGCATAACACATTACAGCGCCAGCGACCCGGGTTCAATTCTGGTTACTGTCTGTCAGGAGTTTGTACGTTCTCCCGTGTCTACATGGCTTTCCTCCGGGTGCTCCGGTTTCCTCCCACATTCCAAAGATGTATGAGTTAGGAACTTGTGGGCATGCTATGTTGGTGCCGGAAGCGTGGTGACACTTGCGGGCTGCCCCCAGAACACTCTACGCAAAAGATGCATTTCAGTGTGTGTTTTGATGTACATGTGACTATAGAACCATAGAACAATATAGCACAGAAAACAGGCCATTCGACCCTTCTAGTCTGTGCCGAAACGTTATTCCGCTAGTCTCACTTCCCTGCACCCAGTTCATAACCCTCCAGACCTCTCCCGTCTATTTATCTATCCAACTTATTCTTAAAGCTTAAGAGTGAGCCCACATTTACTACATCAGATGGCAGCCCGTTCCACACTCCCACCACTCTCTGAGTGAAGAAGTTCCCCCTAATGTTCCCCCTAAACTTTTCCCTTTTCACCCTAAAGCCATGTCCTCTCGTACTTATCTCTCCTAATCTAGGTGGAAAGAGCCTACTTGCGTTAACTCTGTCTACGCCCCTCATAATTTTTGTAAACCTCTATCAAATCTCCCCTCATTCTTCTACGCTCCAAGGAATAAAGTCCTAACCTGTTCAATCTTTCCCTGTAACTCAACTCCTGAAGACCCGGCAACATTCTAGTAAATCTCCTCTGCACTCTTTCAATCTTACTGATATCCTTCCTATAGTTAGGTGACCAGAACTGCACACAATACTCCAAATTTGGCCTCACCAGTGACTTATACAACTTTACCATAACATCCCAACTCCTATACTCAATACTTTGATTTAAGAATGCCAGGATGCCAAAAGCCTTCTTTACAACCCTGTCTACCTGTGACGCCACTTTCAGGGAATTATGTATCTGAACTCCCAGACCCCTTTGTGCCTCTGCACTCCCCAGTGCCCTACCATTTACTGTGTATGTCCTACCTTGATTTGTCCTTCCAAAATGCAACACCTCACACTTGTCTGCATTAAATTCCATCTGCCATTTTCTGGCCCATTCTTCCAGTTGGTTCAGATCCCTCTGCAAGCTTTGAAATCCTTCCTCGCTGTCCACAACACCTCCAGTCTTAGTGTCATCAGCAAACTTGCTGATCCAATTTACCACATTATCATCTAGATCATTGATATAGACAACAAACAACAATGGCCCCAGCACAGATCCCTGGGGCACACCACTAGTCACCGGCCTCCAGTCTGAGAAACAATCATCCACAACCACTCTCTGTCTTCTCCCACACAGCCAATTTCAAATCCAGTTTACAACCTTTCCATGGATACCTAGTGACTGAACCTTATGAACTAACCTCCCATGTGGGACCTTGTCAAAGGCCTTACTAAAGTCCATGTAGACAACATCCACTGCCTTTCCTTCATTTACTTTCTTGGTAACCTCCTCAAAAAACTCTACAAGATTTGTTAAATGCGATCTACCACACACAAAGCCATACTGACTATCCTTAATCAGCCCTTGGCTGTCCAAATACTTGTATATCCAATCTCTCAGAGCACCTTCCAATAATTTACCCACTACTGATGTCAGGCTCACTGGCCTATAATTACCTGGTTTACTTTTAGAGCCTTTTTTAAACAACGGAACAACATGAGCTACCCTCCAGTCCTCCGGCACCGCACCCGTGTCTAAGGACATTTTAAATATATCTGCCAGGGCCCCTGCAATTTCTACATCAGTCTCCCTCAAGGTCTGAGGAAATATCTTGTCAGGCCCGGGGGATTTATCTACCTTTATTCACTGTAAGGCAGCAAGCACCTCCTCCTCTTTAATCTCTATATGTTCCATGACCCTACTGCTCGTTTCCCTTCCTTCCATATCCTCTATGCCCATTTCCTGAGTAAATACTGATGCAAAAAAACTGTTTAAGATCTCCCCCATCTCCTGAGGCTCCACACATAGACGTCCACTCTGATCTTCTAGGGGACCAATTTTGTCCCTTACTATCCTTTTACTCTTCATATACTTGTAGAAACCCTTTGGGTTTACCTTCACATTGTCTGCCAAAGCAACCTCATGTCATCTCTTTGCCTTCCTGATTTCCTTTTTTAGTATTTTCTTACATTTTCTATACTCTTCAAGTACCTCATTTGTTCCTAGTTGCCTATACCTGCTATACACCTCTCTCTTTTTCTTAACCAGAGCACCAATATCTTTTGAAAACCAAGGTTCCCTATGCTTGTTAACTTTGCCTTTAATCCTGGCAGGAACATGCAAACTCTGCACTCTCAAAATTTCACCTTTGAAGGCCTTCCACTTACTGAACACGTCCTTGCCAGAAAACAACTTATACCAATCCACTCTTCCTAGATCCTTTCTCATTTCCACAAAATTGGCCTTTCTCCAATTTAGAACGTCAGCTCGAGGCCCAGACCTATCCTTATCCATAATTAACTTGAAACTAATGGCATTATGGTCACTGGACCCAAAATGCTCACCTACGCATACTTCTGTCACCTGACCTGTCTGGTTCCCTAATAAGAAATCAAGTATTGCATTCTCTCTCGTTGATACCTCTATATATTGATTTAGAAAACTTTCCTGAACACATTTGAGAAATTCTAAGCCATCCAGCTCTTTCGCAGTGTGGGAGTCCCAGTCAATATGTGGAAAGTTTAAATCCCCAACTATTACAACTGTCTGTTTCTTACATCGGTCTGCTATCTCACCACAGATTTGTTCCTCCAATTCTCTCTGACTATTGGGCGATCAATAATACAACCCTATCAGTGTGGCCACACCTTTCCTGTTCCTCAGTTCCACCCAGATGGCCTCTGTAGACGAGCCCTCCGGGCTGTCCTGTCTCCGCACAGCTGTGATATTTCCCTGACCAGTAACGCCACTCCTCCCCCTTCCATCCCTCCCCCTCTATCACGTCTGAAACAATGGAATTCTGGAACATTAAGCTGCCAGTCCTGCCCCTCCTGCAACCAGGTCTCACTAATAGCAATAATGTCGTAATCCCACGTGCCAATCCACGCCCTAAGCTCATCTGCTTTACCTACAATACACCTTGCATTGAAATAGATGCACCTGAGAACATTTCCATCACATACAAACCTTTGATTTCTGTTGATACTTGCAGTCCTCGCATGACCATTTTCCTCCTCCACCTCACTATCTGCTCTAACACTCTGGTTCCCCTCCCCCTGCAAATCTAGTTTAAACCCCACCGGAGCGGCACTAGCAAACCTACCCGCAGGTACGTTAGTCCCCCTCCAGTTCAGGTGCAAACCGTCCCTTCGGAACAGGTCCCGCCTTCCCTGGAGCAAGGCCCAATTGTCTAGGAACATGAAGGCCTCCCTCCTGCACCATCTCCTTAGCCACGTACTTAGCTGCATGATCCTCCTATTTCTAGCCTCACTAGCTCGTGGCACGGGTAGCAATCCTGAGATTGCAACCCTGGAGGTCCTGTCCTTCAACTTTGCACCTAATTCTCCAAATTCTCTCTGCAGGACCTCCTCCTCCTTCCTATCCACGTCATTGGTCCCTACATGGACCACGACATTTGGCTGTTCACCCTCCCTGCTAAGAGTATCGAGAACTCGATCCGAGATATCGTGGACCCTGGCACCAGGGAGGCAACAGACCATCCGGGATTCTCGATCTCTCCCACAGAACCTCCTATCTGTCCCCCTGACTATCAAATCCTATCCTGAGCCACTCACACACTGGCCGGTCCTCTTCAGATACCCCTCCTTATATTTGTCCCTGTTGACTAATAAAGATACCTTATCTTATCTTATGTTAACTGCTTTAAACAAATATTACCAATTGTTATTCCACTTTGGTATCCCAAGTAATTCTTGAAACCAGTAGCATCATATTGGTTCTGGAACATAGTTGCCTCCTGCTAGAAATGGGAGAGAAGCCAATGAATCCCAGTAATGGCAACTCTGAATGGTGACCCAGTGACACACTGTGAGAGAAGAGGGCATTGTCAATTACCTGTAGGTTGGGAGGACGTGAGCAGAGGTTTCCCTGTGGCCCTGTTGTGAGTAGCTTTCAGTATGTTGCTCTTCAATATTCATATCTAACATATGCATTACAGTAAAATCTGGAGCACAGCAACTTCCAGTCACAGATAGTCCTGACTCAGCAAAAAAAAAGATAAATTAGTCACGTATTTGTGAAAATGCAGCACTTTTATGTATGGTTGAAAAAAAAAGCTCTCATCAATCCAATTCTGATTTTTGTCTGGTTTCAAATGTAATTATGTTCTTCGCTTGGTTTTGCTTCATTGCATTCCAGCTGGGCGAAGAGGTATTGAAAGAGAAAAACTCCTTGTTAGCACATTTGAAAGGTTACCTTTTCTTTGTAAGGTCCAACTGGTTGGCGTGGCACCCACACCAGCCAGAGGGGTTATAAAATGCAGGCGTCACAACGCCCCTTCTACAAACCCTCCTGGTGGAAAAATCCCTCAGATCTGATCTGATCCATAAACCGCCTCTTTTATATCCTTTGAATCTATCACAAGCACTGTGAATTTGCAGTTTAAACTCTGGAAATGAAATGGTTTTGCAGGACAGTGAAACACATTGTAGTTTGAAGAAATGGTTCTGTTTATTAATACTCTGTACTGTGCTGTGGCAGCAGAAACAATATTGCTTATGCAATACACTTGTTTACTACCTGGTGTTGAACAAGCAGAGAGCTCTGATGCTGACAAACATACCCAACGCCAAACAGCATAATTTCAATCTGTACAGTTGTGGATTTCAACAGTGGAGGATGCTGGCTGCCACTCTGAATTGTAGCCATCAGCAGCTGAGGTGCTTCAGTGAATGCAGCAATAAAACAGCAGGCTGCTCTCCTGAAGTCCCTTTGGTCTGTTCTTCTCAATTAGCAATATTTGTAGATATTAAGGATGTCTTGTAAAAGCTTTCCTTTCACTGATAGTTGGCAATTCGGATGTTTGAATCAATATAAATCTACAGGATCAATGGTGTGATATTTAGAACACATAGAAGGAGTATGATAGCTATAACACCAAAAGTGGTGGTCTAGTGGACAGTGAAGAAGGTTGTCCAAAGTTCTAACAGAATCTCGATCAACTGGGAAAGAGGGCAGAGGAATTTAACTTAAGCAAGTACAAAGTAATGCATTTTGGAAAGCTAAGACAAGCACAGTGACCCTGGGGCTGTTGTAGAACAGAGAGACCAAGGGACACCAGTACCTTGTGGTTGACAGGTAGACAGGATGATGAAGAAGGCATATGGCATGCTCACCTTCATTGGACGGGGCGTTGAGTGCAAGAGTTGGGATGTCATTTTACAGCTGAACAAGACGTTGGTGAGAAACAAAGGCCTGCAGATGCTGGAATCTAGACCACACTTGGAGTATTGTGTGCGGTTCTGGTCGCCATGCTTTGGGAAGGATGTGATTGAGCTGGAAAGGGCGCAGAAAAGATTCACAGGGATGTTGCCCGGACTGGAGGACTTGAGTTGTAAGGAGAGACTGGATAAGCTGGGACTGTTTTCCTTGGAGCGAAGGAGGTTGAGGGGTGACCATAAAATCACGAGGGGCACAGATAGGATGGATGGTCACAATCTTCTTCCCAGGGTAGGGGACACTAAAATAGACAGTGGAGGTTTAAGGTGAAAGGGGAAAGTCATAAAGGGGACCTGAGGGGCAAGTTTTTCATACAGAGGATTGTGGGTATATTGGTATTGGGATTGGTTTACTATTGTCACTTGTACCGAGGTACAGTGAAAAACTTGTCTTGCATACTGATCTTACAGGTCAATTCATTACACAGTGCAGTTGCATTGAGTTAGTACAGAGTGCATTGATGTAGTACAGGTAAAAACAATAACAATAACAATATATGGCACGAGCTGCCAGAGGAAGTGGTAGAGGTGGGTACAATTACAAGGATTAAAAGACATTTGGGCAGTACATGGATACGAAAGGTTTAGAGGGATATGGGCCAAACGCAGGCAAATGGGACTGGCTCAGGTAGGCACCTTGGTCAGCATGGACAAGTTGGGCTAAAGGGCCTGTTTCTGTGCTGTATAACTCCATGACTAACACATGATCTGTTGCAGAGTTTATAGAAAAGAGCCATATGTGTGTTACACACATAGACTATAGAATATATAAGATTATATCTGTGGTGACCACATAGTGGCAGAGCTGGTAGAACTGCTACCTCAAAGCCCCAGGGCCCTCCTGAGACTACCCTCCCCACTGTCAACAACTCCACCACCTTTTGTGTCATCCGCAAACTTAGTAATCAATCCTGCGACATTAACATCCAAATCGTTAACATGTATAACAATCTGTAAGGGTCCCAGCCCCAATCCCTGTGGTACAAAATTAGTCACAGGCTTCCTATCACAAAAACATCCCTCCACCACCACTTTCTGTCTTCCGTTACCCAAGCTAATTCTGGAACCAATTTGCCTACTTGCCTTGGATCCCATGGGCTCGAATCTTTTGGACCACCTTCCATGTGGGACCTTGCCAATTCTTCAGCCATATTGCGTTCTCCCTTTAGCAATGAGCTTGTTCTTTAAGGAATGGAGGATAGCTTTAACTGGCGCTTGCTTCTCTGCGAGGTGCTAGTCAACTTTACTCTCTTCTTGTGGTGGCCCTCAGGGTTGAGGATGATTTGATTTCACTCCAATTCTGTGGTTTCTGAGACCAATGTGAACTGCAGACTCTGCACCAGTTGGACCAGGAGGTATTGACGGGGTAGTTTGGGAGGTGCTGCACTCTTTCTGCTGTTGGCACTGTGCTCCCAGTGAAAGGATGGGAGGTTCTCATTGCCACCCTGAAGACTTCATTGCCAGTTTGAGTGATCATGTTCCAGAGATTCACATGAGTCAGTGGCATATCACACTTTCTCAAGGAGGTTTTGAGCACATCCTTGAGGACTGGACAGTACAGTGACTCAGCTGCCTCACCGCTCCAGCAACCCGGGTTCGATCCCGACCTCGGGTGCTGCCTGTGTGGAGTTTGCACGTTCTTCCCGTGACTGCGTGGGTTTCCTCTGGGTGCTCCGGTTTCCTCCCACATCCCAAGAACGTGAAGGTTAATTGGCCACTGTAAGTTGCCCCTAGTGTGAAGGTGGCTGGTAGATGGGAATGTAGGAAGAATAAAATGTTTAGTGTGAATGTACGTTTGATATTCAGGACAGACTGGATAGGCCGAAGGTATTTCCCTATGGCTCTATGACATTAGCTTCCTCTGTCCATCTGGTAATCTCCCCCCATGACAAAGCTTAAAATAGAGCCTGTGTTCTAGGAGTCAGGTGCCAGGCATGTAAACAACATGTCCTGCCAATGGGTAACTGGGCCTATTTGGGGGAATCGAAGCTGGAGATGTAGGCCAAGGAGAGGTTGGCTCACTTAACTTGTCAATGGATTTGGAGGATTTTCTGTAACAGGACAATCATTTTTAACAAGGATGACCTCTGAAGAAATAAAACAGCTTCTGATAGTTGACAATGATATGATAGCTTCTGGCAAAGCAAGTTGCAGGTTGTGATCATCTACTTGTGTTACATTTGGCAATAGTACATTGTAATATAACATCTCCAGCAGGATGAGAACATTGGTCTTTGATCATTTCAAAGTATTCCATAAAAACTGCTGAACTTAAACCCCTGCTTTTATCATCATAATTGCTTTGAAGTGGAGATTTGTGGATAAACATTATGATATTACATTCTTATATACAACTGACAATATCACTTTTAAATATGCAACTACATTCATTATGCTGGTGTGAAACAAAGCAGAATTCATCCTACTGCCACTGAGAGCAGAGGATATCCAAATCAGAATAACTAGGGTGGTTCCAGGGATGAGAGCCATGGGTCACTTGGTGAGACTGGAGAAGATGAGGTTCTTCCTGTTAGAGAGGATCAAGACAATGTAAATTGGTAAATTGGTTTATTATTGTCACATGTACCGAGGTACAGTGAAAAACTTATTTTGCATGCCATCCATACAGATCATTTCATCACATCAGTGCACTGAGGTAGTACAAGGGAAAACAATAACAGAATGCAGAATAAAGTGTTACCGATACAGAGGAAGTGCAGTGCAGGCAGACAATAAGGTGCAAAGACCATAATGAGGTAGATTGTGAGGTCAAGAATCCATCTTATTGTACTAGGGGACCGTTCAATAGTCTTATAACAGCGGGATAGAAGCTATACTTGAGCCTGGTGGTATGTGCTTTCAGGCTTTTGTATCTTCTGCTCAATGGGAGAGGGGAGAAAACAGAATATCCAGGGTGGGTGGGGTCTTTGATTATGCTGGCTGCTTTATAGAGGCAGCGGGAAGTGTAGACAGAGTCCATGAAGGGGAGGCTGGGTTCCATGATGTGCAAAGCTGTGTCTACAACTCCCTGCAGTTTCTTGCAGTCACAGGCAGAGCAGTTGCCGTACCAAGCCATGATGCTTTCGGATAGGATGCTTTCTGTGGTGCATCGATAAAAGTTGGTGAGGGTCCAATGGGACATGCCAAATTTCTTTAGCTTCCTGAGGGTAATGAAAAACTGTTCCTCAAGGGCTGCAGTGTCAAGAAACTGAGATTTAAGGTTATTTAAGAACAGAAGGAGACGAGGGGAAACATTTGTTCACACAATGATCTGGGGCTCATTGCCTTGTAGGGTGGTGGAAGTAAGTTCAGTTGCAGCTTTCAGGAGGGAATGGGGTTGGTTACATGAGGGAGAAAATTTTCTGGGCCTTGGCTAAAGAGCTAGGGAACGGGACTAATTGGAGTCCCATTGGCGCTCACAGAAAACATGAGCTCAGTGGGTCAAAGAGCTCGCCTGCTGTGACACTTGTGTAGTACTGTAGGCATGGAAAGAACACTGCATCATCTCTGGCTGTCCAAACAATGACAGAGGGCCCGATGGAATGTGTCACCGACTCAAACGTCTGGAGAGTGTTCTGGGCAGACTTTGCACTGCTTAGTCTTAGTTACAGAGGAGGGGGAGGAGGGGTCCAGAGAGAGAGAAGGAAGTGGATCAGGGCAACTGAATCCTGGGGATGTTTGGAACAATCCAAACCTTCCAGCAATGAAAGAAAGTAACAGAGGGGACTGTACAGAGGGATACAGAGGGGACTGTACAGAGGGATACAGAGGGCACTGTACAGAGGGATACAGAGGGGACTGTACAGAGGGATACAGAGGGAACTGTACAGAAGGGTACAGAGGGGACCATACAGAGGACACAGAAGGGAGTCAACAGATGCAACCTTGTGCACTATTCTTAAAGTATACCAACTATAAATACAAACCAACCACAGAAAACAACAGGGCATAGGTTTAAGATCAGAGGCAAGAGATTTAAAAGGGATATCAGGAGCAGCTTCTTCACGCAAAGGGTGGTGTGTATTTGGAACAAGCTGCCAGAAATAGTGGTTGAGGCGGGCACATTAGCAACATTTAAAAGCCATTTAGATAAGTACATGGATAGGAGACATTTGGAGGACTACGAGCCAAACACGGGCAGATGGGACTAGCTCACTGGGCAACACGGTCGGCATGGATGAATTGGGCCAAAGGGCCTGTTTCCATGCCATATGACTCCATGGCTCTAAAAGGCCCACAGAAACATTTCTCACTGTAATTACCCCTCCAGCTAGTTAGCAAACACTCGATGGCAGTCACCAGCAGCACTGTTGCTGGTCACACCATGCATATACTGCCCATACACGGTGTGGTAGTGGCTGTCATAGAGACCATGTAACTGTGTTCTGTTCCCTTTCATTACCAAAGTGAACAGGGAAGGGAAAGAGAGGCAGCCAGTTACATTGTAGGGGAGAAGCAGTGTCACTGAGGCAGCTGCTGGAGGCCGTCACTGGCTGCAGATGTTCACAGCTGTTGGAGGCCGTCACTAACCGCTCTTTTTCCCCCTTTTTTTTCCCCTTATTGCAAAATACGTTCTACAATACTACAAAACTACAACAATGTTGGCAGAATATAGTATTAATGGTAGGACTCTTGGCAGTGTGGAGGATCAGAGGGATCTTGGGGTCCAAGTCCATAGGATGCTCAAAGCGGCTGCGCAGGTTGACTCTGTGGTTAAGAAGGCATATGGTGTATTGTCCTTCATCAATCGGGGAATTGAATTTAGGAGCCATGAGGTATTGTTGCAGCTAATACAGGTCCCTGGTCAGACCCCACTTGGAGTGTTGTGCTCAGTTCTGGTCGTCTCACTACAGGAAAGATGTGGAAGCCATAGAGAGGGTGCAGAGGAGATTTACAAGCATGCTGCCTAG
Organism: Pristis pectinata; assembly: GCF_009764475.1. Lineage (NCBI taxonomy): Eukaryota > Metazoa > Chordata > Chondrichthyes > Rhinopristiformes > Pristidae > Pristis > Pristis pectinata. The sequence goes on along the minus strand of NC_067426.1, from coordinate 33,518,295 downwards.
GATGCAGAGCATGCCTTATGAAAGCAGGTTGAGGGAACTCGGCCTTTTCTCCTTGGAGAGACGGAGGATGAGGGGGAACCTGATAGAGGTGTATAAGATGATGAGAGGCATTGATAGGGTAGATAGTCAGAGGCTTTTCCCCAGGGCTGAATTGGTGGCCACAAGAGGACATAGGTTTAAGGTGCTGGGGAGTAGATATAGAGGAGATGTCGGGGTAAGTTTTTTACTCAGAGAGTGGTGAGTGTGTGGAATGGGCTGCCGGAAACTGTGGTGGAGGCGGATACGATAGGGTCTTTCAAGAGACTGTTAGATGGGTACATGGAGCTGAGTAAAATAGAGGGCTATGGGTAAGCCTAGTAATTTCTAGGGTAGGGACATGTTCTGCACAGCTTTGTGGGCCGAAGGGCCTGAATTGTGCTGTTATTGTTCTATGTTCTAAACACAGAGACAATAACAATGACTAACACAGTTGCTAACACGAGCTAATTTAAATTAAAATATCTCCATATCTATCAAGGATGGCATTTATCCCCTACGGTACCTAACGGTCCCGGAACACTTCCATGGTACCTGTGGACACAACATGTGCCCTCTCCACAGTTACCTGGGCACGGACATAACCCCGGAACATCTCTAGGCAGCCTGCCCAGGCGGGATTCTCTGCTACCTGCTTCCAGGACTCACGGATAGCTATCTTAGCCAGCTCCAGGAGCAATTTTACTAAGACACCCTCAGCCCTCCTTGCCCCCCTCCTTACTGAATGACGGCATAATAATACATAATGCAACCAGAAGGCGAGGAGCAGCCCCTGCAGATATGTGAAAAGGGGCTGCAACCTCGTCCACTCCATGTACATACGGTATACAGTCTCCTCCAGCCCTCAAAAGTGACAGGCGGCTCGGAGATCCGTGTACAAACTAAGGAACTTGCTACAAGGCATCGCTCTGTGCAGCAGCCTCCACCCCAGATCCCCAATGTACATGAGAAGCACCATCCCTGACTGCAGATGTTCACAGCTGTTGGAAGCCATCATTGACTGCAGATATTCACAGCCGTGCATGTTCCACACTTTCCACTCTTAGTTCTCTTCTCAATCACTCATGGTTTTCCTTCATATTCCAGTTCAGTCCTAGGCCTCTACCTTTGATGTACTCCATGCATTCAATTTGTAAGCATTTACGCTAAACTGCTCCCTGAATCAAGCTGGGAAAAAAAAATCAAGCTCTGACAAGAAACAGATCACATTAAAATAATAACATTCTGAGATTTAAACTCTGAAGCACACTGTCTGATCCTTTCATCTTAAGGCCAAATTGATATTGCACTCAGTGGAATACTCAGCGAATGATGTCACTAGTTAAGCTCAGCAATATTACTCGATCTGTTTGGATACTGAGGCCTTTGTTCAGTGGCTCCACTTTCAGCAGCTGGGTTCAGTCAGTGGACCTGGATAATGATTGCCCCCCTGGGATATCTGACTGTAGAGGGCATCACTAACCTGTGGGTCTCAGTGTGTGCCATTTCCAGGGGCAGTCGCAAGTGGGTCTCTTGGCAGAAGGCAACTGGAACACTAGAACGAAAAATGTCAGGAGAACCACAATCTCAGGAAATAAAGCGGACATTAGGGGCAGTTGATGCATTTCTGTGCTGCACCATGTAAAGTCTTTCCACTCTCAGAATTTATGTCTCAGGCAGTCAAGTTGTTGGGTCATGGATAATAAAAGTTTAGAACTCTAAAATAAAAACAAAAAATGCTGGAAAGACTCAGCAGGTCAGGCCATATCTGCAGGAAGAGAAACAAGAGTTTTAATTTCCAGTTTGCATTTCTCTTCCCACAAATATAGCTCAACCTGCTGAGCATTTCCAGCATTTTCTGTTTTTATTTTAGATTCCAAAGATGTACGGGTAGGTTAATATGGGTTTAAAATGGGCAGCACAGACTCATTGGGCCGGAAGGGCCTGTTACCACGTTGTAAATAAAATTCAAAAAAAATTTAAATAAAATTTGAAAAAAATTTAAATTTAAAATTTAAAATAATTTAAATTTAAATTTCCAGCATCTGCAGATCTTTTCTTTTGATTTTCAAAGATTTTAACTCCTCCAGCAAGTACCAGTCAGTGCATTACACAAGGTCCCAGCTTGTGTCTCTGGTCCATGGCAACTCAGGGGATCTCAGCTGGGGGCACAGGCAGTGTCAGGGTTGGCCTGAGCATCCACAGGGGAGAAAAGTTGTCCAGTTGTCCACTGATGGAAAGGTGGGGGAGCTTTGGGTGAAGATAAGCCAGAGTTTAATGCTGATGGTCCACAACTGAACGAACTGCCTGTGCTTTGTCATTGAGTCATAGAGTCATACAGCGCGGAAGCAGGCCCTTCGGCCCAACTGGTCCATGCCAACCAAGATGGCCCATCCAAGTTAGTCCCATTTGCCAGCATTTGGCCCATAACCTTCTAAACCTTTCCAATCCATCTATCTGTCCAACTGTCTTTTAAAAGTTGGTGGAATTGGTATTGGTTTATTATTGTCACTTGTACCAAGATACGGTGAAGAACTTGTCTTGCATACCATACATACAGATCAATTCATTGCACAGTGTATTGAGGTAGTACAAGGGAAAACAATACAGAATGCAGTGTAATGTGTCACAGCTACCAAGAAAGTGCAGTGCAGGTAGACAATAAGGTGCAAGGTCATATCGAGGTAGATTGTGAGGTCAAGAGTCCATCTTATCGTATTAGGGGACCATTCAATAGTCTTGTAACAGCAGGATAGAAGCTGTCCTTGAGCCTGGTGATACATACTTTCAGGCTTTTGTATCTTCTGCCTGATGGGAGGGGGGAGAAGGGAGAATGTCCGTGGTAGGTGGGGTCTTTGATTATGCTGGCTGCTTTACCGAGGCAGCGGGAAGTGTAGACAGAGTCCATGGAGGGGAGACTGGTTTCCATGATGCGCTGGGCTGTATTCACAACTCTCTGCAGTTTCTTGCAGTCCTGGGCAGAGCAGTTACTATACCTATTGTACCTGCCTCAACCACTTCCTCTGGCAGCTCTTTCCACATACATACCACCCTCTCTGTGAAAAAAGTTAACCCTTCAAGTTCCTATTAAATCTTTCTCCTCTCACCTTAAACCTATGCCCTCTAGTTCTTGATTCCACAACACTGGGAAAAATACTGTGTGCATTCACCCTATCTATGCCCCTCATGGTTTTATACACCTCTTATTGTCTGAAGTTCTGAGTCGTATCCCGTGTTCAGACTCATGGTCTCAATTGATCTCAGTCAAAAGCTTTAAACTTTGCCTTTAATTCATTTAGAACAAAGTGAACTACCTAATTGCCTGGGCACATCTGTAAGGATCATTGTAGGATCTGTAAGCTCAGTGTAGTTTGGTGTAGTGACGTGGGCAAAGTCCCACAAACAGCCACCAGGTTGCATTGACTGGGGAAAGAATTCCTTCTGCTCAGACTCCTCAGAACACCCACACAAAGTGCAGCACCCTGACAACACAGCACTCTCACATCACTGCATGAGGGGGGCAGCTGGCTGGCATACTCGGCTGCCGAAGTTGAGCTTGAACCATTGCCCAGTTCCACAGACAGTGAGAACACTTGTAATTAGGCAATGATTAGGCCATGATCTTTTCTGATCAGGAAGGTGCCGGGAAAGGGCAGTGATTTGGCTTCAGGGCCACAGTGAATACTGAAAAGGTTAGGAACTGGGCAGCTCTTTCCAAGGTAAAGAGCATAATTCTAATTCAGGAAGTCAAAATGAGATCCAAATACCTTCTATTGCTATTGTGAATGCTCTGCTTTTACTGGGAGCATGTAAGGCAGCAGAATGAACTCTGCACAATTCCCTGTCAACAGAATCTCATAGACTATAGTCGAAAGGCCTCATTATAGTGGCTGGTGCTGCTCCTGGTATCCCTCTTACTGTTGTCATGTGGTGAAGATCGTGTCCCCTGTGTCAGTAGACGGACTGCGGTTCCGTATAAACAATACAAGCCAAGCAACAGTGCTCCTTCAAACAGTTTCTGAGCGAAGCATCTTAGCAGAACGATTTGCCGGAGTTATCTCAGGGCGATATAAATTCTGCCATTTCCCAGCTCTATGGTTTCAGACAACACTCCATCAGTTAAGACCCAGGATGAGTAAAGATGACATCTGCTCCTTGCCCGCATCCCACTGACGTTTTACTACAACTCTGAACTTTTGTGCTGATACCAGTATAAAGAAAACTGTCATTATGAGGGTGGTTTTGAACAGGCTGGGAGGTTAATGGATATTGCCCAAAAATAAACCTGTCACTCAACTATCAGCAGAAGTCAAGACTTGAAAACCCAATGTTTTCATTTACTGAAACAGAACATGTGTGAAAACAAAATGTAAGGGGCGAGTTTCCTCGGATACTTCAGGAGCTCAAGGGCCCCTGAGGTGTCCAGGACAGAATCCAGAACAACACTAACAAGTCACCATCTGGGGAAAAAGAGTTGCATTGTGCTGGGAAAGGCCAAATTCCAGAGTCATTAACATTTTGGAATTTTGTGACAATCCAGCTCTTTCATGGTTACTGCTGCTGGCATTTTCTAAAGTAATTTCCAGCTATTTAACTGAATTTAAATTCTCCAGCAGCGATGGTGGGATCTGAACTTGTGTTGGGGTCATGAGTCCACGTTTCTGGATTACTGGTCAGGTAACTTAATCACTTCACCATTGTCCCCTGGCTCCAGGAGCCTGTCCAAGGGGCATTGATTCTGGCACTTACTTCCCTGCTTTTAGCAATAAATAATTTGGAGAAGTATTGAAGCTAGCACAAATTCTGCATGCTGAGGGTAATTTAACAATACTAAATTGGCTAGTTAACATTACTAGAATAGTTCAGGGGTGAGAGATTTCAGCTCTATGATTAGACTGGAGAAGCTGGGGTTGTTCTCTCTGGAGCAAGGAAGATTGATGGAGACTTGACAGATGTGGACAAGATCGTGACAGGTTTAGACAGGGGAAAGAGAGGGAACCCGCTCTCACCATGTGCATTCCCTCTGAATGCACCCATTTCTTCCCACATCCCAAAGATCTGTGGGCTGGCAGGTCAATTGGCCACTGAAAATTGTCCCTAGTGTGTAGGGCAGGCACGGTAGTGTAGCGGTTAGTGTAATGCTTTAGAGCGCCAGCGACCCGGGTTTAATTCCAGCCACTGTCTGTAAGGAGTTTGTACGTTCTCCCCGTGTCTATGTGGGTTTCCTCCGGGTGCTCTGGTTTCCTCCCACATTCCAAAGACGTACAGGTTAGGAAGTTGTTATGTTGGCGCCGGAATCGTGGTGACATTTGCAGGCTGCCCCCAGCACACTCTACGCAAAAGGTGCATTTCACTGTGTGTTTTGATGTACATGTGACTAATAAAAGATATCTGATCTGATCTGAGGTGAGTGGTGAAATCTGGGGGAAGTTGATGGGAATGTGAGGAGAATAAAATGGGAATAGTGTAACTGGGTGGTTGATGGTCAGTGCAGGCTGAGTGGACTGGAAGGCATGAGATCATACTGCATGATTCCATGACTCTATGATGAGCAGATTTAAAATTTTGGGTAAAAAATAAGATATTTATTTATTAGTCACACGTACATCAAAACACACAGTGAAATGAGTCTTTTCGCGTTACTGAGAATGTGCTGGGGGCAGCCCGCAAGTGTTGCCACTCTTCCAGTGCCAACATAATATGCCCACAACTCCTAACCTGTACATCTTTGGAATGTGGGAGGAAACCGGAGCACCCGGAGGAAACCCACGCAGTCACAGGGAGAACGTACAAATTCCTTACAGATAGCAACGGGAAATGAACCCGGGTCGCTGGCGTTGTAATAACATTATGCTTACCACTACACTAACGTCCCGCGGTATTCCCAAATATAAGGAGTTGTGAGGAAAAACTTCTTCACTCTGACAACTGCCTGTTGGGGTGGGGGAGACAGAGTCCGTCAGGGCTTTCAGAAGGAATTGGATAATCACTTATGGAGGAATAATTGACACAGTTATGGCGGAAGGTCAGGGAAATGGTTTTGAGGGAATTGGTCCACCAGGAACCAGGGTGGGTTCGATGGGTCAAATAGGTTCAGTGCTGCTTCATCACGGATCTTGCTGAAAACACCCTGGTGTCAGCCTCTCTCTGCAGCTCTTTTGGGAGTGGTGGCTGGTGCAGCCTCCAAGCTTTTCACTGACTTCCAGCTGTGAGCTCCTCCTCTATAGAAGGCGAGGCAAGACATCCTCAGCACTGGTTACTTCCAGCAGCCCTGCAGGGTTCCTGAGACCGCACTCAACTGTACTCGACTAATGTAAGAAGCAGCACGATTGACGCTGCTTAGATGCAGAAATCTCTGCGAGATCAGCCTGCGTAAACTTCTTGCATGGGGCAAACTGGTGGGTTTATCAGCCCATCCTCACTGGGGAGCAACACTCCACCTGAGGAAACTTCGGCTCCTTGCTCTGATGCGGTCTTCTCCAACCTTTCCAGAGGCAGTTCCAGACGCTGAGAAAAGGCAGGTATGAATCACAGACCTGCCTTATGTCACAGAGAGCAGGTGAACATCTGCAGAGAAGCGATCATCAAAGCAACTTCCGTTTACTTTTAATCTTGAAAAGATAGAATAAAGGATAAACATTGTGTGCTGGCTGCTGGCTTGTATCTGGCATTGATTTCTCTTTAGGTTATTCCTCTCCTCAAACACTGAGTTCCCAAATATTTAGGCTGTAATTCCTAGCACCAGCCCTGAGGTTCAGCCCCTTAGTTTAGCATGTGTCAGACCGCTGTGTTCTCCAGTTTCATCTCCTGGAGGGTAGAGGCATCACCACCACCCCGATCAGTGGCTCGCCAATGTGATTATCCCTGCATCTAGTGACCTTGAGATATGAATTGTAGGATTACAGGTCTGAAAGAGATGAAACGATGAATCAGTCTGCAATAGATTGTGCTGTGTCGTTTCCCACCTGGCCTATCTAGTGTCAGCAGCTTTCTTATTAAGTCTTTGTCATAAAACACCACATTTAAGTGTCACTCAATGCTAATGGTCCACCGATGGCAGCGGGCAGTCCAGGGTTCTGCCCGAGCAGATTGCCTGCCTCTCTTCTGGGGTTACGTCTGTGCCTGTGTGTCCCTGGAGAAGGAGCACGAGACATCCATGGGTACAGTGGGGGATTTCCAGCACTGGTGGACACCAAAGGGCCTTGAGTTCATTCTGGATAGAGATGACTGTGTTAGAGTTTGAAACTATTGACTGTAAATAGCGTGAATCATAGAATACTGCAGCATTTTAATAATGTGGGTGCTGTTGTCACTGAATAAGTCTCCTTTGGAAAAGGAAAAGAAAGTAGTCCTCAGATGCTTCATGATACCTTGTGGTATGGTCAAGCTGGAACTGTACCCCAGCAAAAGGCAGCAAAAGAGGGGTGGGAAACAACTGACGATTGACGACCAAGGGATGAATGAGATTATCTCAAGAGGTGAATAGTGCGGGAGAGTTAAACTGCGTGCGTGCGTGCGCGTGCGTGCGTGCGTGCGTGCGTGTGTGTGTGTGTGTGTGCACCTCTCAAATGAAAACATGGGAGAGCATGCAGAAGTTGCAAAATACCAGCAGACAAAGTGTAGGAACACAGTGAGAATGTTAACAAATGAGAGAGACTTCAAACAGGTTTTTAACCATGGTAATTTAGACTGGAATTTTAAATCCTTCATTTGAAATTTTTCAACACATTTCAAGGCTGAGATGTTACAGATGAGGAATACCTTGCACTTTTGCATCCAATGACCAGTTTGTTGTTTATGTGAAACAAACTGGGAACCTTGCCTGCCAGCGACACTTACCAGCAAGTCCCAGGTGGTGTGTGTTCAGAAAATGGTGCCACTTCTATCAGTGGCCACGTTCCCAGGACAATGATGGGGGAGAAGGGCCATCCATAGCTACAGCCTTCTGGAAGACAGAGGTTAAAAGGAGAAAAAAAGGAGGGTTATTGCAGTTGATTACTCTGTAGAAAACCAACCAGAAAACAGAAAGTGTGAGAATAGAATAATAGGGTCAACTAAGAAGGAAAAGGAAGGTGCCCTTGGGAGGGCAGAGGGCATGGCTGAGGTGCTGACTATGCCTTCATCTGCATCATCCTAGTCACCCCTGTGACAAGGGTGGAAGCAGTAGTAGCAATGCTAGAAAGTGTAACGGGGATCTTGGAGCCCCCTGAAAGTGGCCACGCAAGTAGATTGGGTAGTAAAGAAGGTGTCTGGCATGCTTGCCTTCATTGGTTGGGGCATTGACAATGAGAGTCAGGAAGACATGTTGCAGCTGTATAAAACTTCGGTTCGGCTGCACTTGGAGTATTACGGGCAATTCTGGTCGCCCCATTACAAAAAGGATGTGGAAGCTTTGAAAAGGGTACAGAAGAGGTTTACCAGAATGCTGCCTAGATTAGAGGGTACAAGATATAAGGAAAGGTTGGGCAAACCTGGGTTGTTTTCTCTTGAGCTGAGGGGAGACCTGATGGAAGTACATAAGGTTATGAGAAGCTTAGATAAGATAGACCGTCAGAATCTTTTTCCGCAGGGTAGAAACATCAAGTACTGGAGGACATGCATTTAAGGTGAGAGGAGAAAGTTTAAAGGAGATGTGCAGGGCAAGTTTTTTACACAGAGAGTGATGGGTGCCTGGAATGGGCTGCCAGGATAAATTGATAAATTAGTTTATTATTGTCACATGTACTGTGAAAAACTTTGTTTTGCATGCCATCTATACAGATCATTTCATTACAACAGTACAATGAGGTAGTACAAGGGAAAATAATAACAGAACGGTAGTGAAGAAAGCAGATATGATAGTGGCGTTTAGAAGCTGTTAGATAGACACGTGAATATGCAGGGAATGGGGGGATATGGCTCATGTGCAAGCAGAAGATTTTCAGTTTAATTTAACATCATGTTTGGTGCAGACGTTGTGGGCCGAAGGGCCTGTTCCTGTGCTGTACTCTTTGATGTTCTATGATCAAGTACTTGAGTAAATTGGCAGACATCACAGCTAAATAGTCTTCGGGTCCAGATCGGAGTCTGTACTTAACTCTTCATGAGATGAGGTCACCTTTCACTGCCCAACCCCACCAGTACAGTTAGGGGCTTACGGGGAGTTAACGCAGCAATAATTTGGGGAAAAGTGACATTCCCAGATTGGATGGTGTGCATCCTGAAGCGGGACACAGGTGGCTGCATCCCTGTGCACCTGTTACCCTTCTCATTCTGGGTCACGGATCAGCAAGAAGCACTGGGAGCAGACCAGGAGAGGAACAGCAGTGCATTCTGCAGATGGCACACACTGCGGCCTCACTGTGCCTCGGGTGGGGAGACTGAATGGTTCAAGTGACAAATGAGGAGCCAACCCTGGATGGTGTCGACCTTGTTGAGTGTTGTGGGAGCTGCACTCATCGCAGCATCCCATAACCCTCCTGACTTTACCCTTGTAGATGGTGGTGTAGAAGAGCCTTTGGTGTGCCTGAAAGAAAGACTCTGCATCGATATGATGCCTTTCACCTCCTTCTAGAACGTCTTAATTTTACAGGCAATGGAGTATTTTGGATGCTTAGTTTGGAATAAATTCGGAAGCCAGTTTGTGTACAGAAAGCTGCACAATCAGCAGTATGATTCATTGTCGAAGCACTTAGAGAGAATAAATATTAATAGCTCCTCACTCTTCTTTGAAATACTTCTTCAGGAACTTGGAAAAACCTCCCTTTCAATTTGACTCCAAAGCAATGTGTCTCCAAAGCCTGAGGACACTTACCACCAGGCTCAAGGACAGCTTCCACCCCACGGTGATAAGACTATTGAACGGTGCCCTTATACGTTGAGATGGACTCTTGACCTCACAATCTGCCTTGTTGTGACCTGCACTGCACTTTCTCTGCAGCTGTGACACTTTACTCTGTATTCCGTTATTGTTTTTACCCTGTACTACCTCAATGCACTCTGCGCTACCTCCATGCACTGTGTAATGAATTGGCCTGTACGATCGGGATGCAAGACAAGCTTTTCACTGTACCTCGGTACAAGTGACAATAATAAACCAATACCAATACCAATAGCAACAGTGCAGCACTCTCTCAGTACTGCCACGTGTAAGTCTGTCGAGAAGGATTTGAACCCCATTACAACCTTGGCCCAAACATTGACCAAAGAACTGAATTCCAGAGGGAGGTGTAGCATCAAGCACCCCAGGTAAAACTAAAGTCAATGGAAAGCAAGAAGAAGGTGCCGGGGAATGACCAAGTCCAACACGAGAAGGTTTAGCCACCTACCTTTGATATTCAATGGCATTACCATTACTGTGATCCTGAGGGTCACCATTGACTAAAACTGTAATGGGATCTGTCAGAAGACGCTGGGTACTTGTCAGTGAGTAGCACCCTGAGCCCTTCCATCATCTACAGGGCAAGTGAAGAGTGAAAGGGAACATTCTCCACTTTAGTTGAGTGCAGCTCCATCAGCTCAAAATCCACTACTGATCTTTCTCCAGCACCCTGATCTTCTGTTCAACTCCTGACCTTCTCCTGAACTTTGCTTCCTCACCTACTTCTATCCTCTCCCCACCTCCATCCCATGATCTTCTCCCCCACTGACCCCCCCCCATTCTCCCCCCACTGACCATCTCCCCACCTCCATGTCGCACCCACAGTTTCCACCGAGGGCAAGGCCTTTGTGTGTAACTGTGTGCACAAGGGCAGATTCAGGGCTCATCCCCAGCTCCCAAAGCCTTGCCCCAGATTGATGTGACTGCTGCACTGTGCGTCCTCCCCATGGGGAAATACTGAAGTTATTATAGGTCCTGCACAGCTGGGCGAATGTACATTGTAAAAGTTTTAGCTGAATTCAACCTCAAGTTGCAGAGGTGACCCACTGCCCATTAACCCACTGCCCACTGCCTCACTGATCATGCAGCCAGTGAGACAGCTGATATTTTCACTATGGTTGGAACATACACTGCTGTTGAACACAAAATGTCTGGCTGAAGGAATGTGTTATAACTTGGCTGAGGATGAAGAGTTAAGTAGAGCACACATGTATACTGCAACATCATCAAATCCATTAAACCATCAATGACCCCAGGGAAAATGGGTTTACGTCAACACATTCACACTCCTTTCTACAAACCTCACAGAGGAAATGACGGAAGGGACCAAAATAAGAACGACAGACCTAGCCCTCCACAATGTTTCTCAAAGTCAACCAGCTGAGAGGGGCACTGTAACCGGGTCAATGCAACAGGCTGTTGGTATGTTTTGGGGAGAATTCTGTTTGGTAACACTCTTTTGCAGTGTTAAGGTTGCTACAGAATTCAAAGCTTCCTCGTACAATATATTACAGCGTTACACATCATAAACCCAGCAGCAACCTTCCAAGTGCTTGATTATCTGAAAGTGCAGGTCAGCAATAACATGTTTTCCCCGTCCTCTTCCCAATTCCTGCTGACTCTGGTGTTACAGCCCTACAGAACTCACTCTCCTTTCTCTTATCGCACCAGTGCATTTTGCCCCGTTCCCACCACCAGTATAACTGTCAGATTTTCTGGGTATGTACAAAATATAAAGTACTCCAAATGTTATTGTCTGTTAATTAAATTTACTGGAAGTGGTCACTTAAAGAAGAAAGTTACAGCAGGAGAACAGGAGTTTTGAAATGTCTGGGAAAGGATTTTCTGAGCGCAAGGGCAGACCCGGAAGTACTCAGAGAGCAAGGAAAACTGAAGCTTAGGACAGGCATGAAGTTCCCAGCAAATGGCGGAGCAGAGAAGCACCCAACGCACTCCTTGATGCCTGGTGAAGTGGCATTGATGTCAGTGTACGTCTCTGATGATCAGATTACCAGTAAGAAGGTGAGCCAATTTTCAGGCTGAAACCAGCACTGATCCAGAGTGTGCCCACCCTGTGCTTGCACCCTTGCAACCACTGGCATAGTGGCATGGCTGTAAACCTGTGGACTGTTGATTGCCAATGCCGACATTGGCAGCTGCGGAGGCTGAGGCTGTGCTGGGTGTGAATCACCCTGGCAATGCCAGCTCTCCTGCAACCCCACTGGAAGCAAGCGGGCTGCTCCCACACTGAGTGCCTGAGGCATTCATATGATTTAGTATTGTCACTGAGTCTGCTGACCAGCTTCCTTCAGGATCAGGAGCCTGCATCTGCCAAAGCAAGGCACGGTCAGCTGAGCGTAGGACAGAGCAGCTTCTGTCCTCTCAGCCTCCCTCCTGACCCAGTGGGGTGCGGAGTTTGGGAAATCCATTGGCGCCCAGCTGAAAGGAAAATAGAAACAAAGAAAACCCAAACACCAGCAGAAGAAAAACTTGCTTTCTACAAAGAAATACAAAAACGTGTCCCACTTTGTTCGTGGACGTACAGAGTGACCTCCAGCCTGACTTCCTACAAAGAGCAAACCTCAACGCTTTCCCAGATCTGGTCCACAAGAGATGTCCTGCATGATCACACGTTGCAGGGGAGGCTGCACCCATCTCTAATTCTAATGGAGCTCCTGTTGGAAGCTGCTGGAGTCCAATTCTACGGCGACAAGGCAAGGTTCTCTGCTAAATTTTACTCTTCTCTCCATCTGATATAGTAGAGACTAAATTCGAGCTCATATGTTACCAGGATACAATATGTATAATATAATAGGAAAAAAGCAGTTCTGATGCTCCTGTACATGTTGTACAAACTTCCTACCTGTTTATTAACATGTTTGGAGACCCAGCCCATACCCTCTACACTGTTAATCTCCTAAACTTTATTCAATTAACTGCCTCACTCTAATCTGTGTGGTGGGCACATCTCCCCATACAATTCTGAGCCATGGGCTACCTTCAGCGGGCACCTCAAAGCACTGGGTAGGTATCCACTCAATGGCAGCACACAGAAGTCCAGTGTAAATGTCAGAATGATCGCAACACCTCCCAAGATACCCACCCACCTGCTCTGTCAATCTCCACCTGCCCTGCGTGTTGCAGGCCCACATTGACATCGTCAGTCACCTCAGAACCCACAGAGCCAGAGTAAGGAAGTTACCCTCAATCCCAAGGGTCTGCCTAAGAAGAGAGGACCTGGAGCAGGGCACCTGGGAGCTCCTGATAGAGAGGCATAGACAGGGTAGACATTCAGTATCTTTTTCCTGGTGTAGAAATGTCTAATACCAGAGGACATGCATTTAAGTTGAGAGGGGGTAAGGTCAAAGGAGATGTGTGGGGCAAGTTTTTTTACACAGAGAGTGGTGGGTGCCTGGAACGCGCTGCCAGGGGTGGTGGTGGAGGGCAGATACATTAGTGGCGTTCAAGAGGCTTTTAGATAGCCACATGAACATGCAGAGGATGGAGGGATATGGACCATGTGGCTAGCTTTGGGTGTGACTATGAGTTGGGGGCATCAGTGGCAAGGGAGGAGTGGTCCCGTCACACGACCTGGACCTGTGCAGTTGTTGGGGGTGAGGCTCCAGCTGAGAAGCATGGCTGAGGATCAGGGAGGAGAAGGGGCAGTGATCTGCTCAATGGAGGGTCAGGCTTTGAGGGAGGAGGAAAACTCCTTTGGTAACCTCAGAGGGCTTGAGGGAGCAGAGGGGTCTGGGGAGTTGGGTTTTTCAGGGGATTAAAGAGTCGATCCATCAGAGGATCGGGAGAGGATCAGAAGGGAAGACAGGGATCAGGAACATTGGAGGGTTGAATTGGGTCAGAGGGTCTGGGGATTGGAGCAATGATGTCATTATAGGATGAGAAGGATGTAACACAACAGGGGTCTTGCCTTTCTGGGCTCCTGCTCCAGTGCTGTATTATGAAGGGTTAGTTCTCCAAAGCTTGGTCAATGGCCATTCCCAGGAAATTTTAGTCCAAATCCCTGCAATGCCCCATTACGTGGGTGATAACATCAATGCACACGGATGCTAGAGACACAAGGGTGACTCTTGCCCTAAGTGATGCAAGATAATCAGAAGTGATCATGATCACATTTCACTCTGGGAAGAATCGATATTCATGTGGTGCTGAAAAGATAAAGCTACATGGTTGAATTTTAACCAGCCTCGGAGTGAGTATTTCAACGGGCTGCTGTCAATATTTAATTGTAAACAAATTGCAAGGAGTGATGATGAATGGCTTTTTCCCAGACTGAGTTGTAACTTCAGTGGTGTCCTCTAAGGTGTGGTGTGTCACAGCCTCCATTACTGACTCAAGCCTTAAACCTAAACACCAAGACTAACAACGGACCGCAGGAGAATGTATATTGGCTGGAGAAATGCATAGATGAAATTTTTGTCACTTAGGAGTATGAAGTGGTTCATTTTAATTGAAAGAGTAGGTGGTCCGTATAAACCAACCTGTACAACTTTAAAAGAGCTACAGGAACACAGAGCTGTGGGTATTTCTATCATAAGGATTGCAGGACAAGTTAAGAAGGTTGTTAAATCAGAATCAGTTTTATTATCGCTGACATGTGTTGTGAACTTTGTTGTTTTGTGGCAGCAGTACAGTGCAAGACATAAAAATTACTATAAATTACAAAAATAAATAAATAGTGCAAAAGAGGAATAACGAGGTGGTGTTCATGAGTTCATGGACCCTTCAGAAATCTGATGGCGGAGGGGAAGAAGCTGTTTCTGAAATGCTGAGTGTGGATCTTCAGGCTCCTGTATCTCCTCCCCGATGGTAGTAACAAGAAGTGGGCATGTCCCAGATGGTGAGGGTCCTTAATGATGGATGCCATCTTCTTGAGGCACCGCCTCTTGAAGATGTTCTCGGTGGCAGAGAGGGTTGTGCCCGTGAAAGAACTGGCTGAGTCTACAACCTTCTGCAGCCTCTTTCAATCTTATGCATTGGAGACTCCATACCAAGCAGTGATGCAACCAGTCAGAATGCTCTCTACATCTGTAGAAATTTGCAAGGGTCTTTGGTGACAGACCAAATCTCCTCAAACTCCTAATGAAGTAGAGCCACTGGCATGCCTTCTTCGTGATTGCATCAATGGGTTGGTCCCAAGATAGCTGTTGATGCTCAGGAACCTGAAGCTGCTCACCCTTTCCACCGCTGACCCCTCAGTGAGGACTGGTGTGTGTTCTCCCGACTTCCCCTTCCTGAAGTCCACAATCAGTTCCTTGGTCTTGCTGACATTGAGTGCGAGGTTGTTGTTGCAACACCACTCAACCAGCCGATCTATCTCACTCCTGTACGCCTCCTCCTCGCCATCTGAGATTTGTAAATTTGTAGATGGCGTTTGAGTTGTGCCTAGCCACACAGTCATGAGCGTAGAGGGTAGAGCAGTGGGCTACGCACGCATCCTTGAGGTGTGCCTTTGTTGATTGACAGCGAGGAGGAGATGTTACGACCGATCCACACTGACTGTGGTCTCCCGATAAGGAAGTCGAGGATCCAGTTGCAGAGGGAGGTATAGAGGCTCAAGTTTTGAAGCTTGTTGATTAGTACTGAGGGGATAACGGTGTTGAACATCAAGCTGTAATCGATAAACGGCAGCCTGACGTATGTTTTGCTGTTGTCTAGGTGCTCCAAAGCCGAGTGGAGAGCCAGTGAGATTGCATCTGTTGTATGCCTGTTGTGGCGGTAGGCAAATTGCAGCAGGTCCAGGTCCTTGCTCAGAAAGGAGTTAATTCAGAAACCTAAACTACATAAACAACTGCAGAGAGTGCTTCAACCAACAATTTATGTTAAACCTTTATAGATCAGTGGTTAGATCTCAGATAAAGGAATTTGTTCAATTCTGGGAACATTGCGTTGGCAACAATCTCAAAGCCTCAAAGGGATGTAAGACGAGAGTCATCAGCTGTGTGGAGAAGCTGGGATTGTCCACAGGGGCAGCAAAGATCAAGAGGTGTTCAACATCACAAGTAGTTTTGACAGAGAAACTAAGGTGAATAACCAGGACCAGGTTTAAAGCGACCAGTAAGGGAACCAGAAGTAAGATGAGATTTGGTTAAATCATCAAGTTTTTATGGCTGGTTATGCATTGCCTGAAAGGGTTCTGAAAGTAGATTAGATAACTTCTAAAGGGAATTTGGACAAAAAAGGAACAATTCGACATTCTTTCATAGAGTTTGTACAAACATGATGGCCCGAATGCCTTCCTTCTGGCCAATGGCGATTTTGTGACATTATCGGATTTTTTTTATCCCTTCGATCACGGATGTAGAGACCAGCAGCGATGCCGAGATTTATGGGCGCTCCTGACTGCTCCTGAGCTGAGGAGAAGTTAAGGGCCAACGCAGTGAAACAGCAATTTAGTTCTTCAGTTTATCTTCACAGCTTGAGATATTGTTTTCTCTACACTGGAGAGGCCAAGTACAGATTGGACATACTCCTTATGCAACACCCCAGCGTTGCCTGTTCTCCATCCCATTACACATTGTGTTCTGCCCTCCCCCTTTCTGTGTCTCTGTACATTCTCAAACCCTTTACACCTCTAACCTTTCCAGCAAAACTCATTGGCCTGAACTGTTAATCCTGTTTCTTCCTCCATTCCCCGTTCTGTGGAGTCTTTCCAACACTTCCTGTTTATATTACAATTAATATTTGAGGATTTTGTTGTATAAATTTAAATGGCAGATTGCTGATGGCAAAGTTGCAGCATTAGTAGTTTTGCTGCCAACTGTGCTGCGATGCCCAGCTGCTGAGAGCTCAGCTGCTGAAGCTTCCTCTCTCCTTTGATTGCTGAACCAGTTTCGTGTTTTTTTTCCCTGTAAATTTGGTGCTTCTGAAGGTGAAAGGTTGGAGTGCTGGGGAATGGAAATGTTCCATTTTTGAAGTGTCTGCATCAGCAACTCCTGTTCAGGTATTATGCAGGGTAAGCTGCAGACTAAATCAATATTAGTAATTAGCCCCTAACAGTGCACCTCAGTCCCAATCTCAAAATGGTGTTGCAAGCTGCTTCCCTCCAACAATTTTCCCTTTCATACAACTCCCTTCTGATCATCCTCTGAGCAAGATTGCCAGCTTGTTGGAGATTAGCTTCTGTGCATTTTTGAAAGAGGCCCTACACACTCCAGAGATTTTAGCTCACGTTCCTGAATGAAAAGGAATAAAGGGAGCTCTAAAGGTAGAGTGGGAAGACTTGTTTAGAGTAGAGGGAGGCTCTTGTGGTGTATACACACCCCAGCAATGGTTGTTTTCTCCTTAAAGAGTTGGTTCCTGTGTGCGTCCTGCATGGAACCGCATGGAAAGTTCAGATAACACAGGCTTATTATAATGAACAGGCAAGGAGGATAATTTAAACCCAGTGTTCTGACCCATTCAGCATACAGCCTCTGGCCCATTCATCAGAAAATAACTGTCCTCAAAGCCTTGCTTCTGTACAAAGTACTATTGCTTTTACATACAGCTAGCTAAATGAAAAAATATGTGGTGCGATCTCTGGTAATTGTCCAGTTGTACTCATGGGACATTAGTCCCATGAAGCCAGCTTTGCACTGCTCTGTGAGAGCTCAGAGCACAGGCAGCTTGTGATCTTGCTGAGTCTGGTTCCAAGCTGGTGGCAGATACGGGTCAGTTTGGAATGGGCCTGCTTCCAGTTGGGAAACGGATTAAAAGATACCTGTTTTCATTTTGCAGAGTATTCTTACACTGAGCAGACACAGGAGACATTCATCCTAGTAGGGCCAGGATCTGAGCCAATTTTCCACATGTGAAGGAGTAATAGTTCACTGAATCTACCACCCTGCCCCGAGTAGAAAATGAGTAAAGGGAAAATCTGTGGCCGTACAACTAAACACAAATACTCCAGGATTACAGCCTACTTTTTAAAGCTGTCCATGCAAGTACAGACTGCGTGCTTCAAATCCTTCAGTTCCTCCACATACTGTTTACAATTGTTGACGGTAGACTCAACAAAGAATGTGCCCGGTCCTGTTTTAGGGGTTACTAGCATTCTTGCTAAGGTTATAGATTCAAGTGCCCCACCAGTCCACCCAGAGGCCCAGTGCCTGTAATCCAAGCTGACACCCTCGACACGCAATGTGTGACATTGTTGAGGGTGCTGGCTTCCAGATGATTCATCAGGCTCAGTCTGAAAGCATCATTTCAGCATCTCATTGTCCCATTCAAAGTTAACCACAAAATAATCCTGACAAAGCAGTGAAAGTTTGGAGCAGTCTTGCTGCTTTGAGGGATCTTGCTATGTACTAAGTGTTGCTGCTGTGCTCATTCACAGATACGTTGTTATATGAGAATAGTGAAGTGGAGGGAGGGAGGGAGTGATTGAATATTCAGCTTGGCCGTTGGTTCTCGGGTTATGGGTGCCTTCTACGCCAGTCCTGAGAAGATATTGCAATTATCATGGGAGATTTTAATCTGTGTATTGATTGGACAAACCAAACTGTCAAGGGTAATGTAGAAGAAGAACGTGGGGTGCATCAGGGATTGCTTCTTAATATAACCAACCACAAGGGATAAAGTGTTAGAGAAACTCACAGGGCTAAAGGCGGACAAATCACCAGGACCCAATGGCCTGCACCCAAGGGTTTTAAAGGAAGTGGCTACCAGAGATGATGGACTCATTGGTTGAAGTTTTTCAAAACTCGCCAAGTTTCAGGAGGGTACCAGAAGATTGGAAAACAGCCCATCTGACTCCCTTGTTCAAGAAGGGAGGAGGAGAGAAGGTGGGGAACTACAGGACAGTTAGGTCAACATCTATAGTTGGCAAGTGCAAGAGTCAATAATCAGAAGAAATAACTAATCATTTGGAAAGCTGAATATAATCAAACCTAGTCAACATGGTTCAAGGAAAGGTAAATTAATTTGCTCAACTACTTTGAGGATGTGACAATGAGAGTCACTAGAGGGGAACCTGTAGATGTAGTCATAGAGTCATCGTCATTGCAGGAGGCCATTCAGCCACTTCCTGCACTGCATGTAGTAGACTTAGGGCTCCAAAAGACATTTGACAAGGTACCGCATAAGAAGCTGCCACATACAGTAAATTAAGAGCCCAAGGTATTGGAGGAAGGGTGTTAGAATGGACTGAAATCTGGTTGTTACATTGTAAAGCAAAGAGGTGGAATAAATGAGCCCTTTTCAGGCTGGAGGGATGTAACTAGTGGAGAACCCTGGGCATCGGTTCTTGGCCCTCGATTGTTTACTATTTACATTAATGACCTGGAGGAGGGAACAAAATGTAAGGTTTCCTATTTTACCAATGTCACGGAAATAGGTGGAAGGGCATGTTGTGATGAGGGCACTGTGATTCTGCAAATAGATTGAGTGAATGGGTGAAAACCGGGCAAATGGAGTTTACTGTGGAAAAGTCACAGGTCATGCACCTCGAGAAGAGGAATCAAAAGGCAGGTTATTACCTAGATCACAAGATCACAAGACAAAAGAGCAGAAGTGGGCCATTCAGCCCATCGTCTGCTCCGTGAGCTCAACCAATACGAATCCTACCTAGCCCCAATTCCCGGCCTTATCCCCATATCCCTTGATACCCTGACTAATTAGATACCTATCAATCTCCTCCTTAAACACCCCCAATGATCAGGCCTCCACAGCTGTACGTAGCAAAGAATTCCACAATTTCACTACCCTCTGGCTAAAGAAATTTCTCCTCATTTCTGTTTTAAACCGGTACCCTCTAATTCTAAGATTGTGCCCTCTAGTCCTGGACTCACCCACCAAGGGAAACAGCTTAGCCACATCTACTCTGTCCAGTCCTTTCAACATTCTAAATGTTTCTATGAGGTCCCCTCTCATTCTTCTGTACTCCAATAAATACAGCGCAAGAGCCGACAAACGCTCATCATACGTAAGCTCTTTCATTCCGGGAATCATCCTTGTAAATCTCTTCTCAACCCTCTCCAACATCAGCACATCCTTCCTAAGATATGGGGCCCAAAACTGTACACAGTATTCCAAATGAGGCCTCACCAGCACCCCATAGAGCCTCATCAACACTTCCTTACTTTTATACACTATACCTCTCAAAATGAATGCCAACATAGCATTCGCTTTCTTTACCACCGATCCGACCTGGTGATTAACCTTTAGGGTATCCTGCACGAGTACCCCCAAGTCCCTTTGTACTTCTGTTCTTTGAATTTTCTCCCCATCTAGATAACAATCTGCCCGTTTATTTCTTTTTCCAAAGTGTACAACTGCACATTCTCAACATTGAATCTCATCTGCCATTTCCTTGCCCATTCTCCTAAACTATCTAGGTCTCTCTGCAACCTTCCTGTTTCTTCAATACTCCCTACTCCTCCACCTATCTTGGTGTCATCCGCAAATTTAGCCACAAAACCATTTACTCCATAATCCAAATCATTAATGTACAAAGTAAAAAGAAGCGGCCCCAACACCGACCCCTGCAGAACACCACTAGTAACCGGTAGCCAACCAGAACAGGATCCCTTTATTCCCACCCTTTGCTTTCTGCCTACCAGCCAATGCTCCACCCATTCCAATGTCCTACCTGTAATTCCATGACCTCTCATCTTATTAATCAGTCTCTTGTGCGGCACCTTGTCGAAGGCCTTTTGAAAGTCCAAATACACAACATCCACAGCCTCTCCCTTATCCACCCTGCCTGAAATTTCCTCAAAAAACTCCAATAGGTTGGTCAGGCAGGATCTTCCCTTCACAAAACCATGCTGGCTTGGGCCTATCTTGCCTTGCACCTCTAGGTATTCCATAACCTCATCCTTGAGGATCGATTCCAATAACTTTCCCACCACCAATGTCAGACTAATAGGTCTGTAATTTCCTCTATGCTGCCTCCCACCCTTCTTATACAGCGGAACTACATTTGCGACCTTCCAGTCTTCCGGAACCATGCCGGAGTCTATCGATTCCTGGAAAATTATCACCAGTGCCTCCGCAATCTCTAAAGCCACCTTCTTCAGAACCCAGGGATGCACCTCATCCGGTCCAGGAGACTTATCAGTCTTTAGCCCATTTAGCTTTCCTAGCACCTTCTCTCTAGTAATCTTAACTGAACTCAGTTCTGACCCCTGAGACCCCTGACTATCCGGTATATTGCTGATATCCTCCACAGTGAAGACCGATGCAAAATGCTCATTTAGTTCCTCTGCCATCTCTTTATCCATTATAATCTCTCCCGCACCGTTTTCAATTGGTCCTATATCAACCCATGTCTCTCTTTTACTCTTCATATATTTAAAAAAACTCTTGGTATCTTTTTGAATGTTATCTGCCAACTTCCTTTCATAATTCATCTTTTCTTTCCTAACGACCTTCTTAGTTTCTTTCTGTAAGTTTTTAAGTTTCCCAGTCTTCTGTTTTCCCACTAATTTTTGCTTCCTTGTATGCCCTCCCTTTTGCTTTTATTTTAGCCTTAACCTCTCTCGTTATCCACATTTGTGCCATTTTTCCATTCATAGCCTTCTTTTTTCTTGGAATATACCTATCCTGTGTTTTCCTTATTTCTTGTAGAAATTCCATCCATTTCTGCTCTGCCGTCCCTCCAACTAGCTTACATTTCCAAACAATTTGGGCCAGTTCCTCTCTCAGGCCACTGTAATTTCCTTTGTTCCACTGAAATATTGACACATCTGATGTCAGCTTCTCCTTTTCAAATTTGAAACTGAACTCAATCATATTATGATCGCTAGATCCTAAGGGTTCCCTAATCACCTCCGGTTCGTTACACAGCACCCAATCCAAAACAGCCGATCCCCTGGTGGGCTCATCAACAAGTTGCTCCTAGAAGCCATCCTGTAGACATTCTACAAACTCTCTCTCCTGAGATCCACAGCCTTCCTGGATTTCCCAATCCACCTTCATGTTAAAATCTCCCATAATTATCTTGATGTTGTCTCTCTGACACGCTTTTCCTATTTCTAGCTGTAACTTATAGTCCACATCCCGACTGCTGTTAGGGGGCCTGTATATCACTGCTATTATTGTCCTTTCAGCCATAGTAATGAATGGGCTTCCTTGACTTGGCACCTTGTAGTAAAAACAATCATCGGCCGAAAGTAAAAACAGAAAGTGCTCAGCAGGTCAGACAGCATCTGTGGAGACTGAAAGAGAGTTAACAGTTCAGATTGAAGCCCTTCTGATGCTGCCTGACCTGATGAGCAGCTCCAGAATTTTCCTGTTTGCACTTTAGAATTCAACCAACTGCAGTTCTTTGTTTGCCACCACCTGCCCAAGTTTGCGCATGATCCGCGGGCGGTTTAGACTGAAGTTATTTGAATTGTGATCAGAGTTGTGAGTGATTGCCGGTGAACGATTCCACTCTGCTCTTGGGGTACGTCGAGCAGAGGCTGTCTCTGTGATGAACCCCTTTAAATTTTTTTTTACTTACAGCATGGTAACAGGCCCTTCCGGCCCAATGAGTCCACACCGCCCATTTTAAACCCAAATTAACCTACCCGTACGTCTTTGCAATGTGGGAGGAAACCAGAGCACCCGGAGGAAACCAACACAGACACGGGAGAACGTACAAACTCCTTACAGGCAGCGACGGGCATCGAACCCCGATTGCTGGCGCTGTAATAACGTCGCACTGACCAGTCATTGTGGCAGTAAAGCTGCTTTGGAAGTGCAGAAGAAAAAGAAACAGGGGCTTGCAGGATGAAGAAAGGCCAGTGATCCTAGCAACTTGATAACACAGTGACCAAAGGGGAGTTTGTTTAATCATAGTTTACCATAGAGATTGATTGCAAAACCAAACCAAATAAGGGATGGGGAGAACCCCAGCAATGGAGAGCTTTGCAAACCATGGCCCTAAGGCTCATTCCTGCATGCCACCTCTCCATTCACTTGTACTGTATCCTAAAGTGTTATTTGTATCCTGTAGTGAATACAGTCCAGACTGATGTACAGTCTTACTTATCAGATTCCAGCACTGGTAGCCTTTGTGCTCTGTCTTATCACCCTCCTAGCTGTCTCCACCTTCACCCGCCCCCCCCTCCCCCCAACCTGACTTCATCCACCTTTTTTTTAGCCTGCCTCCACCTATGATGCACCTGACTCCACCCCGCCTCTCCCCTAACTGGCAGCGTTGGCCTGTCAACCGTCACCCCTAATGGCCCCTGTCTCACCACTCCCTCTTTACTCTCAGTCCTGATTCAAGGTTTCGACCTGAAACGTCGACAATTCATCCCCCCCCCTACAGATGCTGCTCGACCCACTGAGTTCCTCCAGCAGATCATTTGTTGCTCCAAACTCCAGCATCTGTTTTTTCTTGTGTCTCTGAAGTACAGTCAATTGCGGCAGAGTTTGGCTGTTTACTGGAAAAGTCCTCTGTGAATTCAGCTTAAGTGGTCTCAATCCACCGCCCGTAATTTTACGCAAGTCATCCAACACCAGTACCAGTGGTGGTCTGCGGATGTATGGTCTAATCGCGCTGTTCTTGACCAGGGAGGGTTTGATGCTGACTGCCTGCAGTGGAAGCAGTTTAAATTTCCAACCCCTTGAGCAATATCTCGGAACTGAGTCCAAAAGTCATAACTTGGCAGTCCAAGGTCAACTTGCAGCCTTTAACTGCTGGATTCTTGCCTTATCTGTTCCCTCCCCATCCCTTGCCACTTCCCCCTGCAACCAGAGGAGGCGCAACATCCGTCCCTACACCACCTCCCTCATCACCAGCCAAGGCCCTAAACAGCCATTCCAGGTGAGACAGAGATTCACCAGCACCTCCTCCAACCTCCTCCACTGCATTCAGCGCTTTCGATGTTGCCTCCTCTACATCAGCAGGGCCAAGCATAGACTGGGCGACCATTTTGCAGAACGCCTACGCTCTGTCCACAATGGCCACCCCAAGCTCCCAGTTACATGTCATTTCAACTCCCCTTCCCATTCCAAGCCGAGCCGTCCATCCTCGGCCTCCTCCACTGCCGGGGTGAGGCCCAACGCAAACTAGGAGAACAGCGCCTCATATTGCACCTGGGTAGTCTACACCCTGATGTTCCTGTCCGCGTGGGTTCCCGCCGGGTGCTCGGGGCTTCCTCCCACATTCCAAAGACGTACGGGTTAGGAAGTTGTGGGCGCGCTACGTTGGCGCCGGAAGCGTGGCGACACTTGCGGGCTGCCCCCGGAACACTCTACGGAAAAAATATGCATTTCACTGTGTGTTTCAATGTACATGTGACTCATAAAAGATAGCCTATCAAGTTCATTAATTTCAATTCTGGGTCCCATACCCCTCCTCCCCACCCCGTCACCCATTCCATTTGTCTCCTTCACCTGCTTCCATCTGCTCCTCACCCCTCCCATATCTGGTCCCACATCATCGTCCATACTTATCTTCCGCAACCTCTTGTGTCTCCACTTGTCGCTTCGCCCCTGTCTCCACCTCTACTCTCCCGCTCCCCCGTCTGACTCCATCTGCGCAGCACCTCCCTCCTCACATGGCTCCGTCTACCACCCGCCAGCCCCTGCCTCACCCCCTCCCCCCTCACTTCTCTATACTGGCTATCTCCCTGCTGCACTCTTAGTCCTGATCTGGAACGTCGACCGTTCACTTCCCTCCACAGATGCTGCCTGACCCACTGAGTTCCTCCTGCAGTTTGCCTTTCGCTCCACATTCCGGCACCTACAATCTTTCTTATACCTCCTTGCCCGTCTCTGACAGGCTGGCCTTGTGGAGAGGGTACTCAAGGTTCTCAGGTTGCTGCACTCACTCGGGCCCAGCAACAGCCTCAGCTTCCCAGCAACTTGCTGCTCATGTGTCATTAGCTGGTGTGAAAAAACTCCAAACTCAGAATCAGAATCAGGTTTAATATCACTGACGTATGTCGCAAAATCTGTTGTTTTGGGGTAGCAGTACAGTGCAAGACAAAAATTACTGTAAGTTACAAAAGTAAATAAATCGCGCAAAAGAGGAATAACGAGGTAGTGTTCATGGGTTCATGGACCGTTCAGAAATCTGATGGCGGAGGGGAAGAAGCTGTTCCTGAATCACTGAGTGTGGGTCTTCAGGCTCCTGTACCTCCTCCCCGATAGTAGTAACATGAAGAGGCCATGTCCCGGGTGGTGAGGGTCCTTAGTGATGGATGCCGCCTTCTTGAAGATGTCCTTGATGGTGGGGAGGGTTGTGCCTGTGATGGAGCTGGCTGAGTCTACAACTTTCTGCAGCCTCTTCCAATCCTGCGTATTGGAGCCTCCATACCAGGCCGGTGTTGCAACCAGTCAGAATGCTCTCCACCGTACATCTGTAGAAATTTGCAAGAGTCTTTGCAAATCTCCTCAAACTCCTAATGAAGTAGAGCCGCTGGGGTGCCTTCTTCATGATTGCATCAATGTCCTGGGCCCAAGATAGATCCTCTGAGATGTTGACTCCCAGGAACTTGAAGCTGCTCACCCTTTCCACAGCTGACCCCTCAATGAGGACTGGTGTGTGTTCTCCCAACTTCCCAGTCAAACTTCATCCAGTAATGTTCATTTACACTGGGGAACATGAAGTGGAGGCTGGAAAATGAAGATTCAGCAAATGAAACTTAAGGTAGTGGACCTCCCAACATCATGAATCAGGAAACTATTCCTCCGTTTTGTAAGTTTTCTACGGTTCTACGTATTTTAATTTAATAATCTAATATGATTATCACAGTCGTGGGGGAAGTGATCAGTTGGACGTAAACTGGGTGGGTAGTGGTTTGTAGTCATTGGTTTCATATTTGAGTCTTGTCTCCAGGTTGCTTTGTCACACATGGAGTGAATCAAATTGACCAAAGCCTGGCTAAGGACTTTGAGATGAAAGCTATCAGTTATTTATTTCCTCCACCACTTGTCCACAGTGACTGCAGGGTGTACCACCTATAAAATGCACTGCTGCTATTTATGTCGTCTACTCCATAAGCACCTCCCAAACCCATGACCTCGAGCACCAGGAATGGCGAGGGCTTCAGGTGCAGGGGAATAGAGGTCAGAAACACCACTCAGGGTGGTGTACAACTTGAAAGGGAACCTTCAGGTTCTCCACCAAACCACTTCTCATCCTGACTTGGAAATATATCGCTGTTCCTTCATCATCACTGGGTCTAAATCCTGGAACTCCCTCCCCAGCAGCACAGCAGGGACACCTTCACCGGAAGGACTGCAGCAGTTGAAGAAGATGGTTCACCACCACATTCTGAAGGGCAAGTGATGACGGCCAATAACTGTTGGCTAGGCCATTGGCACTTGTGTCTTGTATATTAATTTTGAAAAAGTTTCCCCTGAGTTTTGGATCTTCGTGATAAATAAGACATAACCATAACACTTTGTTCTTGGGAGCTCATTCCTTTCTGGATGAGGACAATTGCTCTCCTCCAATTCTGAGAGGACAATGGGCCCAGATAACCATGGTCTGAGCGTGATAGGCTGGGCCTTACCAGCGATGGGCCTTGTTGTAGAGCCAGTCATGGTTCTCTATGTGTCCACACGGACAAAACAACTGCACATGCACCAGAGATTAGAGAGAAAACAACTGTATGGGCTTGAGGAATGAGCAGCTAATATGCTCAGCTGATAAAACCCAAAAGCTTGAAGTTACGGGCTGAAGTCTTTGCTAAGTTCAATCAAGCCTTACAGTAATACTATTTCAAAAATGAACATGACTAATGTCTGAAAATGTCTTAACAGGTATCTCCACAATTCACATGTTGGTTCTCCCAATGCTGCTCTCTTCTCCCCTTCGATATAGTTCCCTGTACCAACTCACCAAAGGAACTATCTTCCCTTAGCTGGAGAAATGATCATTGATAGTGCGTCAGCTGTTTGTGGAAGGGTCGGTCGTTGGGCCAGAATCTACCGCAGCTGAAGAGTGAAGATTACGTTAACGCACTCATGACTTGCTAGGCGTAAATTAACAGCTTGCTGCTTTTGTTACTCAGGGGACGCTGAATATAATAGCCTGTGTGGAGGTTGCCCCAGGCTACGTGGTGTGCCCTTGTGGGTCACCGGCGTAAATAACGAAAGGTGAGGCTCTGGGCAGAGAGCAAGGCCCCCCTGTGTGAAGGCTGAGCTCAGCTCCCGAACCCAGGAGCTGACACTGCAGCAACTGTGGTGTGCATAACATGTCCCTTGCCTCCCTCGGGGATCCAGCTTTCTATTTTAAAACGAAACTCAAACGTCATCGGTTTCTCCGTCACTCTGACTGTTCTGGAAGATCTGATAAATGCACACTGAGGCAGTGATGTCATCGCTGTACATCTCGCTTCTCACGTTTTCCTCGTGCCTAGCACTGCTTCCTGCCGAGGACAGTTCCAGAGGTGGTACCAGCTGTGCAGTGAGCCAGACTGAGAGGCCATTTTTCACGGGCCTCTCGAGGCTCTGTACGTCAGCAGGCTGTGACCGTTCTGGTGTCACTGGGGATTCTGATCTTGTTGTCACAAGACACGTTCGAGTGGGTTGCTGAGCTGTGATCTGTGTCCTTCCCTGGATGTGGAAACTGAAAACAATTCGAACAACTGCATGCTCCAGCATCACACACCTGCCTGCAAGTACCAGTTTTCTCTTAAAGTGCTCTGGAGTGGTGATCCAACGACCTCTTTGTTCACCAATGTCCTCTGCTGTGCCTCTGGTCAGTTGGCTGGCCTGATTGGGCTGGCACCAGTGGGGGGAAAAGCTCGGTGGTGGTGGGGGCAGTAGGTGGGGGTGGGGTGGGGGAGTGGCCAAGGTGCAGACGGGTGTGGTCAGGGGCTGGCTGGGACTGGATAGTGAGGTGACCCATCCAACCTAGATAAGATCTCCTTATTAGTCACATGTACATCAAAACACATAGTGAAATGCGTCTTTTGCGTAGAGTGTTCTAGGAGGCAGCCCGCAAGTGTCGCCACGCTTCCGGTGCCAACATAGCATGCCCACAACTTCCTAACCCATACATCTTTGGAATGTGGGAGGAAACGGGAGCACCACGCAGACACAGGAGGAGAACGTACAAACTCCTTACAGACTGTGGCTGGAATTGAACCCAGGTTGCTGGTGCTGTAAACGTTACGCTAACTGCTACACTACTGTGCCTGCCCTCAGAGGCTCTTCTGAGTAAACCTTCTGAGTAAAGTGAGCCAGAACCAGGTTGCTATCATTTTTCACTCCAGACAACATTGACATTTCAGTTGGATAATGCTGAAAATAACAGCATCATGTAATTGAATCCCCAGACGTTCTATTACTTAAACTATTTCCTTCATTAAAGCTTATGTTGTTAGATAAATCATGGGGCACACACAATGATACCTGCTGCTGTGCTCCTGTCAAAGCTCAGTTGAACTGGCCAACACCAGAGGTGGGAAGGTGCCAGAGCAGCTCCAACTCTCAGTGCTTTCCCTTTCAGCTCACTCATTCTTCAAGAAAACACTGGGTCTGGAATCCTTTTGCCAGCTGTTGAATGCTGTGAAAGGAAGCTGTATTATTGGCTCATATGATGAGCCAAGAGCACTGGTTCCTCTATTAAACATGTGAATGACCCAGGATCTACAACAGGCTGTTGACCAGTCAGTTAGCCAGCCTACTCCGTCCGAACCTCCTCCCCCTCCAGTTACTTCCACCCTGGCAACACAACAAGGGTGTGCCCCCCTAAGTGTATTCGTTTCTCAAATAAATCTAAAGTTCTGAATCTAAAACTGTTGGGAAAATATCACCCTGCAGTCTACTTCAAAAAATTGAAATTTGATCTAAAATCTCACTCTTCTTTCTAACACAGATTGGTATAGGTATTGGGATTGGTTTATTATTGTCACTTGTGCCGAGGTACAGTGAAAAACTTGTCTTGCATACCGATCGTACAGGTCAATTCATTACACAGTGCAGTTACACTGAGTTAGTACAGAGTGCATTGATGTAGTACAGGTAAAAACAATAACAGTACAGAGTAAAATATCACAGCTGCAGAGAAAGTGCAGTGCAATAAGGTGCAAGGTCACAACAAGGTAGATCGTGAGGCCAGAGTCCATCTCATTGTATAAGGGAACCGTTCAATAGTCTTATCACTGTGGGGTAGAAGCTGTCCTTGAGCCTGGTGGTCTGTGCCCTCAGGCTCCTGTATCTTCTGTCTGATGGGAGAGGAGAGAATCTACATGATTTGACCAGGATAGGCTGCTGCTCTTGCTCCTGTTGATTCTGTGCTTCAATGGGACGTCACTTGGATGGTTCAAGTAAATTAAGTAGTTTGCCAAAATGGTCCGACTGTGTTTGGGGGAGGTGGTTCCATCAGGACCACCACTGTCCCAGAAGGACAGTGCGGCCTCTGGAGAGGTGTGGGGAGGGGAGACTCAAGTGTGAAGAAATTCCCTTGAGTTGACATGGAGTAAAGAAGAGCGAGGGAAGTGTTAGAAATGCCGAGGTCGACGGATACTGTAGGGGTGAGGGTTTTAGTTAACTTACGTGGTGAACAAAGGAACCTGCTACACTTGTTTCTGGCTAAAGGGAGGGGAAGAAAGTGCCCCTCACCCCCCTCAACTCCTCAACCCCCTCTCACCCTCCACCTTCCACTCCTCCACCCTCCACCCCTCCGCCCTCTCACCATCCTCCCCCAAACCCTAACCATGTCAGCTGTCCCCGACCTGGCCCCCTCTGCAGCTCTACAATGGCCCACACTGCCCACTGCTGACGCAAGGGCTGTTCTACCCCCACAAAGCTTCGGGTTTCGGGCACAAAAGGAACTCGCCACGGTGAAGGCTGTGGAGGCTCCTGTGCAGAACCACGTTAATGCACCTTTCCAACTGCTGTAAAATTGCAAGGCCTTTGGTGATGCTTTGAAGGCATCTCCTGGGCACCCTTTACTGACTCTGACAACCAGCCATTCAGTATTGATATTGGTTTAGGTATTGGTTTATTATTGTCACCTGTACTGAGATACAGTGAAAAGCTTTTGTTTGCATGCCATCCACACAGATCATGTCATACCTAATTACGTTGAGGTAGTAAAAAGAAAACAGAATACAGAATATAGTGATACAGTCACAGAGAAAGAGCAGTGCAGGCAGACTAATAACATTCAAGAGCCACAACAAGGTCAATTGGGAGATCAACAGTTCAGAAGTTCATCTTTTAGCGTACGAGAGGTCCATTCAAGAGTCTGATAACAGCGGGATAGAAGCTGTCCTTGAGCCTGGTGGTTCGTGCTCTCAGGCGCTTGTATCTGCTGGCCGATGGGAGGTGGGAGAAGAGAGAATGTCCGGGTTGGGAGGGATCCTTGATTATGTTAGACTTCTGGTGTTGGTGGCTTGGGGCAAACACATTACTGGGGGTAAAACATTTGGCCTCAGCTGCCAGATGCATGGTACACATGGTCTAACAGTGGGCATGGGATCACAACCAGAAGATATCCTGGATTATTTTTCTCTTTGGACAAGGGGACCCAAAAGCTGACTGGTACATCGCACTAGAATCAGCTTAGTCAGTAAAGATCAAGAACTGCACCTACGTCAGCTCCTGTTAGAGGAGAAACCTATTATCTCTGACCTTTGCATGCTGGTATCACTGTGGAAGATCAGTGAGAACTGAGCGCTCAGCACTGTGTTGAATGTTTTTACAGGAAGACCACCATCCTGGTACAATGACAGACATATCATGCTTCACAGATCTGTAGGCAATGCCGCCCAGTCGTGTGTCGATGTAAATACATCAGTAGCTATGTTAGGTGTCAAGAAATGTTATAAACAGAATGGCCACAGCCCCACACTGCACTTAAAAAGCCTGGGACAGAGGAAGAGCAGAGGCAACCGGTATTATCCCTGCTCTCCAGCGTGTCTATCCACCCCGTTACACGCGTGCAAACACAGCATGCAGAAATGTGTGGGTGAGAGTGTGTGTTTGAAACAGTGATACTCTGCCTGAAGTGCAATGTATTCCAGTCCCTTGCTCTACGTGAGACACAAGAGACTGAGATGCTGGAATCTGGAGGAACAGACAATCTAAAGTCCTGATGCAGGACTTTGACCCGAAACATCGAGAATTCCTTCCCTCCCA
This sequence comes from Pristis pectinata, assembly GCF_009764475.1. Taxonomy (NCBI): domain Eukaryota; kingdom Metazoa; phylum Chordata; class Chondrichthyes; order Rhinopristiformes; family Pristidae; genus Pristis; species Pristis pectinata. The sequence continues at coordinate 33,487,388 of NC_067426.1, read as the reverse complement.
CAGATGCTGCTCAACCCGCTGAGTTCCTCCAGCAGATTGTTTGCTGCTCTCTTTCCTTCGGCCCTGGTTCTGTTTGTCGATGGATTTGGGAGGACAGGAGCTGGTTCACGTTCAGGACTTGCTGAACTAGCTGACTTCATTTGGCTGCACCAGACCTTTAATTCGGTGTGGACGGCCACTTAGGAGGTGGGCATTAGGTCCAGAATTTGCTGGACTTGGACTCCAACTCATCACTGCCTAGAACCAGGCAAACCCCAAAACACTGCTTGTCCGTTCCTGTTGCTTAACCAGTCTGAATATTGCTGCTGATATTTAACAGTGCACTCAGTAGTCCAGCCTGATTGCTCATAGTCAACATTGCTCTTTCTATTCAGAGTCTGAAACTCCAAAATGAATCAATAGCAGAGGTGGACGTTAATGGGTTTGGGGACCTGGTGGCCATTATACAGACCGAGGCTGGGATTTTAATAGTTCAGTGAAGCTGATGTAAAGGGAAAGGCAAAATGAAAAAATACCTGGAGACGGCCAGATAATAGGGATGGCCTCGAGGCAGCAGTGAGGAATGATCTGGGCTAGGAAGTAGATTAAACAGAAGTAACATGGAAGGAACTGGGAAATAATTGGCAATGAACGGCCTGGTGGGAGCTGTTCATCAGCCCCTCACAGAAAAACTGCAGGGAGAATACGTTAGTGAGCAAGCAATACGGAAGCTTCCATTACAAAGTAAAGAGGAAGAGGCAGCCAAAGTCCAAGGTGCAGAGAACAGAGAACAGGTAATGGGGAATGACGAAATGGCTGAGACATTAAATAAGTAATTGTTCATACTCTGCGCAGAAATGTACCAGAAAATGAAGAAATTAAAGTAGTTAACATCGGTAAAGAGGATGCACACGAAAATTAAATACTAGAATATTTTATATATTTTGTTCAAGAAATACTGGAGAACTAAGTGACCAGTCTGAGGTAGTAAAAGAAATGATTATCAGTATGGAACTACTACTGGAGAAGTTCATGAGCTGGGAGCTGACAAATCCCAAGGAGCTGATGATGGACTGTTTGAAGACTGTGGAGATGGTGGATTCTCTGGCTATTATCTTCCAAAATTCGATAGATTCCAGAATGGTTTACACAGAGTGGGGTGGGGGGGGGGGGAGGTGGAAATGTGAGCAAAATGACCCCCACTATTTGAGAAGGGAGGGAGAGGGAAAACAGGGGAATGTGAGCCTGACGTCGGTAGTTGGTGAAAATCTGCAATCTATTATAGAGGGTGGAATGTCAGGACAATTGGAAAATAGTAATACAGAGTCACAGTCATAGAGTATATATTATGCCTCTAATACAGCACTGAATCAGGCCCTTCAGCCCACTGAGTCTGTACTGACAATCAATCACCCATTTACATTAATCCTACACTAATCCCATTTCCCATCAACCTCCTGCTTAATTAAAGGGATTATGAAATGGAAATTGACTAATCTTCGAGGATATATCCAACAGAGCGAATGAGAGGGAACCAGTAGACATGGTCTATTTGGATTTTCAGAAGGCTTTCCACTTTGTGTTCTCACTTAGGACGTTGGTGAACAGGGATTGAGCACAGGGAGTTGGGGGGGGGGGGGGCGGGGTGGGATTTACCATCACGGACTCAGAGTTGGTTAGAAAGCAGGAATGGGAATAAGTAGGTCCCTCTCAGGGGGAACTGAGTGGTGAAGGAGCAGGGGAGCAGCCCCAGAGGTTAAAACAGTGAGAGAACAAGCCTAGAGGAATCAGGGTAATGTACCGATATGGACTGAGAATAGGTTATGGGACAGAAGGCAAAGAGAGAGAACAAACAGATCCCTCTCAGGTTGGCAGGCTATAACTAGTGGGGAACCAGGGATCAGTGCTTGGCTCCAGCTTGGATTGGCTGAGGAAACTGAACGTAACATTTCTAAATTTGCTGATGACATGTAGAACCTAAATTGTGATGAGAATGCGGCGAGGTTTCAAGGGGATGTTGACTACATGAACAAATGGAATATAGTGTGGAAAATGTGAGGTTAGAAAAGAAAAGCAGAGATGCTGAGTATTCTTTAAATGAAGGAGCACCGAGAAGTGTTAATGTTCAAAGGTACATGGGTGTCCTTGCAGATATGCTGTTGAAAGCTAACAGGCGGGAACCACAGGCAGTTAGGAAGGAAAATGGTCAGTGGGCTTTCATTGGAAGGGGATCTAAATACGAGTAAAGATGTTACCACAGTTGTATTGGATGCTGATAGGACCACACTTGGAGTATTGTGCACAATTTTGGTGTCCTTAGCTAAAGAAGTGTACAGTTGCTATAGAAAGAGCACAGTGAAGTTTCACTAGAACAGACCTCCTGTACGATAAGATACACTCTTGACCTCACAATCTACCTCGTTAAGGCCTTGCACCCTATTGTCTGCCTGCACTGCACATTCTCTGTAGCTGTGACACTTTATTCTGCATTCTGTTATTACCTCGATGTACTGATGTGATGAAATGATCTGTATGGATGGGATGCAAGATAAAGTTTTTCACTGTACATGTGACAACAATAAATTAATTTACCAATTTACCAAGTGCCTGAGATGGCAGGTCTGTCATGTAGGATTGAGTAAATTAGACCAAGTTTGGTGTTTGAGAGGTGATCTTATTGAAACATATAAAATCCTTCAAGGGCTTGACAGGATGCGTGGATGCTTCCCCTGGCTGAGGAGTCAAGAACTAGGGGTTTCAGACACAAAATCAGTGTTTGGTCATTTAGGACTGAAATAAGGAGAAATTTCTTCATTGGATGGTTAACACCTAATTAACCTACCCACGCTTTGTGATGTGGAAAGAAACCAGAGCTCCCGAAGGAAACCCATGCAGACTCAGGGAGAACGTACAAACTCCACACAGACAGCACCAAAGGTCAGGATTGAACCCGTGTCTCTGGAGCTGTGAGGCAGAGGCTCTGCTAAGCTGCACCACTGTACCGCCCATCTTATTTTGAACAAATTGATGTTGTCAGTTTGAAAATGTGTTAGAGCCACCCATCAGTCTGTGCATTCCAGGCTAATCAATTTCGGGATTTGGCAATAGTGTGGGGAACATACTGATTTGCTTTTAAAGGATTAAAAAAATTGTTTTTTATATGTAAGGCAATTATTTTGAATGTTGGTTGGATGAGAGAGCAGCTATTCCATTAATAGGAAACAGAGTTTGCTTCCATAAAGCGGCAGCTTTGGCTGATCCCGACCTGACAGGACACAACCACATGTGTCAGCCTGGGCTTAGGTCAGCTCAGCTCTGGAACAGAACTCAAGTCTTTGGACTCAGGTTGGGTTGGGATTGGCTATGGTGGAGATGGGTTTGGGTAGGATTTTAATTTTATTCCCCAACCTACCCGCCATGTTAAACCTCCTCAGGACAAACCGGAGGCAGTGGTGGTGAAGGACCGATCAGAGTGGGTAGGGATTGGACTGAGTCTGAGGTAGGGACAGGAACTGGAGCTAAGGACCCAGGCTCTGGGCACTTCACAGCCTGGGACCCTCAGCATGGTGGAGGAGAGCAGGCAGAATAAGGTCAAGGGTCAGACTGAGTGGTGGGCCTTCCTGCTCCTCAGGCTGGAGGGATCGTTCACAGAGGTAAGGGAGAGATTCCACTGGGGAGGAGTGTTAGGGTGTCATGGCTCTCTGTATTAATATTTTTTGATGCATTCACATTTTAATGGGATGTGGGAGTCTCCAATTTTCCCTTCACCCTGCTCACAATGAGCCTTAACCTATCGCTGACCATGGAGATGAGACAACATGGAATGGAGCAGGAGGAGGCTGGGAGTCCCCTGTATGGCTGGGACTCTCCCCTCTCCAGTGGTGTGACCTGACCCACCCTCTGCCACAAGTGGCTCCAAACTTCAGAGAGTTGCAGGCTCATCAGGGGATCAAGGATTGTGGCATCTTGCACTGAGGTGCATAATACAGAGATGCTATGTTCTTTGCTTGTGGAGAGAAGTCTGGCAGAGGTTGTGGGCAAAATATAGATGTCCCAGCAGAAACGCTTTCACTCCCACCTGCTCCCCGACTTGCTGAGGGTTTTGCTGCTTGTTTCGTGGTGAGTCATAAACACAGCATGTGGGTTGAACCGTGTTGGTAAATGCAGAAAGCGGTGTTTTGTGCTGAATAATTTTGTTAGATGTGTGTCCAACACCAGACAAATATCAGCTGAGCCAAGGCAGCTCACCGATTTTATGATGTATGCTAATCTTCCCGAACTAACTACTAGCACAGCCTAGCAAGAGCAAAACGGCTTTAATGTGTAGACTGCACATAAAGAGCATGTGCAACTGGGTTTATTCTCAGCACCAATGTTACATCTCTATTACAGGAGAGAAAAGGTATATAAGATAAGATATTTATCTTAAAGGAAATAAGGAGCAATTAACCTGACAAGAAGCTGAATTTCAAGGGGATTTTGATGTTGCTTAGGTAATGGAGACAGCAGTCAGGGCTCACATCACCTGGAGAAGGCAGAGAGGGGGAACATGCTGGGGATCAGCCCCACGGCATCTTGGAGAAAAGAGGAGAACTGGTTGTGGGGAGGATGCTATCATTGTGCTGACACACATCGGGGCTAGTTAACATGCAAACTCTGGCATAACTGTCATGTCAGAGGACATCTGCCAATCATCAGCGAAGCCCAGATCCTGAAAAATGAATGCAAATATGCAAATACAGGCAATCTCCAGATTACCAACGCCCAATTTATGGACACCCCACGTACGAACGAGCTCCCATATTGTTATTAAATTCAAAAGTCCGACGTACGTATACATTTGTTCCCATGAATGGCAGAACTAGTTTCCTCTCTTGCCATTCATTGCAATACTGTGGGAGTGTGGTTTCCACATCAAGTGCTTTTGTGTATTTTCCAATTTATGGACAAAATCAACTTACAGATGCCTGTAAAAACAGACCCATTCGTATCCCGGGGACAGCCCGAAAATGAATTGGACCAGAAGTAGGTCCTCAGTCCTTGAGCTGCTCTGTCATTCTATGGTCTCACGTCCGATGTGATTGTAACAACTGCACATTTCCACCCACCCTCAGTAACCTTTCACCCCTTGCTTCTCAAGAATCCATCCACCACTTTCATTGACTCTGCTTAGACCACCCTTTGAGGAAGAGAAATCTAAAGACTCAAAGTTCTCTGAGAAAAAAAAGTTCCTTCACTTCTGCCTTAAATCAGTGACCCCTTGTTTTCAGGGAGTGACTCTTAAATAATTAAAGAACAGTTTGCTTGAAAATAAAGTGACATCACATCAGACTCAAGGAACTAAGCAGTGTCAACCCTGTTGGGAAGGTGAGAAAAGGTACCGGTCTGAATGAATCAATTGAAGAAGGTGGTGGCCTGGATGGATCTTATCGATGGGTCATGTTAAATCAGAATTATCAGAATCAGAATCAGGTTTATTATCACTGATTTAGATGACGTGAAATGCGTTGTTTTGCGGCAGCAGTACAGTGCAAAGACGTAAAATTACTATAAGTTACAAAATAAATAAATAGTGCAAAAAAAAGAATAATGAGGTAGTGTTCATGAGTTCATGGTCCATTCAGAAATCTGATGGCAGAGGGGAAGAAGCTGTTCCTAAGACGTTGAGTGTGGGTCTTCAGGCTCCTGTACCTCCTCCCCGATGGTAGTAACGAGAAGAGGGCATGTCCCAGATGGTGAGGGTCCTTAGTGATGGATGCCGCCTTCTTGAGGCACCGCCTCTTGAAGATGTCCTTGATGGTGGGGAGGGTTGTGCCCGTGATGGAGCTGGCTGAGTATACAAGCCTCTGCAGCCTCTTGCGATCCTGCACATTGGCACATCCATACCAGGCGGTGATGCAACCTGTCAGAATGCTCTCCATCGTACATCTATATCTATTGGATTTGCTGCACCTCAGTGAAGGAGAGAGAATGTCAGTGGAAAGTGACACCGGTGCTACAGTATCGGAGATATATGAGCAGAAGTTGAAGTGATATTGAGCAGATGTTACAGTAAAACAAGGATTCATCCCTCTTTTCTCCATACCTGCACTGCAGAAATGATCAAAGTCTTTGATTGCCCCAGGGCAGGGATCCAGCTTGATAGGCCAGATCAAGGTGTTTCATGATGAACTTGGAAGTATTGAAGGGATGGAAGTCGAGTTCATCTGAAGGAGGATGATACACCTCCTTTCTTCAAGGTGTGACTTTTACCATCCAGTTGAAGGAGAAGGTTAGGCAAGAGCTGTGGAATCCACAGGAAGCAGGTATCATTGATCAAGTGAATCTTCTGATCGAGCTGCTCGAGAATCTGTGGAGATTACAGGTTAACAACAGAGAAGCCAAAATTGGAGAGATCAGGGCACATACCACCAGGCTCAAGGGCAGCTTCTATCCCACTATGATGAGACTATTGAACGGTTCCCTTATACGTTGAGATGGACTCTTGACCTCACAATCTGCCTTGTTGTGACCTTGCACCTTATTGTCTACTTGCAATGCACTTCCCTGTAGCTGTGACACTTTACTCTGTATTCTGTTATTGTTTTTACCCTGTACTACCTCAATGCACTCTCTACTACCTCAACGTATCTGCACTGTGTAATGAATTGATCTGTATGATCGGTATGCAAGACAATCGGTACAAGTGACAATAATAAACCAATACCAATACCTCTGATTGGTGATTAGTTTCCTCAGCTAGGCAGAAGAGAGATCTTCACGACTCTTGATGTGTCACAAGCTAACCAGCAGATTGATTGGACAGAGGTTGACAAGAGTTTTCATTGATAAGTATTGAGCTTGCACTGTTCCATTACAGCAAGTTTGTATTTGAGACAACATCAGCTCCAAGCAGAGGACAGTGGATAGCTTGATGTGTTATAGGCTACCTAGATGATAGCTTCATGACTAGAAAGCCAAAGGAGGAAAACAAGGAGCGTCTAGAAGGGGCTTTGATTCTGAAGGAGCAGGGATGTGGTTGAGTTAAGGAAAGTTTGCCTTGCTGCCTCAGAAATTGTCTCTCTTGGTTATAAATCAGACATTGAAGAATTCCACCAAAGTTAAAGCCATGTTGGGTGCAATGAGTCTGACCAATTGCCATTAAAGGCCTACGTAGGATTTCCCAGGCACTGTGAATGTTTCCTGCCATCTTTAGGCACTTCTACACAAGTTGCTGATTCACAATGCAAGGGGGGAATGGAGAAACTAACAAGAAACTGTGTTCCAAGAGTGGAAGCAGTTGTCCCTGGGTTCAGCAGTGTCTGTTGTAATATACCCATCACTGCTGTCCTCTGATGCTTCACCCCACGGTGTTGGTGTTCTGTTGCTTTGCCACGTCCTGCACAGAATGCAGATAGACAACCAATTGGCTTAGTATCAAAGTCTTGTTCCAAGGCTGTTGGTGTGATGAAGTTCCGCCAGTACCGATATGACTGGAATTTTATGATTTTGATGAAACAATCTACCTGTACCTTCTCCCAGCCATGGCTCTGGCCAACTAAATCATGAACAAGTCCCTGGAGGGTATTTTAGGGACACTTCAGATGGTCTCAGCCAGAGTGCCGAGAGAGGTATCAGCATTGTCAATGTACGGCTGTGTTCTGAGCTGCAGCATTGGACGGTGCAATCAGAATGTGGATGCTCTGTGTCGACTGCTAGTTAGTTGCCTGGGTGTCAGACACCATAACTGGGTGGGGTCTGTCACCGCTGGAATACATTGGCAGTTGTCCAGCGGCTCGTCATCACAAGACACAACACTGCCCTCTCATGGGTGAAGGAACCCATCCAGTGTGGATGGGAATGAGAGTCCGAAGGTCACACATTGCTGCCATATTCCAGAGAAGCATCCAGACTCAGCATCCATCCAGAACAGAAAGGACGTAGAATAGAGTACAGCACAGGAACAGGCCCTTTGGCCCACAATGCCCGTGCCAACCATGATGCCAATCCAAACTAATCCCATCTGTCTACCAAGGTTTCCTGGAGGTCCAGAGCCCTTGTGCACCACAATTCTCACGACAGAGAAGGAGGCCGTTCAGCTCATTGAGCTGATGCCAGCTCTCAGAGCAATCCCACAATTCCCAATTCCCCAACTATTTGCCTGTAATCCATTCCCACTCATAGGCCCCTCATATCCCTCGTTCCCCCACTGACCACCTTCACTCGGGGTAACTTACAGGAACCAATTAACCCAACAACACATTCAGCTGTGAGATGTGGGTGGAAACCAGGGCAGCCGGGGGAGAACCAATGCTGTCACAGGGAGAACGTGCAAACTCCGCACAGACAGCAAGTGGAGATTAGGAGTGAATGCGGCAGCTGTGAGGCAGCAGCTCCACCCGCTGCATCAATGTGCCTCCTTCCAGCAAGAAGAGCAGTTGCTCTGAAACAGACACATGAGGGACCTGCAGGTGTACCTCACACCACGCGAGTTGCCAGAGGATTTTTCCAGTGGCCCAGAAGAGACAAGAAGTCGGAGGACTCCGTGAATGAATTCATGCAATGTCAAGAGGGACTGAAACAATCTACCTGCAACTTCTTTGGGCTCTGGCTGAATAAACAGTGGCTGCAGTTAGAAGTGATTTTGCAGGTTCATTCCTGGAAATCATGATCATTGTAAATGCTTATTACAAGTGGATCCATGGATCGATTACAGTATGAGTGGTAATTTCAGAACAGAAGGTTCCTTGCTACAAAGGTTACAGCGTAATGTCCCAACTGTTATTTAAAACTTTACTTTAAAGCTTTATTTATACAGCACGGTAACAGGCCCTTCTGGCCCAACGAGCCTGCGCCGCCCATGTTATCTACTAACCCGTATGTCCTTGGAATGTGGGAGGAAACCAGAGCACCTGGAGGAAAGCCACGCAGACACAGGGAGAACGTGCAAGCTCCTTACAGACAGTGGCAGGAATTGAAGCCGGGTCGCTGTAATAGCGTTACGCTATCCGTGCCGCCGGTATTTGGCAATAGAATATAATTGTTGGGGTGTTAAGTAGCAACTTTACAAAATGCTGGTTGGGCCAAACTTGGAGTATTGTCTGCGTTTCTGGTCACTGTCGGCAGGATGTGACAGAGTGTGATCCGACTTCCGCCAATGTAGGTGGAAAGCGTTTTTTTTTAATATAAACGTTTATTAACTAAAAGCACTACAAAAGGACAACCAGTGTCAAAACACTACAACTAATACAGAAAGAGAAGAAACTAAGCAGCTACATAACTACAGCAACAATGCTAACTAACACCCGCGAAACACACCACGCAACACTTCAGAGAAGAATCGCATTCTCACCATCCATGACACACGCGATCCCCTGAGGGTCCCACCGAGCACGGAACTCAACCAGGGTGCCCGCGGAGACCGCGTGCTCCCTCTCCAAGGACACCCGTGCATGGACGTAAGCCCGGAAGACAGCCAGGCAGGTGGACTGGCCGGAACCCTTGGCTGCCCATTGCCGGGAGGAAAGTGGTCTCTGCCTGGGTGTGACAGGGGTCGTGGTGGTCATGTTTCCATTTCCAGCTGTCTTTGGAGACGAGAGATTGGACCCGCTCTGGTCTGTAAGCTGCAGAAATACGAGTCTGTGCTTGTGAGTGGATTCTTTGCTGACTTGGGAAGATAGGGCAAGATTTGGTAGAAGATGAAATGCGTTAAGACCTCCTTTGGAGAAGCCTGGAATGCAGGCAAACCCTGTGCCCACCCCACCCGATCCTCCAGGCTGAAGGACAGGCAGAGGATCTCCCGTCCTTGAGGATGGAGTTTGGGTCAGGGTCGGCGGCAGCTGCCTGGAATGGTCCTGAGGCGAGGAAGCTGAAAGCAACCGCACCTGAGCTCCCCAGACAATGCAGCCCAGGTACACATGTGAAGCTGCATGTGAAGTCAGAACTCTCCCTGAAGATGAAGAATGCACTTTGAGTGATGGCCCTTTAAGTGGTACGGTTACAGGAGACGTGGCGGTAGGAAACCTGAGTGTTCCATGTGTAAACGAGGACTTGCTTATTCGCATGACTGAGCTCATCTGAATAAGCATCAGGACTATGTGGTGGATATAGTCATGCCCCAGGACCACGTGGTGGTCACGCCCCAGGAGCTCATGGTGGTCACGCCCCAGGACCACGTGGTGGTCACGCCCCAGGAGCTCATGGTGGTCACACCACAGGACCACGTGGTGGTCACGCCACAGAACCACGTGGTGGTCACGCCCCAGGAGCTCATGGTGGTTACCTGATGCTAAAGACTTTGTGGAGTCCGGAGTCAATGTCGAGGGTTCTGAGGGCCATTCCCACCATTGGCCTTCAATGCCATTACCTGGTGAAGCAGCCCTGCCAGTGGAACTAGGCACACCCAGGGATGATGTCGGAGTTGTCCAGGATGCTGGCTGCATTCTACGGCTCAGTCAGGCTGTTGGGGCGGGCGGGGGAGGGGGCCTCTCCTTAAACCAGCGGTGCTAAATGTGGCATATCCCCGCGGGTCAGTGAGGAGGACTCAGCAGGATTAGCGGGATTGGTTTTGGCCTTGACGTGTTTGGTCTCAGCTCATCCATCAGCCTTTAAGTGGTGTCTTTTCACAGCCGTTTGATATAATTGAGGCGCCTCCTGGCCTATTTCAGGGAATGTTTAAGATCCAACCACATGGACCTGGAGTCACTTAGGCGAGACCAGATACGTGGCAGATTGCACAAATTCAGAGAGCCTTTATGGCAACCAGGTAATTTTGCGATAACTATTACTGACTAGGTTTTAAACTCCAGATTAGTTTAACTGAATTTAATTCCTCACCTGGAGCACAGATGAAGGGTGTCAAGCCGAACCATCAACTGTCCATTCCCCTCCACAGATGCTGCTTGACCCATTGAGTTCCTCCAGCAGTTTGTTCTTTGCTCCAGATTGCAGCATCTGCAGCCTCTTGAGTCTCTCTCTTGAAATTAATTCCTCATCTCCTGGTGTGGGCTTTGAATTCATGTCTCCTGGTCACCGCTGCCTGCCTCTGGACCAGGAGTACGGTTTACCTGCTAGCTTCAGCATGGATGTGTTATTTGGCCTTGTCAGTGTGAGACTGGGTTTGGGAGGTGAGGGCTGGTTGCTGAATGTGCAGGAAGCTGTGTGCTATGTGGATACAACCCCTGTAGTTAGGGAGAGCTGTGTGGTATGGGGATACAACCCCTGTAGTTAGGGAGAGCTGTGTGGCATGTAGTTACAACCCCTGTAGTTAGGGAGAGCTGTGTGGCATGTGGATACAACCCCTGTAGATGGGGAGAGCTGTGTGGCATGGTGCTGGTATCCTTGAGGGAGTGATTCTCAGCATTTCTCTTCCTGGGAGCAGGCAAAAACATCCAGTGTTGTTACCAGCAGTGAAAGTCCTGACACAGTACTTTCACTGCTTTGTATAATTAGTGTAATTTCATTACATCTGTAGTTTCTGGGAAACATTGCCTTCATAATTACAAGCTACGAACCATTGGAGTGTGATAGGGGAAATACAAAGGAAAATAAGTGAAAACATCTTAGGGAGAAGAGAATGAAATGACTGCACCTTAAGTGTGGCCATCCTTCCTCATGTGTGTAAGGTCATGCAAGGAGCGTGCATGTTTTCACAGTGGCACAAGAGGGTGCCATTAGTGTCAGGTTTAGGAGGAGAAACAGTTATACATTTCATCCTGATTATTACATGCCGTCGGAGGACAGGATAACAACTTTCAGCTGACAGTGCATGTCCTGTCGAACAGCATAAAATGGAGAAGCTAAGGACCAGGCTCCAGTGAATGTGCAACAGATCAGAATCAAGGGTTGGACATGTCACACCCAGGATCGCTGCAAGACTGCCCACTCTCCAGCCTTACTTTCTGCCACTGAAGCCTTGACTCGAGTTTTGAATTACCTCGCTTTAAATCTTCAGGGATTTCCAACCTTCTGCTTAAGTTACGTGAGGGATATGATGTTTTTGTTTGCAGGCTGTGAAAGCAGAATGCCTGTCAGATGGTGCTAAGTGAGCAGATTTCAGTAAGTCAACAATGCACCATTTGTTAGAGCTGCTTCTTAATGAAGTGAATACTTTGGAGATATTTTTCATCATTTTCCTCTTGGTTCTTTGGGAGGTGAGCGGTATCTTTTTTGGGTAGGAACAGGTCTGATTTTGTTGACTTGTTTTTCCTCTCTCACTGCATCTTTGTTCTTGACTATGACTGAGCAATCATTTCCTAAAATAATGCCTTTTATAACTGGCTCAAGGATCCTACTGCATGTTAATCAATGAAATTGAAGATATAATGCTCATTTCACAGAGAACACATTTGTGCTTGGTTCTGGTGATTATTTACACAGTGATCTCACAAAATGTACTGATTCAAACAAGTAGAAATGGAAAATCTTATCGAAACAGAAAGTGTTTCAACCCACTTCAGCTGTGTCAGTTCCATGAGTGAGACCTTCCCTCACTCCCACAGTCTTTGAAACTTTTGAAACACTTATTCCATTTCCTTTTAAAACAAAATTAATGGATTCTGCTTCCTCCCCCTGCTTTTGAAGGACATTCCATTTCCTAATAGCTTCTCAGAAATATATCTCCCTCAGTAGCTCCCTTTGCTCAGTTGGTTGCAGATCAATAAGTGTCAACATCACTTAACTTTACCCCTTCCTTTGCTGATGGTAGAATTGCACGCAGGGTGCAGTTCTGCGGCTACTGGCTGGCTGACTTCGGCACTCTGCCTATCTTTGACCAGTCAGAGCAGTCAGTGAGACACGGAGGACTATTAAGGACTATTAGCCTTTCTGCTTAACCTGCTCATGCCCTGGAGTGATACCCAACCACCTACTGATGAACCATTGATCTCTGGCTGAAAGCCAAACAAAAACTGCAGATGCTGGAAATCGAAAACAAATGCAGAAAATGCTGCAAATACCCAGCAGGACAGGCTGCATCTGTGGGAAGAGTAGCAGAGTTAATGTTTCTGACCTGAAACATTAATTCTGTTTCTCTTTCCACGGGAGTTCTAACTGGTTTGGCTAATCTTCACAGCTCAGAGCATTGACTCTACTTGCTGGACCCCAGCTAAGCACAAACTGGGCATCATCAACACTGAAATATTTTGGATGTGGTGCCCACTCACCAACAGAAGGAATAACCGGGTGCAGTTTTTACATTTTATAAATTTTATTTACAGCATGGTAACAGGCCCTTCCGGCCCAATGAGTCCGCACTGCCCATTTTAAACCCAAATTAACCTACCCGTACGTCTTTGCAATGTGGGAGGAAACCGGAGCACCCAGAGGAAACCCACATAGGCACGGGAGAACGTACAAACTCCTTACAGACAGCGACGGGAATCAAACCCCGATCGCTGGCGCTGTAATAGCGTCGCGCTAACCGCTACGCTACCGTGCCGCCCAAAAGTTGTTGGAGGGATTGCACCTTGGTGACAGGTGCAAGCAAAGGGAGGGGTGCAGGACTGGGGTTAAATGACTTTGCTATTAATTCCACACTGGCAAAGGTTTGGTAGCGGACAAGAGCAGGGGTGGTAAAAGTGTAATACTAGCAGTGCAGACAGATGCTGCAAGTGGGATGAGGCTTTTAAGATGCAGCTGCTGGGTTGAACCCCACAAAGGTTGCACCCCATGGATACCTTCCGCAATATGCAGCTGTGAAGCAAAGGGGTGACATTAATATATATTACGGAGGTGGGCAAAGGTCCATCGTCATAGAGTAAAATCTTAACTTACTCCCCACATATAAAGAATTACTGAGCAGCTGTGGAAAGGACTGAGTGTAGAAGCAAAATGAGTCAAGGATAAAATAATAATAACTCGAGTCAAAGATACACAGGCCCTTCGGCCCAACTTGTCCATGCTGCCTAAGTGAGCCAGTCCCATTTGCCTGCGTTTGGCCCATATCCCTCTAAACCTTTCCTATCTGTGTACCTGTTCAAATGCCTTTTAAATATCATAATTGTACCTGGCTCTACCAGTTCCTCTGGCAGCTCGTTCCATATACCCACCACCCTCTGTGTGAAAAACCTGCCCCTCAGGTCCCTTTTAAATCTTTCCCCTCTCACTTTAAACCTGTGCCCTCTGGTTTTTGACTCCTCTAACCTGGGGAAAAGACTTTGGCTGTTCACCTTATCTGTGCCCCTGATGATTATATAAATCCTATAAGGTCACTGAGCCTCCAGGGAAAAAAGTCCCAGCCTATCCAGCATCTCATTATAACCCAAGCCCTCCAGTCCCAGTAACATACTCATAAATCTTCCCTGTTCAATTACATCCTTCCATCGCAGGGCAACCAGAACTGTACACAGTACTCCAAATGTTGCCTTACCGACGTCTTGTACAGCTGTAACATGACGTCCCAATCCCTGTACTCAGTATTCTGACCGATGAAGGCAAGCACGCCAAACACTTTCTTCACCACCCTGTCTACCTGTGTCGCCACTTTTAAGGAACTATGTACTTGTACCCCGAGGTCTCTCTGTTCTACAACACTCCCCAGGGCCCTACCGTTTACTGTGTGAGCCTTGCCCTGGTTTGTCTTACCAAAATGTAACACCTCGCATTCATCTGAAGTAAACTCCATTTGCTATTCCTCGGCCCACTGGCCCAGTTGATCAATGTAACCTTAAATAACCTTCTTCACTGTCCACTACACCACCAATTTTGGTGTCGTCCACCCACTTACGAATCATGGGAGTAGTTACTCTTGTGAGCTGAACAGATAGACAGTGAGCTGAACAAGCAGTGAGGGAAGTACCAGGAAATGCTAATGGTATAGATCTGAGCATATAAATATACCAGGGGAATAGTGGACAAGCTAGAGAGATTTGGAAGTGAAGACGCTGGGCCCGAAGGACCTGTTTCCAGGCTGTACCTCTGTATGACTCAGTGCAGTGTATGACCCAGTACACTGGGCAGGCACCATAGTGTAAAGGGCAGGCACGGTAGTGCAGCAGTTAGTGTAACACTATTACAGCACCAGCGACCTGGGTTCAATTCCGGCCACTGTCTGTAAGGAGTTTGTACGTCCTCCCCATGTCTGCGTGGGTTTCCTCCGGGTGCTCGGGTTTCCTCCCTTATTCCAAAGATGTACGGGTTAGGAAGTTGTGGGCATGCTATGTTGGCGCTGGAAGCTTGGCGACACTTGTGGGCTGCCCCCAGGACACTCCACGCAAAAGATGCATTTCACTGTGTGTTTCGATGTGCATGTGATTAATAAAGATATCTTATCTTATAGTGCACCACCCAATACAGTGCCAAGCCAAAGTGTTCCAATCAGTATTGATCTCCAGGCTCATTGGACATCTCATTAGTGTCAAGCGATATTCTGTACGATGCAGAGACTCGTGGTTCAGGGCCTTAGTGTGTGGGTGATAGATTGGAACAGATGGACACGTTGGTTCCAAGGGTCATCAAACCAAGGGATTTGAGGAATTCTCAGTCGGAAACAGACCAGAAAACAACACTGGAGGATCTTTTAAAGCACTCAGACCATTGTATTCCAGTGAAATCTCAGCCAGAAGGATGCCACAGTGATTGAATGAGTTGATCCTATACCAAATTATTTTAAAATAATGCAAAATGCAGAGCATTGCATGCACATATGCAAATAAACATTGTATACAAAGGTGGCAGAAGTGTCTACAACCAGAGCCGTGGGTTTCAGCAGAGGATAAGAGACTTCTAGTGGATCTAAAGAAGAATATTTTCATCCATAAGGTGGTTTATATCTGGAATGTACTGTCCAAGGGGGTGGTGGAGATGGGAACTCTCAACACATTAAGGAAGTATTTAGAAGAACACTTGAAATGCCATGGCAAAGAAGGCCAAGGGCTGAGTACTGGGCAATGTGATTAGTACTCAATGGCCGGCATGGACATGGTGGGCAAAGGCCTGTTTCCATGTGCCTCTATTGGATAAGAAGGTGGCTGGTGATTGATGTATCTATGACTTGATGCTTCTTCAATCCAGAAAATGGAAGTAGGGAGGGATCCAAATGATGTTTTCAGGAGTTGTGTGAACATTGGAGGAAACTAATGCAAAATCAGGCATGAATAAATAAGCTGTACATGAGCCTAGGAATAATGCATTACTGGCGTTACTGGCCAAAGCATTTCTGGCCAAAGCATTTCTGGGCAATGCATTACTGGACAATGCATTACTAGACAGCACGTTACTGGGCAATGTATTAGTAGACGACACATTACTGGGCAATGCATTACTGGGCAATGCATTACTGGGCATTGCAGTACCAGACTACACATTACTGGGCAATGCATTACTGCTCATTGCAGTACCTGACTACACATTACTGGGCAATGCATTACTGGGCATTGCAGTACTAGACTACACATTACTGGGTAATGCATTACTGGCCAAAGCATTACTGGCCAAAGCATTTCTGGGCAATGCATTACTGGGCAATACATGTGCAAAACTAAACATTTAAGCTCAGCTAAGCATAGCCAGAGTCTGTTTCCTAGGACAGGGTAGTCTAAAACTAAAGGGCAGAGGTTTAAGGTGAGGGAGGAGAAATGTAAAGGAGATCTGAGGAGTAAGTTTTTCACAGAGAGGGTGTATGATTATCTGGAACGAGCTGCCAGAGGAAATGGTAGAAGCAGATACAACTACAGTGTTTAAAAGACATTTGGACAGATACTTGGATAGGAGAGTTGTAGATAGATACAGGCCTAATGCAGGCAAGTGGGATAATCGTAGATAGGCATCATGGCCAGCATGGATGAGCTGGGCCGAAGGGCCCATTTCTGTGCTGTACAATTCACTGATTCTAAATAAAGGGTCACAAGAGAAAGCAGCGTTGCAAATATATGAAGGTGGTTTTCAATTGAAACAGTTAGTGCCCTGTCAAAAAAAGTCCTTCAATAATGACCTGGAAAATGGGGTAGAAGGTTCCGGGGTGCAGACTGACAGAGCAAATCATGCCGTGGAAGGCACATTACAGAGCCAAGCAAGTGGCCATGTGGGGAACAAAAAGTATCAGTGAAGGTAGATATTGTGGAGGTTCACTGATCTTCGGAGCTGAGGACAGAAACACACATCTTCTCTAACTTTATCTCAGCCGACCAAAGGTTGCGGTGGATTCCCAGGCTGTAGGGCTGTGGGACTGTGAAGGGGCAACACGTTTGGGGGACTCGGTACGGTCAGTAAGCTCAGACGTTGTGAAGAAAGAGCAGGCAAAAGCATCATGAAGATCGTATGGAAAGATGTGGGAAGATCATTGGTGTATCTAGACTGTGCTTGTGGGGTGTAATGTAGCAGCCCCACCTCCACCCCATCCACTGCTTCCTGGGAGAGGATAAAGCAGATACAACACTGGAAAGTGTGCAGAAAGTAAGCTGGTAAATTCTTTTCCAACTTCTTGGACGACAAAAACCAGTCAGGAGAGTCTTCAACTGAGGCACTTTGAAGATGCACCAGACTACAGCTACGTGAAGGAGTTGTTCTCCGCCGTGAACCATGCCAAAAATGAAACTTATTAGCAGGACCCAGTGAAATATTGATAGGCATTAGCAGAGATAGCCAGCATACACTTGCAGAGAATTGTTGTCACAGCATTTCTTGTATAACCAAATGACGATACAGCTTTCTGTGTCTGAGAGGCAGAGAGAAGGGGCTGAAGAGGTCGAAATCCTTCAAGAGTAAAACACAAACATCCTGCACTCTCCACGGGAAGGAATGTGCTTCTGAAAGGGGATGCTTGTTTTATACTGAAGCAGTATTAATGATGGCAGAGTTACTCTCAAACCCAGATATTCAGGGATTCAGCTGGATATACTACTGTAAAAGTTTTCAGAAAGAAATGCTGTTCAACTAGCAAAGGATTGATTTACTTGCGAGTCTAAGTGCTGATGTGTGCAGCCTGGTATTGTGAGTTTATGAAGAGATGATGCTGTGTTATGAGGTCTCAGCTTTCTGAAGTTAACCTTCTTTCCTTTACCTCCTGCACCAACACTGGCATTTTCCTGGTAAGAAAATGTACTCATGTTATTGGGCACTAATGCAGTGAGATCTTCTACTCAACCCCAGCCATTCTGAAGCAGGGAGCTGGTGGTGGGGGGAGCCTGGCTCACTGCTCTTCTCCCTTGTACTTCCCATCGGCAGACTTATCATTTCCATGGTGGCCCCTCACAGTGCTATGGTCAGGTTCCAAATTCAAAGCATCACTTTGATACAGCGGCCACTGCAGTGTGAAATGCTCGCTCCCTGTCCTCACCCCTGGTCTCCATGCCCTTCCCACTTCTCTTTCCCCATGCTGTATGTGTCCTGTTCACCCTCTTCCTTCCCATCAGGGCCCTATTTACTCTCATCAGTAGTGGTTTTGTCCTAATTGTGTTCTCTCTTGCAAAAGTTGTATACAATTTATGTTTTTCTTGTCAAGTTGTGTCCCTGATGCCATGTGCCTGCGATGCTGCTGCAAGTAAGCTTTTCATTGCACCTGTGCACACATGGACTTGCGCATCTGACAATAAACTCGACTTTGACTTTGATAAAGCATTCCATAGAAGAGAAAAGGAACTATTCCCGCTCACCTGCCCAATATTAATGCCGGTCAACATCCTTTTCGAGAGAGAGAGAGAGAGAGAGAGGGTCTTTAGGGAGTCATAAAGCATAGAAACGGGCCCTCGAATCCACTGTGTCCACGCCAACCTTTTTGCCCACCTACACTAATCCCATTTGCCTGCATTAGGACCATATCCTTCCATGCCTTGCCTATTTAAGTACCTGTCTAAATGTCTCTTAAACATGGTGATTGTATCTGGTTCCAGCACCTCATCTGGCAGTGAGTTCCAGATACTAAGCACTCTCTGTGTGAAAAACTTATCCCCTTTAAAACCTTAAACCTCACCCCTCTTGTTTTTAACACCAGTACCATTGGGAAGAGATACTATCTGCCCTATCTATACCTATTATAATTTTATATGCCTCTATCAGATCACCCCTCAGCTTCCTTCACTCCAAGGGAAACACACCCAGTCTATCCAATCTCTCCCCGTAACTAAAGTCCTCCAATCCGCTGAATCTCCTCTGTACTCTGTCCAGTGCAACCACACCCTTCCTGCAGTGTGGCGACCAGACCTGGACGTGGAGCTCCAAGTGCAATCTAACCGAAGTTTTCTAAAGCTGCAACATAATGTCCCAACTCATATTCTCTGCCCCAGCCTATAACGACAAGCATGCTGTATACCTCCTTCACCACCCTGTCGACCTGCTGCCACTTTAAGGGAACTATGCATGGACTTGAAACCCAAAGTCCCTCCGTTCATCAGTCATATAATTGGGTCATCATCTCGTTGCTGTTTTTGGGATCTTGCTGTTTGCTCGTTGGCTGTGACACTGACAAGCCTTCAAAGCACTTCCTTGAGCCATCTGTGAATATGAAAGGTGATAGATAAATGCAAGCCCCTTTTTTTCTGAAGAAAGAGACAGTGGTGTTTTGTGCTCTGGACCAGTCCAGTGCTGTTACAGGAAGGAGAGGACTCTGTGACAGAGAAAAGTGAACAGCAGGATGAAATCTAACCAGGCAGGGGATGAACAGGAAGACTGAAGAAAGAATTCAGTGATTATAAAGACAACAGAGGTATAATAGGTTTTCTATCTCCGGGGCACAGTCTCAACCATAAATACTTCTAGGGCCAGCCATTTGCACCATCCCATCAAATGATTCTGTTCGATACAGAGTGAGGCTCCCTCTGCACTGCCTCTCTCACACTCCAGTGATAGAGACAGCATGGGTGTGTAAGGGAGTGATGGTGCCTCCACACAATCTCATCAAATGCTCTTAGTGAGATAAAGTGCAGACTCATGGAATTGAAGACAAATTAAAGCTGATCTGCTGTAGTTTTCGTGGTAAAGGTAACCCCAGAGCTGTTGGGCAGTGAGCGCCACTATTTAAAGGCAATGAGGAAAGAACAGAGATTTATTTCCGAGTCGGGAGGATGTGCAGCTCGGACAAGTTTCAGAAGGTGCCAGTCTGATGTGCCTGCTGCCCGTGGCTTCTTGTGGGAGAGCTCAACATTTGGAAGGTGCTGTTGAAGAAGCCTTGCAAGTTACTGCAGAGGAGCACACAGTCGGTACACACTGCAGCCGGGGCTCTGGTGATGGAGGGTGAGTGCTCAGGGCATTGGATCAGGTGCCAGTCAAATGGGCTAACTTGTCAGGGAGAACAATGTGGAATGGTGGTCTGTTAATCTAAAATACAAAGACATGCGGAGATGCAAAGCCTTGTTCAGACCTTTGCTGGAGGACTGTGAGCATTCTGAACAGCCATTCTCAGGGAGGATCTACCAGCCTTGTAGTGAGAACAGGGATTTGTCAAAATGATGTCTGGACTTTAAAATGTTCAGAGGCATTCTGCAAACCAGCATGGTATTTGCTAAAGTTTAAGAGAATAGAGTTGTTCCCAGTGTCCTCAGTGTTCCCCAGTGTCCTCTGTGTTGCAGTGTTCCCCCAGTGTTCTCCAGTGTCCTCAGTGTTGCAGTGTTCCCCCAGTGTTCTCAGTGTTCCCCAGTGTCCTCTGTGTTGCAGCGTTCCCCCAGTGTTCTCCAGTGTCCTCAGTGTTGCAGTGTTCCCCCAGTGTTCTCAGTGTTTCCCAGTGTCCTCTGTGTTGCAGCGTTCCCCCAGTGTTCTCCAGTGTCCTCAGTGTTGCAGTGTTCCCCCAGTGTTCCCCAGTGTCCCCAGTGTTCCTCAGTGTTCCTCCAGTTTTCCCCTAGTATTCCCAGTGCACCTCAGTGTTCCCCTAGTGCTCCCCACTCTGTGCTCCCACCGTGACTGTAGCATGGCTGCTGGAAGGTCTGCCCTGCCCTGGGGCAGGCTGCAGATGCCTGGATGGATGATCCTGAGCAAGTATTGCCCACCACAGTTGAATAGCACACAGTGCGTAGAAGCCGCAAGCTTTTGGATAGACGTTGGTGTAGTATAGCTGGGTTTGGATTTGGTGGGACATATGATTGTTATTGATGAATCCTGGGTGATGGAGGTTGGTGCTGGTGGACTGACGGTGTATTGCGTTGAGTAGGGTGATCTAATGGTATCTTCGGTGGGAAGAGAGTTGCCGCATAACACTGCTGTGGCTCCACCCATTTCGGTTTAGTTAGATGTCCTGACGGACCCTGCCTCCCTGTGGGTCAAGCACACCTCCCCACCACCTCCTCATCCAGGGCAGTCTGAGACAGGGAGGCCTCACTACCTCCTGTGGACAGCCATCACTTTCCCAGAGGAGTTCCAGTCTGTGCAATCCGCTCCAGCAACATCTGCAGCCACAGAGGTATCTGATCTCTCAGAGGGGCCACTGCAGGTTTAATTATGGCCAACCGCTCCCACTGTGCCCACAGGCAACAGAGAGTGTGTGTGTACCTGGTGTTCAACAGTCGCAGTCGGTGCCGATGGTAACATCACATGGCCAGTGCCAGGCAGTGAGAATTGTACCAGAGAAACAAAAGACTGCAGATGCTGGAATCTGGATGAACGCCTGCTGAGTTCCTCCAGCAACATCGTGTTTCTCAGCGAGAATTGTAGTCAGTGCTGGATTACTACAGTCGCTCTGGCAGTGAAGGGCTGGTACAACCGCACTGTCAGTGTTGGACTGGTACAACCACACAGTCCATGTCAGACTGATACAACTGCACCATCCGTGTCGGACTGGTACAACCACACCATCCATGTCAGACTGATACAACTGCACCATCCGTGTTGGACTGGTACAACCGCACCGTCCATATCGGACTGGTACAACCGCACTGTCAGTGTCAGACCGGTACAACCGTACCATCGGTGTCAGACTGATACAACCGCACCGTCCGTGTCGGACTGGTACAACCACACTGTCAGTGTTGGAACGCTACAACTGCAGGGTTGGTGTCGATCTGTTATAACCAAAGCAGGCACTACTGAAATGCTACGTTGCATGGTCGGATTAACCCCGTCTGAGGCAGGGAAATATTTCTGTGAGTTTTACACCTGCTTTTGGGAATTTCTCTTTGAACCTCTCTGTGCTATACAAGAAATTTATACAAGACGTATACAAGTCTGTACTAGTAATCGAGATACGACCTCCGTAAAGCTATCAGAGATGCCAAGAGACAATACCAGTCCAAAATCGAGTCCCAGACCAGTCAGTTGGGGCAGGGCTTACATGCTATAACAGGCTACAAAACGAAGCCAGGCATCATCGCCGATAACAGTGCTTCCCTTCCTGATGAGCTTAACGCATTCTATGCATTTTTGAACAGAAGGGGAGTGGAATGTCACCAACCACAGTCACCATTGCAGATGTAAGACCAGTCTTCTGGAAAATGAACTTGTGGAAAGCATCTGGCTCAGATGGTGTCCCTGGCCGTGTCCTTAGATCCTGCACAGATCAGCCAGTGGAGGTATTTGCAGACATATTTAACCTCTCCCTACTTCAATCTGAGGTTCCCACCTGTTTTAAGAAGACCACTATCATCCCGGCACTGAAGAAAAATAAGGTAACGTGCCTAAATGACTACTGCCCAGTGGCTCTGACATCCGCCATCATGAAGTGCTTCGAGAGGCTGGTCATGGCACACATCAACTCCAGCCTCCCAGACAACCTGGACCCACTGCAATTCGCCTATCACTGAAAGAGGTCTACAGTGGACACCATCTTCCTGGCCTTGCACTCATCTCTGGAGCATCTGGACAGTAAAGACACCTACGTTCGACTATTGTTTATTGACTACAGCTCCGCCTTCAGTACTGTAATTCCAAACAAACTCGTCACCAAACTCCGAGACCTGGGACTCAACACCTCCCTCTGCAACTGGATCCTTAACTTCCTGACCAACAGACCTCTGTCAGTGAGGATAGGCAGCAATACCTCCAGCACGATTAGTTTCTACATTGGTGCCCCACAAGGCTGCGTCTTCAGCCTTTTACTCTACTCCCTACACACTCACGACTGCAAGGCCAGATTCTGCTCTAACTGCACCTATGTTTGCAGATGACACCACTGTAGTGGGCCGCATCTCAAATAACAATGAGTCAGAGTACAGGAAGGAGATAGAGAGTTTAGTGGAATGGTGTCATGACAACAACCTTTCCCTCAGTGTCAGCAAAACAAAAGAGCTGGTCATTGACTTCAGGAAGTGGGGCGATGAACATGGTCCTAGTTACATCACTGGTGTTGAGGTCAAGAGAGTTGAGAGCTTCAAGTTCCTGGGAGTGAACATCACCAATAGCCTGTCCTGGTCCAACCACGTAGATCCTACGGTCAAGAAAGCTCACCGGCACCACTACTTCCTCAGGAGGCTAAAGAAATTTGGCATGTCCCTTTTGACCCTCACCAATTTTTATTGATGCACCATAGAAAGCATCCTATCCAGATGCATAACGTCTTGGTATGGCAACCGTTCTGCCCAAGACCGCAAGAAACTGCCGAGAGTTGTGGACACAGCTCAGCACATCACAGAAACCGTCCTCACCTTCTTGGACTCTGTCTACACTTCTCGCTGCCTTGGTAAAGCAGCCAACATGATCAAAGACAGCATTTGCCCCAGACATTCTCTCTTCTCCCCCCTCCCATCGGGCAGAAGATACAAAAGCCTGAAAGCACGTACCACCAGGTTCATGGACAGTTTCTATCCTGCTGTTATAAGACTATTGAATGGTTCCCTAGTATGATAAGATAGACTCTTGATCATAAGATCTACCTCGTTACGACTTTGCACCTTATTGTCTGCCTGCACTGCACTTTGTCAATAGCTGTGACACTTTACTCTGCATTCTGTTGTTGTCTTCCCTTCTACTACTTCAGTGCACTGATGTGATGAAATTATCTGTATGGACGGCATGCAGAACAAAGTTTTTCACTGTACCTCAGTACATATGACAAAAATAAACCAATTTAACAATTTACCAATTTACTCTACGCTGCAAACACAGTAGCACAGCTAATAGAGCCATTGTATCACAGCGCCAGAGAGCTGGGTTCAATCCTGACCTTGGATGCTGTCTGTGCAGAGTTTGCACGCTCTCCCTGTAACCACGTAGTTTTCCTCTGGGTGCTCCGGTTTCCTCTCACATCCCAAAGACGTGTGGCTTGGTAGGTTAGCTGGCTGCTGTAAATTACCAGTTGGTATGTTTGGGTGTTAGGAGAATCAGGAATGTGTGGTGAATCTGTGGAAGAGAATAGGTTACAGGGAAGTAAGTGGGGGGATTGGGAATCATTGGGTAGTTGTGAGTGCCAGCATTGACTCAGTGGGCTGAATGGCCTCCTTCTCTGTCAAACAAAATAGTTCAGAGTCAGAGAGTCTCAGAGGTATACAGCACGGATACAGGCCCTTCAGCCCAACTTGTCCATGCTGACTAAGTTGTCTACTTGAGTCAGTCCCATTTCCCCATGTTTGGCCCACATCCCTCTAAACGTTTCCTCTCCATGTACCTGTTTAAATGTCTTTTAAATGCAATTGTACCCACTACTGTGAGGCTTCCACAGGTGTAGTACAGAGTGGCTTAGAAACAGTGTGAAGCTGCCTCCACATTACTCCAGCAACCCCTCCTGGACGCAG
This sequence comes from Pristis pectinata, assembly GCF_009764475.1. Lineage (NCBI taxonomy): Eukaryota > Metazoa > Chordata > Chondrichthyes > Rhinopristiformes > Pristidae > Pristis > Pristis pectinata. Next base: position 33,462,843 of record NC_067426.1, on the reverse strand, counting down.
TGTGAAAGGGGAGCCTTCCTTTCCCAGCCTCAGGTGCACAGTCACTGATACACCTTCCGTGGCCTATTCTCTGGGTAGTGACGGAAAGCAGAGCAGAATGAAACGCACAGCCAGGCTGGTTTTGTGGTGTGGACTGTGTGACAAATGGTGATCACGTCACTGGACAGCTCCCCTGCTGCTCTTTATGTCAAGTTTTTCATCTAAAGCTTGTCATTTCTGCCAATGCAGCGCTCCCTCAGTACCATAGAACACAGAACAGGCCCTTCAGCCCACAATGTTGTGCCAACATAGCTATTCCCTCCTACCTGCAGAATGCTCATATCCCTCCATTTTCCTCTCATTCATGTGCTCATCCAAGTCCCTCTTAAAAGCCCCCAACGAATTTGCCTCCACCACCCTATCAGGCAACGCATTCCAGGCACTCACCACTCTCTCAGTAAAAAACGTACCCCTGACATCTGTTCTGAACCTACCCCCTCTCAACTTAAATGCATGCCCTCTGGTATTGGATCACTCAATAATGGGAAAAAGATTTGCTTGTCCACCCTCTCTCTGCCCCTCATAATTTTATACACTTCCAACAGATCACCCCTCAGCCTCCACCGCTCCAGAGAAAAGAGCCCAAGTTTGACCAGCCTCTACTGATAGCACATGCCCTCTAATCCAGGCAGCATCCTAGTAAACCTCCTCTGCACCCTCTCTAAAGCCTCGACATCCTTCTTATAGTGAGGTGACCAGAATTGCATGCAGTACTCTAAATGTGGCCTAACCAGAGTTCTACAGAGATGAGTCATAACTTCTTGACTCCTGTACTCAATACCTCGATTAATGAAAGCAGCATTCCATAAGCCTTCTTAACCACCCTGTCTACCTGTGTAGCCACTTTCAATGAGCCATGGACTTGCACCCCAAGGTCTCTCTGCTCTTCAACACTGTTAAGGGTCTTGCCCTGAAGAGTGTACTGCTGTACTACGTTAACCCAGATTAGGTTCATGTATCTGGAGCGAACCTCGAACTCAGCGGCAGTGTTTTGACACCAGGTGGAAGACTCCTCTACACTGCCCTGCCAGTGTACGGGGGCTTCCTCTCCTGGGTACGTCCCCAAAAGAGACATCTACCACCGGACAAGCACGAGGTGAAGTAGGGGCCGTTTGGGTTGTGTGCCATTCCCACTGGGAATGCCAGTTCAAACTCATGTCACCCACTGCTCCCAGAATAAAGACAGGCTCATGAGCTGAGTATTGGCCTCTGTCCCAAAGGAAGAGTGAGGTAGGACATGGTGCCAAGCACACACTCCCAGCCAGGAGTTCTAAATGAACAAAAATTTGGTCTCTGGCCAGAAATATCACTTCGGTTTTGCAAATTTTTCAGTTGTATGAAATCAGATGTCAAAACAGAACAATTATTTTGCCAACAGGGAGAAACGAAGTCACGAAATGCACGGGTTGCTGTTTTATTTTCTTGTTCAGATGCAGTGAGAATTTGCATTTTGGGATATCTGTGAAGGAAGTCGTCAGATGCCTTCTCCCTCACTAGGCAGAGGCTTCCGTTGTTGGAGAAGCTCCCCCAGCAGAATGTCCGGTCAATCCGTGTGCCCCTCCCCACTTTGTCTGCCTTCCATCTCAGAGGATCAGTAGGGTGTTTGGGGCAAAGGGCAAAAAGAGGAGCTGACGGGGACCTGTGCTGAGAACACAGGTTGGAGGGGATGAGGAGCAGGTCAGTGGAGGAGGGAGCGGTGGAAGGGAGGAGGAGGAGGGGAGTGAGGAGGGATCAGTGTAGGAGGGAGAGGTGGAGGAGGGAGACTGGGAGGAGATTTGGAGGAGGGAGAGGTGGAGAAGGGAGGGGTGGGGGTGGGAAGGGTGGAGGAGAATAAGTAGGACTATAAAGGGGTACTTGCTGGTCCATGTGGCGTCAGTGGGCTGGAGGGTTTGCTGTATGACTCTCGGACTCTGTGATGTTGTTCCATGTTTCCAAGACTGGACTGGGAAATTTTAGCTCTGAGGATCGATTAAATAATCTGTGGTTGGTTTCTTTGGGCACAGGAGGCTGAGGAGACATTTAAATGAAGTATATAAAAGTGTGGGGCCCAAATAGAATGAGTAGGAAGGACCTACTTCCATTCGCAGGAGGGTCAAGGAGCAGGGGACATGGATTTAAAGTAACTGGTGGAAGGATTAGAGGGGGGATGTAGAGAAAGGTTTTCACTCAGAAGGCAGTGGCAATCTGGAACTCACACTTGGTAATTGGTTCATTGTTGTCTCATGCACCAAGGTACAGTGAGAAGCTTTGTTTTGCATGCCATCCAGACAGATCATTTGAAAACATAAGTACATCAGGGTAGTACAAGGGAAAAGCAATAAGAGAATGCAGAATATAGTTTTACAGACACCTACATTAGACTATTGCTTATTGACTGCAGCTCCACCTTCAGTACTATAATCCCAAGCAAATTCATCTCCAGACTCCAAGACCTGGGACTCAACACCTCCCTTTGCAACTGGATCCTCGACTTCCTGACCAACAGACTTCAAGCAGTGAGGATAGGCAGCAACACCGCCAGCACGATTATTCTCAACACTGGTGCCCCACAAGGCTGCATCCTCAGCCCCCTACTATACTGCCTATACACTCATGACTATGTGGCCAGGTTCTGCTCTAACTCCACCTACATTTGCAGATGATACCACCGTAGTGGGCCGTATCTCAAATAACGATGAGTCAGAGTACAGGAAGGACTTTTCTTTCAATGTCAGCAAAACAAAAGATCTGGTTATTGTCTTCAGAAAGTGGGGTAGTGTACATGCACCTATCTATGTCAACAGTGCTGAGGTCAAGAGGGTTTAGAGCTTCAAGTTCCTCGAAGTGAACATAACCAATAGCCTGTCCTGGTCCAACCATGTTGACACCACGGCTGAGAAAGCTCACCAGCACCTCTACTTCCTCAGGAGGCTAAAGAAATTTGACATGTCTATTTTGACCCTCACCAATTTTTATCAATGCACCATAGAAAGTATCCCATCTGGATGCATCACGGCTTGGTACGGCAACTGCTCTGCCCATGACTGCAAGAAATTGCAGAGCGTGTGGACACAGCCCAGCGCATCACGGAAACCAGCCTCCCCTCCTTGGACTCTGTCTGTACTTCTCGCTGCCTTGGTAAAGCAGCCAGCATTATCAAAGACCCCATCCACCCCAGACATTCTTTCTTCTCCCCTCTCCGATCGGGCAGAAGAAACAAAAGCCTGGAAGCACGTACCACCAAACCCAAGCCAGTTTCTATCCCGCTGTTATAAGACTATTGAACTGTTCCCTATTACGATAAGATGGACTCTTGACCTCACAATTTACTTGTTATGACCTTACACCTTATTGTCTACCTGCACTGCACTTTCTCTGTAGCTGTTACACTTTATTCTGCATTCTGTTATTGTTTTCCCTTGTACTACCTCGATGCACTGTGTAATGAATTGATCAGTATGCAAGACAAGTTTTTCACTGTACCTCGGTATATGTGACAATAATAAACCAATACCAATTCCAATCTACAGATGTACGGTGGAGAGCATCCTAACTGGTTGCATCACAGCCTGGTATGCAGGCTCCAATGCACTGAGTCACAAGAGGCTGCAGAGGATTATAGACTCAGCCAGCTCCATCATGGGCACAACCCTCCCGTCCATCTGGGACATCCTCAAGAGGCAGTGCCTCAAGAAGGTGGCATCCATCATTAAGGACACTCACAGCCCGGGACATGCCCTCTTCACGTTACTACCATCGGGGAGGAGGTACAGGAGCCTGAAGACCCACACTCAATGATTCAGAAACAGCTCCTTCCCTTCCACTATCAGATTGCTGAACGGTCCATGAACCCATGAACACTACCTCGTTATTCCTTTATTTGCATTATTTATTTCTGTAATCTATAGTAATGTAATGTCTTTGCTCTGTACTGCTGCCACAAAACAACACATTTCACATCATATAAGTCAGTGATAATAATTCTGATTCAGATTCTGAGGTAGACAATTAAGGTGCAAAGGACACGACAAGGTAGACTGAGAGATGAAGAGTTAGTCTTTACTGTACAAGGAGTCTGATCAAGTGTCTTGTAGCAACGGGATAGAGACTGTCCTTGAACCTGGTGTTGTGTGTTTTCAAGCTTCTGTATCCTCTGCCCAATGGAAGGAGGGAGAAAAGAGAATGATCGGGGTTGGAGGGCTCTCTGATTATGTTGGCTGCTTTCCCAAGGCAGTGGGAAGTAAACAATAGTTGGGTGTCTACTTGTAGAGCCAAGGACTGTGGCCCTGATGCGGGACAGAGAGATTTGGCAGCTCGTTATTGACTGCTTCGGATGTGATGGACTGCATGGCCTCTTCTGTTTGGTAAATGTTCTATGATTTGATGATGCTCAGCAAATGTAGCAAGAGATCTTTCCTGTGGTCTTGAAATTCTGCTTATTTATAGCCCAGCGCTTCAGTGTATTGTCTAGGCTGGTACTTTAGAGCAGTACTGAAGCATAGGTGTAAATACTAAAGCATCATTGATATTAATAGAGGCTCCAGCACCCTGTTCATTAGACATAAAGATTTTATGTCAGTCTTGTAGTGAAGAACAGAAAGATCTCTCAGGGTCTTGGTCATATCAATCAAGACCACTAAAGCATCAATGAAATAACAGAAGTTGATGAAGATAATGCATCAGGCATTATGCCCATTGACTTTTACATGGTGGGCAGGGAGGGCAGTGACTTGGCTGTGTAACTGGTTAAGGCAGAGGAGGCAGGTGTACTGAATGGGTGTGAATCTGACTGATCAGGCTGCTCCGGGGTCCTTCAGGGATCAATATGAGGATCATTGCTTTTCCTGTTGTAAGTAAGTGAGCTGAGCTTGTACTGGAGAGGGCAGCGTTTAAGTTGCCAGATGAGGCGAATCTTGGCAATGTAGTTACTGAAAAGTATAGTGGCCAATACTTATCCTTCAGCCAATATCACCACCACAATGCTGTTTGTGCACATTCCCCTAAACACAGCAGGGGAATGTCACTCTGTCTCTCCTTCCACAAAGAGCAGGAAGAAACTTGTTATCTCCCAGTGGTGTAGAACTTAAGCAGGCCTGGAAAATACAAAACCAATGCATCCAGAATATTAGCAGCTGCCTGTGAACACCTGAGATGTAGGCAGAAGGTCAGGGGAAGGTGTTGACTTCAATTCCCACTAGCTTCTCCAGAATGTTTTCTTTGACGACACTGACTGTGTACCGGTTCATCCTTTCTACACTGACTTAATGTCACCTTTCCAGAGACGGTCTTTTACATCTACTTTTCACACTTTACAGCAACTTTACCTTTGGGCAAATCTTCTGCCAGGTAAGTTTGTAGATGACACAACTGAAGTTAGTAAGTTTGCAGATGACTCTAAAATAGGTGGTAGCGTAGACAGGGACGTTATCAAAAATTACAGGGGGATCTTGATCAACTAGGTAAGTGTGCCAAGGATTGGCAAATGGCATTCAATTCAGATAAGTGCGAGGTGTTTCATTTTGGGAAGTCAAACCAGGGTAGGACTTTCAGGGAACGTTCAGACACTGGGAGGTGTTGTAGAACAGATAGACCTAGGAATACAAATACATGGTTCCCTGAAAGTGGCAGCACAGATAGACAGCGTGGTGTGTGTGTGTGTGTGTGTGTGTGTGTGTGTGTGTGTTTGTGTGTGTGTGTGAGACACATCTACAGGCTCTACAGGCACAGAGTTTATATATGGCAGGTTATGGGCAGGCAGTTAGCAGGTTAGAAAATTAGCTGGGGCATAAAAACCAGCAAAGGATTAATAAAGAAGGAAAAAAAGTGGAGTATGGAATAAAGCAAGAGGAAATATACAGTCATAGAGTGACAGAGGCATACAGCACAGGAACAGGCCCTTCAGCCCATCGAGTCCATACTGACTATGACCACCCATTTGCACTAATTATACATTAGTCCCATTTTTTTATTCTCCCCACATTCTCATTAACTCCCCTCAGATTCTGCCGCACTGTGACAGTCTACAACGGACAAATAACCTAGCATCCCGCACGTCTTTGGGATGTGGACCTGGATTAATGGATCATTGCAGTGGGTCCAGCTCCATCACAGACACAACCCTCCCCACCATCTTCAACAGGCGGTACCTCAAGAAGGCAGCATCCATCACTAAGGACCCTCACCACCCGGGACATACTCTCTTCACATTACTACCATCGGGGAGGAGGTACAGGAGCCTGAAGACCCACACTCAACGACTCAGGAACAGCTTCTTCCCCTCTGCCATCAGATTTCTGAACAGTCCATGAACCCATGAACACTACCCTGTTATTCCTCTTTTGCACTATTTATTTATTTCCGTAACTTATAGTCATTTTTATGTCTTGCACTGTACTGCTGCCGCAAAACAACACGTTTCACGACATTTGTCAGTGATAATGGATCTGATTTTGATTCTGATTCTGTGGGGGGAAGCTGGAGCACCCAGAGGAAACCCACATGGTGACAGGGAGAACGTGTAAACTCCACACAGACAGGACCGGAGGCCAGGATTGAACCTGGGTCTCCAGCGCTGTGAGGTAGCAGCTCTACTGGCTGCACCCCTGTGCTGCCCAAATATGAAAACATAGTAAGAGTTTGTTTTGGATATTTTGGAAAGGCCTCCCTTGCATGCTTTTGATTATGAGACAGATAGCGCAGACCCTCCCTACTTTCGCACTCCAACTCCTGAATTAATTGTCAACATTGCATTCATTGCCTTCTGTAAGACTTGCTGTACCTGCTTGCTACCGCTGTGTTTGATAGTGAGGACTCCCCGATCCCTCTGGACAGCCATAGTCTGCCTGCAGGAGGGAACGATGGTCACCTCAGTCCACGAGACTGTGGATGGGAGCACAGTCTCATCGTGCACTGAGTGAAATAATCAATGAATTTGGAGGGGAGGCAGTGTATTAGGAGTGCCAGTGGCACACCTGGTGACTTACTGTGACAACACAACTGATAACTGGCTTACTTCAGTGTCTGGGGCTGAATATACTGAGTGCAGGTAGTTGGGATGGAATCCCTCTGTGCACAGAGGTTTTACAGCAAGAGTGGGAGACCAGAGGTAAACTCATATAGCAGTTGAGGCTGATCGGAGAGAAGGGGACTGACAGAGGACGATTCCAGTCACAGAAAGACCACAGGCTGCAGAACAGTTACAATGCAGAAAGACGCCATTCGGCGGCCAGTCCGCCTGCCTGCCCCTCTTCCGGGCTTACATCCGTGCGCGGGTGTCCTTGGAGAGGGAGCACACGGTATCTGTGGGCGCCCTGAATGAATTACACGATCGGTGGGCCCCTCAGGGGATTGCGTGTGTCGTAGACGATGTGAACAATGTTCTTATCTGAAGTAGTGCGTTTTGCGGTGGTTTAGTTAGCGTTCTCTGCTGTAGTTATGTAGTTAGAATCTGTCTGCATTGCTTTTCTTTCTTGTGTAGGTTGCTGTGGTTTTGACACCGGATGTCATTTTGTAGTGCTTTTAGTGAATAAACTTTTGTACGTTCACAAAAAAGAGGCCATTCGGCCCATAAAGTCCGTGCCAGCTTTATGGAAGAGAAATCCAACTAATGCCAACACCCCACCCTCTCCCCAGGGCCTGAACATCCTTTCCTTCCAGATGTTTATCCAGCTGCTTTTTGAACACTATCTTGAATCTGCCTCCATTTTTCCAACTGGCAATGCATTCCGGGCCTATCCCAGTACATTCCCGGTTCTATTCCTGTGACTTCCAGGTCAGAACTAGTTGCTGCGTATGTACCTAATAACAGTTATTGGGCATGCACATTGGTCAGAAATGGGAACAGATCTTTGGGTGTAAGAAAGGAGACAGTTCTAATGATAAAATCAAAAGCACAGAATGATGGAAAATCGGAATCCTGAGAAAGGAAATGAATGGAATTTCTTGGGTATAGGGTGCTTGGAAAAGATGGAAAGGAGAAGAGAGAGACACCTAGGCAGTAAAAAGGGCTGGCACTGAGAAAGCCACAGGAGGAATCAGTTGAATCTGAATCAGAATCGGATTTATTATCACTGACATAAATGACGTGATTTGTTGTTTTACAGCAGCAATATGGTGCAAAGACACAAAGTTACTATAAATTACAAAAATAAATAAATAGTGCAAAAGAAGGTAGTGTTCATGGGTTCATGGACCATTCAGAAATCTGATGGAGGAGGGGAAGAAGCTGTTCCTAAATCATTAAGTGTGGGTCTTCAGGCTCCTGTACCTCCTCCCTGGTGGTAGTAACGAGAAGAGGGGAGTTGGAATCTCTAGTGCCAAAATATCCAAAGTAATACAGAGGTGTGAGATGATCGCCTGGCCGGGGAAATGAGAAGAGAATCTGCCCCATGGAGCAATAGGAAGGGGATGTGAATTTAATATCAATCCAATGTAATCTTGGGCAAACCCAGTGGCGAAGAGTTAGTGTGCAAAATCTGGAAATCACAGCACCCACAGGGGTATAGTGACCAGAAAGTTATAGCTGAAGTTGATCTGAGAGTTAGAAATACCAAAGACAATCAGGAATTATAAAAGAATTAAACTCAAAGAAACTGGAGTAAAACAACATTGTAGTGAAGTGAAACACCTCGAAAGCTGACACCATTTAAAAGATATGTTCCCAAAACAATAAGTCCAGAATGAGAGAATTGGTTAACAAAGTTAAATATGAGATAACAAGGAAACATCCCACGGCAAGTTTGAGGTGTATGGGAAGATACAGATACCTTTACCTGGTAACCAAGGGGAAGAGGAGACCTGGAAGAAACAGCAGCAACACAAATAATTCAGGCAGCAGGTCAGTTTTAGCAGGAGAAAGGGGAGATTCTTCCTATTCCTCAGGGCCAAGCACTCCAGATCTGAGCAGAGTCCAAGACTGATTGAACTAGACCCATTGACACTTTAGCTCAGGTCACCAGCCACCACCTAAAGCAAGATCACATTACCAACGCACACCAATAAAGTTCTGTTTAAGGACCCCAAGTGGGAACTGGTCACCTCTCAGAGGAGCCTGGACTGACCTTCGCCTAGGCTTTGTCACTGTGGCTGGACCCTGACCAGAAGTTGTTAATGGACTACTGTACACCGACACCAGGGAGAGGAAGGGTTAATGGATCATGCTGCAGTGGCGCCAAGGAAATGAAGAGTAAATGAACCACAGTCCACCATCACCAGGGAGAGAAAGGGTTCATTCAGGACCTCAGCTCTCCTGAGATTCTCTGCCGGCCCACACTTGCCCCAACCCATATTCTTCTCCCCCAATCCCAGGACCCATCTGGGGACTGAGGTTGCTGCTTCCATTCCCTTCCCACAGGGTCTCTGCTAGCCCATTCCCAACACTCCCTTTACCCTTTCATCACCCCTCATGCATGCCAGTCCTAAGTGAAGGTCACTGCCAGCCCACACTCACCCCTCCCTCATTCTCCACGCCAAGCTCCACTGTATGCCTTCACTCAGACAGGGCTCACTGCCTGCAGGCTCTGCCTTTACTTCCTCAAGGCAACCAGAGAGTTGCCTCTGGAGGTACGACTGATATTGAACACTCACCACTGTGGCACAGCTAGTGGAGCCACTGCCTCAGAGACCCAGGTTCAATCCAGACCTTGGATGCTGTCTGTGTGGAGTTTGCACATTCTCCCCGTGACTGTGTGGGTTTCCTCCCACATCCCAAAGAAGTAAGGATTGGTAGGTTAGTTGGCCACTGTGACTTACCCCCAGTGTATAGGTGAGTGGTGGGATCGGAGGGCAATTGCTGGGAATATGGGATTAATGTAGCATTAGTGTAAATGAGAGGTTGATGGACTCGGTGAGTTGAAGAGTCTGTTCCAGTGCTGTATCTCTCTTTGACTCTGTATCTTAATTATGGAAATGAGGCCCACAGACAATTTTGGACAAGCTTTGCACCTCCGTTCTTGCTGAGTCCCGGAATGCACCACCTCTTTCTGGCCTCCTTGCTCACAACCAGGCTTAAACTTTCAAAGGAGCACAAAAAAAAGTAAATTCTTCTAGTTACTAATTTGTAAAGTATTCATAAGGAACCAGGACCAGGGCCACTCCAAGCAAAGACACCCCAGCATCAATAGGATGAAGGTTCCAAAGGGTTTCGTCCCCAGCGAAAGATAGTATTTATCCTAGAGGGCTGAATGGCACAAGTGAAGAGTCTTACAACAATCATTGTGTGGACATCACCACACATTGAGAAGATGACTTTGGATTTGAAAGAGACTGACGTGTCAAGTTCAAAAGGAGATAAAAAGGCAGAGGCAAGAACCATCAGTGGTTCCAAGTAAAACAATGTGATTGGTTACTTGAGTAATCTTGAGGATTATCTGTACAACTATCATCTAATTGACAGATTAGATTCAGAGTGACAACATCTTGCTTCACCAACCTCCATGAATTTTTAACACAAGTGACAACTCAAGTGGGGAATGATAAACTCTTATCAAGTAGTGTGCCTTGACTTTAAAAAGACTTTTGACAAAATGTCACACAAAGTTATTAGTAAAATTCAAAGGTGTAGTAATTCAGTGTAACTCCTGAGAGTGTGTACAAAGCTAGTCAGGGGGCAGGAAACAATGAGGGCAGTTTGTCCCCAGTCACATCCACACCCAACTCTGGCTACGTTGTATTTGCTGGAACCAGCCTCCAGAGGTAAACTAGCATGGGATCAGGATGCCACTTTGTACCTTTGATGTGTGTGGCTGAGCAAGGAAGCCCTGAGCACGTCGGACGCTGCTCTTTGCTGGGGCCACCACTGTTTCTGTCTTACACAAACCACCTGTACTTGTAAATTCAGTACAAATTTGGCAGATTAACAGCTCCCAAACCAGAAACAGCAAGGGATCAGGAGAGGCTGAGCAAAGTGTAGAATTAGTTCAAATTATGTAAGTTGGCTGAACAAGAAGACCTAAATAGTAAATCACCCAAGGTTCTCTTAAAATATTTGTAATTAAACCTTTCATATTCTTTATTGCGTGAATGGTGTTCAATAAAACTTTGTTTGGATTCTCTGTTCAGTGCTCAGACTATCTGTTAAAGCCAAGGGGTCTGTTTCCCTGCTGTATGTCTCTATGATTCTACGACTTGATGACAGTACTCACATTCATTCAACTCAGACAGCGCCAATATATATTCCTAGCCTGTATAAAGACTAATCCAGGCCTGTGCTGAGTTTGGTGACCTCATATGGGGAAGCCACTGGTGCACGGGAGTTCATTTCAGGTAGTGGATAAATGGAATTTTAAAAAAAGTCATTTAGATTCCCATTCCTGATCACAACCTGCCAACTGCTGCCGGGACATAGGATTAGAGTTCAGAAGAAAGGAGGTCTTGCCACAGCTGTACAGGGATTCCACGTGTGCAGATTTCGTCTTCCTGTCCGAGGAAGGATTTTCTTGCTGTGGAGGGAGTACACGGAAGATTCACCAGACCGATTGCTGGGGTGGTAGGACTGATGTTCGGGCGTATTGGGGTGTGTTAGGTCTGTAATCAATGGAATACCGGAATGAAAGGGGATCTAATAGAAACCTATAAAACTCTGAGGACAAGACAGACTGGGTACAGAGGGATGTTCCCAGTGGCTGGAAAGTCCAGAGCCCGGGGTCACAGCCTCAGGTGTAATGGGACATGCTGTTTAGAGCTAAGATCAGGAGAAATCGGGTGAACCTGTGGAATTCTCTGAGTCCATTTCCTATTCAAGATGGAGGCAGATATCTATTCTAATGGCAAGGAGATCAAGAGCTATGAGTGATCTTCAACACGTGTGTGACTGTATGCACGTATGGTGCATGTGGACAGTTGTGCATTTTCCAGTTCAGGTTGTAAAGGGTTGTAAGATACCTGAGGTCAAGTGTAACTACACTATGGAAAGGACCATCGCTCTCAGGAGAGAGTCAGCTAAAAGGGTCATTACCATCTGGGCAAATACGTTGAAGACAGGAGAGAAAGGGAGAAGCTGGAACGTGGTGGGTGACAAAAGGGCAAGGGAGGCTCCACTGCCAACAGGGAGGGCAGTTGGCAGTGAAAGCAAATTAAAGAGTAAGGTACAGAACTGTCAAAGGAAAAAGAGGTGTGAAGTGGCTGAAGAAAAAAATTAAAACTAAATAAAAGTGACAAAGTGTGGGAAGGTGAAAGGGAAGCAGAGCAGTAAATCACCAGCTACTTCAAACTGTTTTGCTAAAAAGATTTACTTTTTCATCTTTCAAATGACTTCTTGCTTGGATATTGTTCAACAGAACTTTGCTGTAAACTTCAGTGGAGCTGGGATCTTTGCTCAAAGTGTACGAAGTGGTTACAAACAGCCCCTTGTGTAAGTGTTACAATGCAGAAATGGAAGTGCGGTACGAAGGTGTACAATGGGATTAAGAGCCCAGATTGAAGCTGTGGTCAGCACTGACCTTAAAGAATGAAGCAGGAGGGCTACTTCGTACAAATGAAGAAACAACAATCAGAGAATTGGAATATGCACAGGTTATTATCTGTGGTACAGTCCTTCCCTGAGGAATGGTGCCCAGAGTAAGGAGAGCTTGGGTGGAGAATGGAAGGGTAAAGGTGAGAACAAGACACAGGACACAGATTAGAACCCGTCTGAAGAAGGGCTCTCCATGTCGGTCTGCAACACCCTGATTATATTTTATTGTAGCTGGGCACTAGAACTGATGTCACTTTCTCCCAGGTGAAAAGGGAAAAACAGTTGAATTTTCTCATTATTAACAAAGATATATCTGAAGCTCTTATGACCCATTTTATTAAACTCCTTCAGAGTACGTCAGCTGGGTACCTGGTGGGCCAAAGGACCTGTTTCTGTGCAGTACGACCCTGTGACTCTACAACTATGGCTGGGTCCTACCTTCAGAGACCGTACCCCGGAAAGAGTCGATACCTTCAGAGACTGTACCCCAGGGAGAGTCGGTACCCTTAGGGACTGTACCCCAGGGAGAGTCGATACCTTCAGGGACTGTACCCCGGGGAGAGTCAGTACCTCAGGGGACTATGCCCCAGGGAGAGTCGGCACCTTTGGGGACTGTACCCCAGGCAGAGTTGGGAGTCTTTGGGGACCATACTCCGGGTGAGGCGGCAACTTCAGGGACTGTACCCCAGGGAGACTCATAGAGCCATAGGGTTGTACAGTACAGAAAAAGGCCCTTCAGCCTGCCACACCGATGCTGACCTTTTTGCCCACCTACACTAATCCTCTTTGCCCACATTAGGTCTGTATCCTTGTCTATTTAAGTGCCTGCATGAATGTCTTGTTGCCAATTAAATTCAGCACACAATAAAACACACCAATGACTTTGCCTACTAAGAATACTACTATTAATTCAAACAGTTACTTATCTCTTTAGTTTCACAACTCTTTAGTTACTTCCACAACTTCCAAAATCGACCACTTGTATTTTGATATTACCCGCTCTTAATGGACCTGGCTGGGATTCAAAGTGGCGAGGTCTTCTCTGAGTCCCTGACTCTTCAGTCTTCTTCAGTAGTTGGTCTCCAGAGTCCCTGCAGCCAGTTATCTCATAAGGCACCTTTCTTTGCATATCTTCCAAACATCCTTGAATTCTTTGTAGCCAACTCTGTGGATACAAGTCCAGTCCTTATCCACGTTTCTCTAATCCCTTTAAATTCCTGCCGGCACAATTACACAATTACCTCAACAGTTGGTTCCTAAATTATCAGAGTGTCTGTTTATGCTTTTCCAATCTATCAGACCATCCCTTCCACAAAATGTCAGTTCCCAGAACACTCACCTGTTCTGTGCCCGGAGTCAGCTCTGTGTTGGCACAACTCTATATTCTCACATTGATACTGACCAGATGTTCACCAGTTTTCCTTCACTGTGCTCTTTGGCGTGGGGTTCCCAACATCTCTCTCTCTCTAGCCAGTAGTGTGTCCTCTCAGAGCTTGTTGGGATACTTGACATCTCTCTGGCTGCTACAGTCTCTTAAACGTAGTGACTGTATCTGAATCCACCACCTCCTCTGGCAGTGCGTTCCAGATATGAACTAACGTGGAAAAAACTTCTCCCTCAAATCCTCTTTAAAACTTCCTCTCACCTTAAAGCCTCTTGTTTTTGATTCCCCTACCATGGAAAAAAGACTTTGACTATCTACCCTATCTATGCCTCTTATAATTGTATATACCTCTGTCAGGTCACCCCTCAGCCTCCTTCACTCAAGGGAAAACCAGATCAGCCAATCCAATCTCTCCCCATAGCTGAAGTCCTCCACTCCAGGCAACATCCTGGTGACCCTCCTCTGCACTTTCGTAAGTACAGCACAGTTATCCCAGTGCAGTCCAACCAGTGTTTTGTAAAGTTGCAACACAGCATCTCACCTTTCACATTTATTTCCTAACCTATGAAGGCAAGCATGCCACGTGCCTTCTTCACCACCCTAGAGACCTGCGTTTTCACTTTCAAGGAACTCTGGACTGGAAACCCAGGCCTCTCTATTCATCACATTCCTTCGTGCCCTACCATTTACTGTTCATGTCCTGACCCTATTTCACTTCCCAAAATGCATTACCTCATACTTGTCAGGATTAACTTCCATCTCCCAATGCTCTGCCCAACTTTCCAACAGAACAATATCCTGCCGTAGCCTTAGATAACCTTGATAAATTGGTAAATTGTTTTATTATTGTCACGTATATCAAAGAACAGTCAAAATCTTGTCTTGCATGCCGTCTATACAGATCAATTCATTACAATAGTGCATTAAGGTAGTACAAGGTAAAACAATTACAGAATGCGGAATAAAGTGTTACAGTTACAGAGAAAGTGCAGTGCAGGCAGACAATAAGGTGCAAGGTCATAACGAGGTAGATTGTGAGGTCAAGAGTCCATATTATGTACTAGGGAACAAATCAATAGACTTATAACAGTGGGATATAAGCTGTCCTCGAGCCTGGTGGTACGTGCTTTCAGGCTTTTGTATCTTCTGCTCGATGGGACAGGGGAGAAGAGAAACTGTTCGGGGTGGGTGGGATCTTTGATTATGCTGGCTGCTTTATCGAGGCAGTGAGATGTATAGGCAGAGTCCATGGAGGGGAGGCTGGTTTCCGTGATGTGCTGAGCTGTGTCCACAACCCTCTGCAATTTCTTGCAGTTATGGGCAGAGCAGTTGCTGTACCAAGCTGTGATGCATCCAGATAGGACGCTTTCCATGGTGCATCAATACAAATTAGTGAGAGTCGATGGGGACATGCCAAATTTCTTTAGCCTCCTAAGTAGAGGCGCTGGTGACCTTTCTTGGCTGTGGTGTCAATGTGGTTGGACCAGGACAGGCTATTGGTGATGTTCACTTCTAGGAACTTAAAACTCCTAACCTTCTCGACCTAAGTACCGTTGATGTTGACAGAAGCATGTGCACCACCCCACTTCCTGAAGTCAATGACCAGCTCTTTTGCTTTGCTAACATTGAGGGAAATGTTTTTGTCATGACACCATGTCACTAAGCTCTCTATCTCCTTCCTGTACTCTGACTCAACGTTATTTGAGATACGGCCCACTACGGTGGTATCATCTGCAAACTTGTAGATAGAGCTAGAGCAGAATCTGGCCACACAGTCATGAGCGTATAGGGCTGAGGACACAGCCTTGTAGGGCACCAGTGTAGAGAATAATTGTGGGGGAGACGTTGCTGCCTATCCCCACTGATTGCGGTCTGTTGGACAGGAACTCAAAGATTCAGTTGCAAAGGGACATGTTGAGCCCCAGGTTTAAGAGTTTGGAGGCTCTCCCCGGCGTACAGTCCCCGAAGGTACCGACTCTCCCCAGGGTGCGGTCCCCGACGGTACTGACTCTCCCCGGGGTGCAGTCCCTGAAGGTACTGACTCTCCCCAGAGTACAGTCCCTGAAGATACCTCTCTAAAGCTTCCACATCCTTCCAATAATGAGGCGACCAGAACTGAACACAATACTCCAGGTGTGGTCTACCCCCTCTGTGAGTGTGGCTTTGTTTCATTCACAGGTAACTCCAAACACAATGACCTGAAGTGCCGTCAGTAACTCTGCATGGTTTTTCCTCAGCTGGTTGGAAGGTGCCTGTCCTGTTGAGGAAGGCGTGCTGCGTGGGTTAGATGTCACGCCTCCATTGCCCAGTTGTTGTAGCTGAAGCCTGTCATAAATTCAGCAAGAACCCACCAAGATATCCTCACAAGATGTCAGCTGTGAGCACCAGGAGTGCACTGAAGGAGACCATTGGCGGTAGAGTGTGCTGACTCATTGCAGTAAATGTACTCAGTCCCATTTTCCACCCCCCACCCCCTTAACAACTGCCCTGCTGCTTGCTCCCTCTCCAGTACCTATACACTGCCACCGCACTGAGTGAGCAGCAGCCCTGTAGGCAGTGAGCTCCAAATCATTGCTAACAATGTCTCAGAAGGGGAGTGGGGCTAAAACCAATAAGGAGGCGATATGACAAAGCCTGGCGAGGATTATAGTAAATAGATCACCTGGGCAGGGTGGGACCATCCTAAAGAAGTTGAGGAGAGGTTGATAAAGGGCTGGCCAAATTCTGCAGTCACAGAATGATGTAGTATGGAAACAAGCCCTTCGGACCACCAGGTCCCTGCTGACCATCAACCATCCATAATTTTACTGTCCACCTCGGAGAGATAGGGGACTGGAAAATGGCAAATACAACATCTGTTTCAACAGGACATGCCAAGCAATTACAGGCCAATCATTCTAATCTCAGACATGGGGAAGTTTTTAAGAACAATAACAAAATCGGAAAAACATTGATAGGGACTCGGAGAACCTTTGAGTGGATCAAGGAGAAAGCTCAGTGGCACAGCTGGTAGAGCTGCTGCCTCACAGAGCCAGAGACCCAGGTTCAATCCTGACCTTGGGTGTTTTCAGTGTGGAGTTTGCACGTTCTCCCTGTGGCTGCAGGGGTTTCCTCCAGGTGTTCTGATTTCCTCCCACAAGTTAAAGACGTGCAGGTCAGTAGGTTAATTGGCCGTTATAAGTTGTCCCTATTATGTTGGAGCGTGGTGGAATCTGGGAATGTGGGGAGAATAAAATAAGTTAGGGGAGGAAAAATGGGCTGTTTCTATGACTCCATGAGAGTCAGCACAGATTTATTAAAGGGAAGATGTGTTGGACTAACTAGATGAGATGAAAAGATTGATCAATGTAATGTGCTGGATGCTGTTCATATAACTTTTGAGTGTCTTTGGTATTGGTATTGGTATTGGTTTATTATTGTCATTTGTACCGAGGTACAGTGAAAAACTTTTCTTACAAACCAATCATACAGGTCAATTCATTACACAGTGCAGTTACATTGAGTTAGTACAGAGTGCATTGATGCAGTACAGGTAAAAACAATAACAGTACAGAGTAAGGTGTCACAGCTACAGAGAAAGTGCAGTGCAATAAGGTGCAAGGTCATGAGGTCGATCGTGAGGTCGTAGTCCATCTCATTGTATAAGGGAACCGTTCAATAGCCTTATCACAGTGGGGTAGAAGCTGTCCTTGTGTCTGGTGGTACATGCCCTCAGGCTGCTGTATCTCCTACCCGATGGAAGAGGAGAGAAGAGAGAATGACCTGGGTGGGTGGGGTCTTTGATTATGCTGGCTGCTGCACCAAGACAACAAGAGGTAAAGACAGAGTCCAAGGAGGGGAGACTGGTGTCTGTGATGCGCTGGGCTGTGTCCACAACTCTCTGCAGTTTCTTGCGGTCCTGGGCAGAGCAGTTGCCGTACCAAGCTGTGATACATCCAGATAGGATGCTTTCTATGGTGCATCAGTAAAAGTTTGTGAGAGTCAAAGGGGACAAACCAAATTTCTTTAGCCTCCTGAGGAAGCAGAGGCGCTGGTGAGCTTTCTTGGCTGTGGCCTTTGATGAAGTCCCATAAAAAAGTCTGGTTTGCACAACTAAGGGACACATGTTTAATGAGTCAGTATGGATAGGAAATCGACTTAAAGGGAGAAAAGAGAGATTAGAGGTAAGTGATAAACACAATGACGCTGGAGGAACTCAGCAGGCCAGGAAGCATCCGTGGAGAAAAGCAGGCGGTCAACGTCTCGAGTCATGAACCTTCTTCAGGACTGAAGATAGGAAAAGGGGAAGCCCAATATATAGGAGGGAAAAGCAGAGCAGTGATAGGTGGACAGAAGAGGGGAGGCAGGGGGACACAGGGTGGTGATAGGTAGATGCAGGTAAGAGATAGTGATGGGCAGGTGCGGGGGAGGAGGGGAGAGCAGATCCGCCGGGGGATGGGGCAAAGGTAAGGAGAGAGGGGAAAAAAAGATAGAAAAAAGAGGCTAGGAAAGGAGCATGGTGGAGGTGGAGGGGTGGTGGGGGGTGTGGGGAGGGGGGGGTGGTGATTACCTAAAGTGGGAGAATTCAATGTTCATGCCGTTAGGCTGCAAGGTTCCAAGACAGAAAATGAGGTGCTGTTCCTCCAGTTTGCGCTTGGAATTCTCCTGGCAGTGGAGGAGGCCGAGGACTGACACATCAGTGATAGTGTGGGAGGGGGAGTTGAAGTGACCGGCAACGGGGAGATGCAGGTCGCGGTTACGGACAGAGCGCAGGTGTTCTGCGAAACAGTCGCCCAGTCTGCGTTTGGTCTCGCCAATGTAGAGGAGGCCACACTTGGAGCACCGAATGCAGTAGATGATATTACGGGAAGTGCAGGTGAATCTCTGTCTCACCTGAAAGGAATGTTTGGGTCCCTGGATGGAGGTGGTGTAGGGGCGGGTGTTGCACCTATGGCGGGGGCAGTGGAAAGTTCCCAGGGTGGGAGCGGGATGGGTGGGAGCGGCAGATATGGGTGGGGAGGGGAAGATATGCTTGGTGGTGGGGTCCCGTTGGAGATGGCGGAAGTGGCGTAAGGCAGAAAGGGGTGGGGAGGGGACCGTTGACTGCCTGCTTTTCTCCACGGATGCTGCCTGGCCCGCTGAGTTCCTCCAGCATCGTCGTGTTTTTCATCTGGATTCCAGCATCTGCAGTCAACAAGGTAAGTGGCTGTGTTTCAGACTGGAGGGGGACCGGAGGAGTCAGTGTTGGGAACACTGCTTTCTGTGGTGTACATTACTGAATCAGACATGAGTGTCCAGATCTGTAGATGACACAAAGCTTGAATGTGTGGTAAACAGTGATGAAGATGGTAATAGACATGCACATATAGCTCGGAAACAGGCCCTTCAGCCCATCGAGTCCACACTGACCATCAGGCAACCACTCACACTAAAACTACAGTAATCCTATTTTATGCTCCCCTCATTCCCATTAACTCCTCCCAGATTCTACCACTGACATGCACATTAAAGGTAATTTATGGCGACCAATTAACCTACCAACCTGCACATCTCTGGAACGTGGGAGGAAACCGGAGCACTCGAAGAAAACTCACGCGGTCACAGGCAGAACGTGCAAACTCCACACAGACTGCACTGGAGGTCGGGATTGAACCTGGGTCACTGGAACCGTGAGGCAGCATCCCACAGACTGCAAGAGGACATAGGTAGGCTGGCAGAGTTAGCAAACACATGTCAAATGGAAGTTAATACAGTGGCGTGAAGAAGTAATGGTGCAGTTCCAAAGTACCTGCAGGAGCAGGGGGACCTGGGTGCACATGGGCATAAATCTATGGAAGTGGCAGGACACTTTGAGTGCGCAGTTAGTAAAGCACATGGCACCATCGGATTCATCAACGAAGGCATGAGTACAAAAGAAGGGAAGCTCTGCTGGATCTGTATAAAACACTGATTAGGCCATAGCTGGAATATTGCATCCAGATCTGGTCACTGAACTGTAAGGAGGCTGTGAGGTTCCCCGAGAGGGTGCGGGAGTGATTCACCAGAATGGTTTCAGGGATGAGGCTGGACTGGAGAAGCTAGGGTTGTTCCTCTGGAGGAAAGAAGGCTGAGAAGAGATTGGGAGAGCTGGACAAGACCAGGGCTGGTATACACAGAGGTAAGTTATTCCCTTGTTTAAGAACCAGAGGCACAGAGTTAACAATTTGAGCAAATTAAGATGTAAAGAAAACCTTTTGCTTGCAGACATTAATGATGGCCTGGAACTCACCAATAGAAACAGAGGCAGCAGGGTCTTCATGCCTGAATTGGACAGGCACTTGAGGGAAACCAAGGTCCGGGAGCACAGTGGTTAAGTTTCTAGATTAGCATCCAGACACTTATATCATGGTGATTGTGCAGAGCTACACTAAACTAAAGTTTAACAGGCTCAATATACAGTATCTGACCTCCTGCATCACTGTATAGCAGGAGCGTGATTATGTGTGGTCAGTGGTGAAGAGAGAGAGGTTACTGGGTGAGGCCAGGCAGGTAATCTCTCCCTTATCTGAAAATCAAACACTAGTCGTCATCTTCTACGTAATTTTATTTATAATTAAATATTGTAAGCAATGTGTCTGTAGCAGAATAAATCATCAATATGGAGGAATTTATTATGGAACAGTAGATGTGGGAGTGCACAGTGAAATGTCAGGAGGAGGTTTGATGTCACAGATGGGAAGTATGTTCAAAAGGAAGGTGTTTTCTTCAACAGCAGAGGATGATGAGAGGGAGTGAGGAACTGTGATGTGTAGACTGACGAGTTATGCAGACTGACCAGAAATTTCTTTGGAGCCTACTGAGGCAGAGTAAATGGTCAGTGCGTTGTTTGTGAGCTGTTCAGCTGCCTTCAGGGTGTAGGTAAGGTCCTTCCTCCACACGCTGATCCGGTGCAGGCTGTGTGAAGGAAATCAGGTAAATCAGGGTTCCAGCCCTTGTCTCGAGGAGGCGGGGGGGAGGTGAGGAGGGAGTGGAAGCGATCTCGGGCATGGAGCGAGGCAAGCCCATAAACACTAATCAGGTGTGGGTGGAGATGTTTCGGTCATCATTAGGGAAGTGTCAGGTGGCAGGTAAATGGGCAGGGGCTGGTACTGTTGGGGGGCTGGAGGACATCGGGCACAGCTATGGAGGCATTCCTGAATCAAGTTCCAAGCACCAGGTTGGGACCTGCCCAGGGATGCCCCTTCAAAGTTACATGGAAGGAGTCGTCATGCACTGTAGGAGGCAGAGCTGCAGCAGTGGTTTGCAGATGGTGAGAACCAACCAACGGGAATGAAGGTCCCAAAAGTGGCTTCAGGGCCTCTGCAAGTGGCTGGGATCGTTCATGAGTTACCCTCCAGATGCAGGGTGGAACCTCCAATGCAAATCAACCATCCTCGACTATCCCAACCAGCCTGGAGTTTCACTCGTGTATCCTTCTTCGGAGAAATTGGATGGCATAATGCACAGAAACATGGTGCTGTGGGGGCGAATTTCCAGGTAGTTCTTGCAAATTGGCCTTACCTTTGTAACTGAGAGTTAAACCCATCAACACCCGTCACTGCTGTTGCACTAAGTGCCCCCGTTATTGAAGGCCCAACTGTCCCTCATCTGACCCTTCTTGGAAATCCACCCATCACTCCTACCTCACTTATTCTTACGGAAGTCGACACAGGTGAGGGATTGAATCTAGGGTTGTCTACCCTGGGATCAGTTGGTGTCACTTTCAGAGGTACCTTCCCCAGTGAGCTTTTAAAGAAACTGTTCCTGTCAGCGCAAATTTTCAATGATCTGTCGCCCAGCAATAATAGCTTCACTTTATTGGAAGACAAGGATCTCCCTTTAGCATCAGTACAGGAACATTTTGTTCATTACTGCTAACCATAAAATGATTAAACCTAAGGTGTATTCAGTGAAATGTACAAGACAGCAATCCAAATTTAAGGGGCTTGTGGTGTAAGGTCACTTTAAGTGAATGTGTATCACTCCCTCAGTTCTTGCTGTGACTTTGTATAATTAATATGAAATTTAACCTGTTTACCCATCCAGTTTGGCCAATTTTATTCCCTGTAACTGGCTGGGGTCATCAGGAGGTAATCTGGCCCTCCCACCACACTGGTGCTGGTTTAGATGCACGGCTGCGGGTGTCTGGTGAGGTGGGGGTTGTGGTGAAGGACACCTCCCTAAAAGGTTAAATAATGGAAAGCTGTGAGTGGTGAGAAAGACAGAGGCATTGGCATCTACAATTCTGGCGTCCTGTTTGGATAGCTAAGTATCGTGTCTTGGTCCATTCCCTGCACAGGGATCACAATGAGGTGCAGAACTTGAAAAGGTCTGTGCACAGCGCAAGGTCAGTTCCTTCTCTCTCGCACCTCTGTTCAACATAATCAGAATCATGTTTATTATCACTGTCTTATATGTTGTGAAATGTGTTGTTTTGCAAATTACAAAATAAATAAATAGTGCAAAAAAAAGAGCAATGAGTGTTCATGTGTTCATGGCTGATCATAGCTGCACCAACACAGTTGGACAGAGATGCCGGGAGTGGGGTTGAGGCTGAGGACCAGTTGTGACCACATTGGATACCGGAGGGACCTCTGACCACTCTCCTCTCATCAGAACAGAGAAATGGTGCAGATGTAGTGGATTTAAGTAATCAGGGAAGCGTGGAAATGGGGGGCTGGAGGTCCCGAACAAAGGGAATGGTTAGAGAACGGATGGGTAATTTAAATGACTGAAGGAACAACAGTACAGGACACTGGATGACAGCACGGAGACGGAACATTCGGCCCTGAGTCCCTGGCATTGTTTCTGTTCCACACGCGCCTCCCCCTGCCTTTCCCATCTAAATCCATCGGGGTGGTCCTCCTCACTCAAATGCTTGTCCAGCCTCCCCTTAGCATCTATACTATTTTCCTCTGACACTCCCTGTGCTGAGTACCAAACTCTCTCTGCTCTTTGAGCAAAGAAATTCCTTCTGAATTCCCATTGGATTTCTCAGTGACTCTCTTGTATTGATGACCTCTGGTTATGCTTTCCCCATGGACGGAACCTTCGTCCCCGTATCCTCTTTATTCAAACACGTTGTAATTTTAAAGGCCATAATGCCTCCCCTCAGCCTCCTTTTCTCAAGAGGGAAGTCAGCCGGTCTGTTCGTTCTTCCCCGCAATGTAGACCCTCACATTTCCAGTAACATCCACGTGAATCCTCTCCGACCTTCTCCAGTACCTCTTATCCTTTGATGATGGTGACCAGCAGTGTAAACAGACTTAAGCACAGTCCTAACGAAGTTTGATACAGGTTTAACATAACCTCCCTCCTTTTCCATTCTGTCCTGTGAAAAATAAAATTGTTTTTGTGGTCTTGCAAACCTGTGCCACAATTTTCAGTGATCGGTGTACTTGTACTCCGAGATGCCTTGGCTCCTCTACCTCACCCAGACCTCATGCCTTCCAAATGCTAAATGACCTCCTCCATCTCTCTACCAATTTGTACTGCCTCATGGTTATCTGTGCTAAACATCATTAGGGTCAGGACTGGGACCCTCACTGTTTGTTATATACATCAGTGACTGAGATGTAAATGCGGAGGTATGATTAGCGAGAGTGTAAATAGCACAGCAGTCGGTGGAGCTGTTGATGGTGAGGACGGTAATCCCAGGATACAGAAAGAGATTGATCAGCCGAGCAGAGCAACGGCCGAGGGAATTTTGTCTTGATAAGTGTGAAGTGATGTGTTTTGTCAACCAAAGGCGTTAAAGCATATGGAGAAATGACGGGTCTATGGAGTTAGATCACAGATCAGTCTTAATTCACTGAGTGACAGAACAGACTCAAAGGGAACTCTTCCTGTTCCAAAGCCTAGGAAGTGGCAGAAGTGGGCTAATACTGAATGGTTCTATCAACACACTGCAAAGCCCCCTTAGTCATTTGTCCCAAGTTCCAAAGGCTCTCTGCTGCACCAATTTCCTGATTTATATTGTTGAACCAACAAGTATCACACTATCTCCTACTCTACCACTTCCTTCTGGGGAGTAGAAAATGATGAACTCCTTTGCTCTCCCTGCCCTACATCCTCTTTTATCTCATAGATTCTTTTATTCCCACATCACGGAAACCAGCCTCCCCTCCATGGACTCTCTACACCTCGCTGCCTCTGTAAAGCAGCCAACATGATCAAAGACCCCTCCCACCCCGGCCATTCTCTCTTCTCCCCTCAACCATTGGGCAGAAGATACAAAAGCCTGAAAGCAAGTACCACCAGGCTCAAGGACAGCTTCTATCCCGCTGGTATAAGACTATTGAACGATTCCCTAGTACGATAAGATGGACTCTTGATCTCACAATCTACCTCATTGTGGACTTGCACCTTACTGTCTGCCTGCACTGCACTTTCTCTGTAGCTGTGACACTTTATTCTGCATTCTGTTATTGTTTTCCCTTGTACTACCTCAATGCACTGTTGTGATGAAATGATCTGTAAGGATAGCATGCAAAACAAAGTTTTTCACTGTACCTTGGTACACGTGACAATAATAAACCAATTCTCCGATTTACCGGAGGTTTTTAGGGCTGCACTCACTGTCAGTTTCTGGTTTAGCTGTTATATGCTATTTTTTCCATGTGCTGTTAGAACTTGGCTGCCCTGTGGTTTTCTAACTAAAATATTGCCTTTTCCTTGTCAACGGCAATCAAAGTGAACTGGAGCGATTTTACAGCACCTTGCTGTTTGACCGACCTGACAACAGAGTGAAATAAGGCTTATAACGTTCATTTTTCTTAAATCAGTGAGTGATTTATTTTATGGAAATAATGATTTCAAGTACTTGGGTTATTTAAGGAGCTTTTTAAATGATTTAGAATCTATTTCATAGTAATTTACTGCTTTTCTCCTCCACAGTCGAGTGCAGTGCTTGAAGCTATGTAGCCTGCAACCCTCCGAGATGTTTAGTACCAACTAACTCTCTTGATTGAGTCAGATGCTGGGGGTTAAGACTCATTCCCCCGATTTGAGCTGAAACATTCAAGTCTGAGTCTCCCCTGTGGCCTTAGTGAAGGCGCTGGTGCTTAGATGAGGTGTTCTCTCAGGTGGTTGTAAAAGATCCTGCAGCACTATGAAACAGAGGGGCGGAGGACTTATCCACGGTTTCCTGGCCAATATTCATTCCTCACTAAATAAGACTATCTGTTCGTCATTGCGTTGCTATTTGTGGGAGCTTGCTGTGCACAGACAGGCAACAGCACAGCAAGAGTGGTGCCTGAAAAGTCCTTCAGTGGCTCTAAAGCAATTCGGAGTTCTTGGAATGAAATGGAAAGCACGAAAGAAATGTAGGACTTCCTTCTTTTTCTGTGATGCTATTTCCCAACCCCTTTCCCACCAGAGCAACTGGAAAATGGAAGTATTGGCGCCGGTGAAGCCATGTGTAGATGGACTGTACAAGCTGAGGTCGATCATTACGTGTTACCAACTATGTTGATTTTAATGGACAATTGAGAATCCAGGAACTCAAGACTCGTCTTTGTTCCTGTTCTGATCGTGTGGCTATGGGGCTGGTTTCCCTGGTATGATAGTTCCAGGGTGGGACTGGAGTAGATGGAAGTCCATTCCTCTGATGGCTAATTCCACCTCTGGTCAGTTCCATCAGATTTCAGGTTGAAGGGTCTTCAACCCGAAACTGTAACTGTGTTTCTCATTCCACAGATGCTGCCTGACTTGCTGAGAGTTTATGTTTCAGGTTTATTTGTTTCCATGAAATTAGAGTTCTGTGGTATTATAGTTCTGTGGATATTATAGTCTGTTGTGGCATATTCCACAAGTGACCATGGCCATGGGTATTAGATGTTGCATATCCATGGGTATCACTACTCTGTGGGTGACCACTTCCACCGGGACGTGTTGCCTGGTTATTACACTTGCAAAGGTCTGGAGGTCTAGTGACTACTTGCATGGGTATTACTGTCACATGGGTGTTCCATTAATGACAAGTTCCATGAGTTTAACAGCTATGTCTATGCCCCAGTTCTGCAGGCATCTAATTCTACTGGTAGAACCGTTTTTAACAGTGAGTAAAACCATGGGCATTATAGTCTATGGGTATTATAGTTCCAAGCAAGGGCATGTCTATGGGTATTACAGTCTATGGCCATTACGGTGTCAAGGATTTCCAATTCCTTGGGTTTTACAGTTTCAAGGGTGGCCACGTACATGGATATGGTTCCACGTGTAAGCAGCTTCATAGGTGCTGTAGTTCCGTGAGCAAAACGCCGGTGATGAATGGCAGTTGCCATGTGTGTTAGGAGAGGAGGTGGGGGACGGATTTGTAGAACAAAGGGAGTGTCTGTGCTAGTGTAATGGGGGCTGTAACCAACACATTAAGCGACTTGATCTGCGTAATGGGTTGGTTATGGTAAGGTTGTGGGATCTGCTTGGCAGGCTGGACTTAGAGGAGTAGGTTACAAAAATCTGAGCCAACATGATATAAAAATAAAAAAATGGAAACTGCTGGAAAACACAGCAGGTCAGACAGCATCTGTGGAAAGAGGAACAGTTAACAAAGAGTACAGCACAGGAACAGGCCCTTCGGCCCACCATGTCTGTGCCGACCATGATGCCAGTCTAACTAATCCCATCTGCCTGCACCTGGTCCACGTCCCTCCATTCCCTGCCTGTTCATGTGTCTGTCTAAATACTCTTAAACATAGCTATTGTAGCTGCTTCAACCACAATTAACAGTTCAGATGAGGGACCCACCTGCAGACATGAGAAAGAGAGAAGCCAGTTAGTGCAAGTACCAGCAAAGGTGGGAGAGGGCGAGAGGGGGGAAATCATGTGGCAGGTGGGATCAGGTTCAACTATTATGGCTGTGTGATTTGTTGCAAATGTGGTTCTGGCTTAATGGGACAGGCCTGGGCGTGCGCGCGCGTGCATTCTCTCTCTCTCTCTCGCTCTCTCTCACTCTCTCTCTCTCTCTCACACTCTCTCCCCTCCCCCCCCCCCCCCCCCCCCACTTTCTGGGCATGGATTTCTCAGCCCTGGGTACTCTGTTGCTGGTATCCCACTACCTTGAACTGTGTTCACATGTTCCCCCATCACTCACTGTGTTCCCCTGTCACTCACTATGCTCCCCATCACTCAATGTGTTCCCCATCCCTCACTGTGTTTCCCTATCAGTCACTGTGTTCCCCCCGTCACTCACTGTGTTCCCCCCATCACTCACTGTGTTCATTGTGCCCACCCTTGAGTAAGGACCTCCCTCTGTAAGTGTAATTGTGATCTTTTCAACTCAAGTTCATTCATTCAGCCGACTGTCGACTCTATGACGACTCTCGCTGTTTGAGTGGAATAAAGGGAGGCAGAGAACCCACACTGGATCCTGAGTGTGGTGGCCTCAGTGAGTGAGGGGGCATCAATGACCAGGGTGGCTGGTGAATAGCATCAGATGGGCATTGCCCACTTTCTTTGCTACTTTATTACTCTCAAGGGAAGTAAAGGCACAGACTTCAGAATGTGGCTGGTTCTTACAGTGTAGTTAGTTACTCCTGTAGTCCAGAATAAAATGGTAACTGAAGGGGTGTCCATAGCAGCACAACTTGGCTCCTTGGTAAGATCCTTCTGTACTATGTGGCAACGCAGGGAGACTTCTAATGTCCCTGGTGACCAAGTTTGCAGGATGTGTATCCAGGTGCAGTTCCTGACTCACAGTGTTGCACAGCTGGAGTTGTAAATGGATTCACTCTGGAACGTCTGCAATGCTGAGGACATTGTGGGTCGCAATTTTAGTGAGCCGGTCACCCCACAGTTATTCTCTGTGGAGGCAGAAAAGCATTGGGTGACCACCAGGTGGACCGGTAGATTCAGGCAGGTAGTGCAGGAAAGTCAAAGCTGAGTTTACTGTCATATACACTAGTATGTATGGACAGGTGCAATGAAAAACTTACTTGCAACAGCATCACAGGCACAGAGCATCAGATAAGCAGCATTTATAAGAAAAACATAAATTAAACATAAATTATACACAAATTTTACAAGAAAGAACACGATTAGAACATAAAAGGGTTATACCAGTTGGTTCAAGGGTTCAAAAAACCAAATGGTTGAAGGGGAGTAGCTGTTCTTTGACCTGGAGGTGTGGGACTTCAGGCTTCTGTACCTCTCCTGTGGCCATCCCCCTGTCAAACAGATACCCCATGTTGGACACTATTGGGGGGTTGGGGGGGGATTGGTCTTTCAAGGGAAAGCAGCCACAGCCAAGTTGTGCCACCAATGCTGTTTCTCTGCTGCACAGGATCACAGGATGGCTGGGATGGTGGGATGGGTTGAAGGACTCCGAGAGATCCGGTGATACCGGATTTGATTGTAAGGGAAGCAGACAAATGTTTCTGTGTTCTCAAATGAGATCCTCAAATGGTGTGCTGCCTCCCTGGTGCCTGGGTCAGGGATGCCTCAGAGCGGCTGCAGGACATTCATAAATGGGACAGTGAATAGCCAGAGGTCATGGTCCACTTTGGTACCAGTGACATGGGTACAAAAGGGAAAGAGGTCCTGCAATATGAACTTATAGTGCTGGGTCACAGATTAAAGAGCAGCACCTCTGAGGTCATAATCTATGGATTGCTTCCAGTATCATGTGCTGGTGAGTACAGGAATAGGAGGATGGCTCAGATAAATGTGTGGCCAAAGGCATGGTGTAGTAGGGAGGGCTTTAGGTGTGTGGATCAATGGGATCATTTCTGGGGAGGGTAGGATCTGTACAAGCTAAGCAGGATAAGACAAGATATCTTTATTAGTCACATGTACATCGAAACACACAGTGAAATACATATTTTGCGCAGAGTGTTCTGGGGGCAGCCCGCAAGGGTCACCACCTTTCCAGCGCCAACGTAGCATGCCCTCAACTTCCTAACCCGTACGTCTTTGGAATGTGGGAGGAAACCGGAGCACCCGGAGGAAACCCACGCAGACACGGGGAGAACGTACAAACTCCTTACAGACAGCAGCTGGAATTGAACCCAGGTCGCTGACGCTGTAATAGTATCACACTAACTGCTACACCACTGTGCCTGCCCATAAAGTTGATGCGTAGTTGGCAGGATTTGAACCTGCGCAGGGAGACTCCAATGGATTTATAGTCCATCGCCTTAACCACTCAGACTCCAAACAGGTCCAACGTCCCTGCAGAGAGCTTTGCTAATGTTATTGGGGAGGGTTTAAACTAATTTGGTAGGGGAGTAGATGTATTCAGTCAGTCAGTTCAGTAGGCAGAGCAGACATGGGAATGTAAAGGTACATAGGAGGATTGGAAGGCAAAATGGCATCTATTTTAATGCAAGGAGCATGACTGGTAAGGCAGATGAACGCAGAGTGTTCCTCAGCAGATTGTTGTAATCACAAGAGACTTGGTTTAAAGGACAGGGCTGGCAACTCAACATTCCGGGTGTGATAGAGAAGGAACTAAAAGAGGAGGGAGCACTGGAATATTGATTGAGGGGTCCATCACTGCAGTAATAGGGGCAGATTACATGGAAGCTCTTCAGATGGAGCCACATGGGAAGAGCAAAAGGGTTATAGCTGTAGCAGATTTCAACTCCTCCTGTATTAACTGGGATCGCCTTAGTGTGAAAGACCTAGAATGGGTAGGATTTTTAAAGTGCATCCAGGAAAGAATTTTGAGCCTGTACATAGTCAGTCCTACCAGAGAAGGGTCAGTACTGGACAATCTTAGAGAATGAAGCTGGGCAAGTGGTTAACATGTTTGAGGGTGAACATTCTGAGGAGAGTGAGCATAATTTGGTAACTTTCAAGGTAGTTATGGAAAGGAATAAATTGGGGTCCTGAAATGGGGGAAGGCTGATTTCAGTTTTTTAAGGCAGGATCTGGCAAAAGTAGACTGGGAGCAGCAAACAGTGGGACACATGGGAGTCACTTAGATGTAAGACAGTGAGAGTTCAGGGCCAATGTGTTCCCATAAGGGTGAAAGGTAAGGAAGGAAAGTCTAGAGAACCCTGGATGTCAGGGAATATTGAGGGCTGGATAAAGAAATAAAGGAAACAAATGTAGAATGCCGAAAATTGACAAGACCCTTCAGAGCAAGAGGATAACAAGGGAAAATAGTGGGGCCCATTAGTGTACGGAACCAGAGGGCATGGTGAGGTCTGAGATAATTTTCATCTGTATTTGCTAAGGAGAAAGATTGTAGCTGAAATTTTAGGGAGATGGACGAGGATACTCTAGAATGTTTAAACATTAAAGGGAGGAGGTATTGGGTGTCTCAGCAGGCATAATGATGGATAAATGCCCAGGACCTGATGAGATGTATCCCAGACTGCTGTGGGAGGGAAGGAAGGAGATTGATTGGGCCCTGTCAGAGATTTTTAAATCTTCACTGACCACAGGAGATGTAGCAGGTGACTGGAGGACAGCATGTGTAGTACCTGTATTCACGAAGGCCAGTAGGGATAAGCCAGGTAATCATAGACAGGTGGGTGTAACATCAGTGACAGGGATGTTATTGGAAAAAATTCTGAGCGTCAGGATTAATCTACACGTGGAAAGGCATGGATTGATCAGGGATATTCAGCTTTGTTGGTGGGACATCCTGTCTGACTAATTTGATAGGGTTTTACCCCAGTGAGGTTCTGTGCCCAGTGAGAGGTTCTGATGATTGTTCCCACTGCTCAGGACAGTCACTGATGTGATTACAAATAGAGAACAATAATATATCCTTAACATAAAAGCCCACTCAAAGAGCGAGCCCGAGACACCTCTGGGCAGATTGGGTGATTGCTTTGGAGAGCACCTGTGGTCAGTGTGTGTTCCTGCTGCCCGCCTCTTTAATTCCCTATCCAACTCCCATTCTGACCTTTCTGTCTGTGGCTTCTCGTACTGTGATAACGAGGCCCAACCTAACATTGAGAACATCACCTCATCTTCCACCTGGCCATGTTGCAGCCTTCCAGACTATATGTGGAGTTCTCTATCTCTATACCAGAGCTGGCCACGTCTGCTGTCAGTCATCACTCTGTGACATTGGCCCATTTTTCCTCTGTCCGTTAGCACACCATGATCAGCTATTTGCAACACATCACAGTTGTTGTCACTCTCCTACTGTCCCATTAACAACTTATCTCCACAGCAACCCTGACCTCACCCTTTCACTGAAATTCCCTTTTTCCTATCGATTCCTCCCCACCCTCACTACAACTTGAAACTAACTTGTTTTCTCATTTTTTTCCAGGTGTGCTGAAGGGTCTTTGACCTCAAACATTAACTCTGTTTCTCTCTCCACAGATGCTGCCTGACCTGGTGTGTGTTTCCAGCTTATTCTGTTTTTAGAGTCTTATTGCAGAGAAGCAGGCCCTTCAGCCCGTCATGTTCATGTCAGCCATCAAGTAACTATCTGTACTAATCCCAGACACCTTGGTGATTTAGTGCTCATATAGATACTTATTAAACGTTATGAGAATCTCTGACTGCATCATTCCCTCAGGCAGTGTGTTCCAGATTCTAGTCACCCTCTGAGTGTAAAAAAGTATTCTTTAGATCCCCTCAAAACATTGTTACCCTAAACCTATACCCTCTAATGTTAGTTATTTACGCAGTCTATGATAATTCTATATATCTCCCTCAGACACCTTCAGCCACCTCTGTTCCAAGGAAAAACAAACCTACCCAAACTTTCCTTCCAACTGAAACACTATCCCAGGAAAATCCTGGTGAATCTGCACCATCTCCAGTGCAGTTCCATCCTTCCGATAGCGTGGGGGCCAGAACTGCACACAGTACTCCAGCTGGGACCTAACCAGTTGTAAAATGACCTCCAAGTCCTCATATTCTCTGCCCAACTGATGAAAGCAAGTATCCTATATGCCTTTGTCACCACCAAAGCGAGTGCTGCCACCTTCAAGGGTCCTTGGACTTATGCACCGATGTCGCTGTGTTCCTCAATAGTTCTAGCATCCTACCATTCATTGTTTAAGTCCAACCCTTATTAAGATCAGATATCTTTATTAGTCACATGTACACCGAAACACACAGTGAAATGCATCTCTTGCGTCGAGTGTTCTGGGGACAGCCCGCAAGTGTCGCCACGCTTCCGGCGCCAACGTAGCACGCCCACAAATCCCAACCCGTACATCTTTGGAATGTGGGAGGAAACCGGAGCACCCGGAGGAAACCCACGCAGACACACAGGGAGAATGTACAAACTCCTTACAGACAGCGGCGGGAATTGAACCCGGGTCGCTGGCGCTGTAATAGCGTTACGCTAACCGCTGCACTACCGTGCCGTCCTCCCAAAGTGCATCACCTTGTACCTATCAGGATTAAATTCTATCTGCCATCGCTCTGCCCGATTGACCAGCTGATGAACATCATCCTACAGCCGAAGACAATCCTCCCTCACTATCAACACCACCAATTTTCAAGTCATCTGCAAACTTACCAATCACACCTCCACCAAATCACTAACGTATATAAAAGCGAGGCTCCCAGCGCCAGTCCCTATGGTAAACCACCCGTCAGTCGATTATATTCTCTCTCCTGATCTACCCAGTTCCTCCTGCACCCACCGCAGCTCCCCCCACCCCCCACCCCCACCCCCCACCCCCCCATCACACTGCTTCTTTCCCCTTCTCTCCCCTCCTCTGTCCATCACCCACACTCTCGTCCCACTGGGACCCCTCCCCCTAATGTTCCCATCTGCGCACCCAATCTCCCCTATATGGTTCCAGGCTCCACTTAATTACCTGCTGCACCTGCATGGTTGCTTTCAGTGAATTGTGCAGAAGGATACTCAGGTCCCTTTGAATATTAACATTTCCCAAAGACTCACCATTTTAAAACAATACCCAGCATTTCCTTTCACTCTACCAGAGTGGTAACCTATCCCCTGCCAGCGTGTGCTCCTCCCCCTGCCCCCACCTTCTTATTCTGGCTTCTGCCCTCTTCCTTTCCAGTCCTGATGAAGGGTCTCGGCCCGAAACGTCGGCTGTTTATTTCCCTCCATAGATGCTGCCTGACCTGCTGAGTCCCTCCAGCACTCTGTGTGTGTAACCTCTCATTAGAATGGGTCAAATGGGCTCCTTCAACCCTGTCACCATTCCGTGATTCTAAATGAACCTTCCTCCAAGGCACATAAACACCACCAGAAAAGTGGTCCAACCATGGATAACAGGAGAAATTAAAGATATCGTTAATTCTACATAAAAAGTTTGCAAAATCCCCAGATAAAGCCCAATCTCTTTCTGTCTCTCAGTTTGCAGTCTGTTGCCACTTTAAATCTTGTGTTCTTGCCCTGAGTCTGTTGGACATTTATCACGGGTTGTTTTACTTTTGCTCAGTGTCTTACGTACAGTTACCGCAAAGCTGTACTTAGGTGCTGAGCCTTCCCTCATTAATCACCAGTAAATGTCTTCTAGCCCCGTATGTTAAAGCAAATAATCACTTGTAATTTTATTCCAAGGCTATTATATATTGGACGATCCATGGTAATTATACTCCAGGAACATTTTATACAAGACACTCAGCTAATTGTAGTCTTGCCTGGCCAAACTCCGTTAAGTATTTTTCTGTCCAGAGTTCACCGATGTTTTGGGCTTGTGGGCCCAGGATTGGTGGGGGAAAATATAACCCTTCTGCACACCTGCCTGCTGGCCATTTTCTGGTATCAACCAATTATCCGGGCGTTATCCAACAGTAGATGGGAACCAATTATCCATCATTGGTTCCCATCTGCTCTTGCTCACCGTGCGCTATTGCTTATGAATAATGCTCTTCAGTATTAATTAGGTACAAAGAAATTGATATATTCTTAGACGGGCATCTTGGCCAGCATGGATGAGTTGGGCCGAAGGGCCTGTTTCCGTGCTGTATTACTCTCTGACTGTACTCAGCAGGTCAGGCAGCGTCTGTGGAAGGAGAACTAAGTCCTGTAATGTTAACTGTTTCCCCTCCCACAGACACTGCCTGACCTGCTGAGTGTTTCCAGCATTTTCGGTTTTTATCTCAAATTTCCAGCAGCTGCAGCTTTATGTGCTGCGGTCGGTGATGTGCACACTGCCACAGTTAGAAATGTGATCAACAACTCTTGTGTTCACCATCGCCACTTCACTGATTGTCTCCTCTGTGTCTCCAACAGATTCCTCCTCGTCTTCAGCTGTCTTGTCCTCTCAGTGTTTTCCACCATCCCCACTCATCAGGCTATGGCCAATTCCGGGCTCTTTATTCTGGTAAGGGACATGCGATAAGTGTGAAAGTTGAACTGGTTATACACGCAGTTATTAATTTGATCTGATCAACCTTTCTACCTTTCAGAACTGAGTTGAGAGTGGGATAACTTTCACCATTGCTAAGGACACTGCCACCTCTGGTGGGGCCCAGCGGTAAAGTTACTTAGGGTGCAGATCACCTTTGACCTTGATCTGGAGGGGAGGGGGGGGTCACCCAAGGTAGTGCAGCCTGTGCTGGGTTGTAAGAGACCAAATCCAATTGGATTCCCCCCATGGTTCCTGCCCATCCTGTGGGCCTGTCTCTCTGCCCTTGCCCACCTCAGGACCTGCCCACCCCTCAGGTTCCGCCCACAGCTCAAGACCCACCCACTCCTCAGTCACTGCTGATTTGGATGTTAACCCTCCCCCTACCCCCACCCCCCCCCCCCCCGACCCTTGTTGCTCTTATGTCCTCAGTGATCTTCCAGTCAGGGAGAAGCAGCCACAGGCAGATGTTGGCCCAGACAGAGGGTGCAGGAGAGGGGGAGCTGCACAGGGGTCCCCCTCACAATCAGTGAGTGGCCCGGGACTGTGGGCAGCTGAGAGCTGAGTGAGGCCGATCCCTCTGTAACCCGTCCAGTGCCCATCACTGGCAGGCAGAACGTTTCTGTTGGGAAACATTAGGTAATAAATGCACAGGAGTTCCCGGAGACCGTGTAGAGCTCCGGATGTATAACGAGTTTCCTGCTGTGGGAATGTCGGCTCCACATTCCGAGCTGCCTCTGTCTTAACCAGCAATTCAAAAGCTGCATTTCCAGTCAAGCCCAGAAGCTAATAAGCCAATCGATCTGAAAAGCTAAATATGGCTTTGAAATGGATCAGAAATGGGGGAGCTCACACTCATATTAGAGTCATAGTGTACAGCATAGAAACAGGCCATTCGGCCCATCCATGCCAACCAGCGGGCACCATTCCATATTAATCCCATGTCCTACACTTGGTCCACAGCCTTCTATGCCCGGGCAATTCAACTGCTCATCTAAACACTCCTTAAATGCTGTCAGTAACTCTGCTTCCACCACTCCCTCAGGCAGTGCGTTCCAGGTACTGACCGCTCTCTGGCTGAAAAAGGTCCCCCTCTGATCCCCACTAAATCCCTTCCCCCTTACTCTAAATCTACGTCCTCTAGTTTTATTCACCTCTGATAAGGGGAAAGGTTTCCTGCAATCTCCCCCCTCTGTGCCCCAAATAACTTTATATCCCTCAGTCATGTCCCCTCCACTCCAGGGAGAACAGACCCAGCCTCTCCAGTCTCTCCTCATAACTGAACTGCTCCGTCCCAGGCACCGTCCTGGTGAATCTCCTCTGCACCCTCTCCAGCGCCGTCACTTCCTTCCTACGGGGTGGTGGCCAGAACTGTGCACAGTACTCCACCTGAGGTCTAACCAAGGTTTTGTAAAGTTGGAGCATAACCCCCCTGCTCTTGTCTTCAGTGCACTGACTAACGATGGCCAGTATCCTATATGCCTTCTTAGCCACATTATCTACATCTGCTGACACCTTCAAGAACCTTTGGGTTTACATGTCAAGATCCCTCTGTTCCTCAATACTCCCTAGGACCCTACCAGTCAGGGTATATGTCCTCACCTCATTAGTGCTCCCAAAATGTATCGCCTCACATTTATCAGGATTAAACTCCATCTGCCATTTCTCAGCCCATTTCACCAACACATCAATCTCACCCTGTAGCCTGCGACCACCCTCCACACCGTCAACAGCTCCACCAATCTTCGGGTTACCTGCAAACTTAGTGACCATGCCTCCTGCATCTATATACAAATCATTCACATGTATTAGAAGGTCTCAGCACCAATTCTTGTGGGACACCACCAGTCTCAGGCACCTGGTCACAAAAACAACCTCCTACCATCACCCTCTGTCTCCTGTTGCCAAGCCAATTTTGGATCCAATTTCCCAACTTGCCCTGGATCCCATGGACCTTTTCGACCAGCCTCCCATGTGGGAGCTTGTCGACAGCCTTACTGAGGTCCATGTAAACCGGAGTAAATGGTTTGTTACTCTGCAGAGCAGCTGTCCTTGGGGGTGGGGACTTCAATCACAGACTGCCTCCTGCCCTACGGAAAGGGAGCAAGCTGTGCTGATGGTGAGGAACACAGGCAGCTGGTGCGTGAACTGGGTGAGAGAGCTGACGTCCACGCTGAGTCAGCTGATCCCAGCCAGCAGAGGGATCCTCATTGTTACTCCGTCCTGTGGGGTGGGGAAGGGAAACCTGA
This sequence comes from Pristis pectinata, assembly GCF_009764475.1. Lineage (NCBI taxonomy): Eukaryota > Metazoa > Chordata > Chondrichthyes > Rhinopristiformes > Pristidae > Pristis > Pristis pectinata. The sequence goes on along the minus strand of NC_067426.1, from coordinate 33,426,498 downwards.
CCCTGCCCCTCCCGCAGTCACTGTGCAGCGGTCACCCCTTCAGCTGTAAGGACGCAAGGACACCTTAGCTATCAAGAGTGCTGGTCGTGAGTCAAAGCAGCCACTAACATTCACTACAGGCTCACGCCTCACGTGAAGTGCCCGGAACTGGTGAAGTGGTGACCTCACTGCAGCAGAGTACAAAACCAGTCACAGTACAACATTCCTCTTTCCTGTGTCTGTTCCCAGCTTTTTATTTTCATTCCCTGCTTCCTTTTATCCAGTGGTTTTCTTTCTCACCACCATCCGTCAGCTCTGGGATCGCTCTCTGGGAATGGTGCGGTGCAACGGTGGAGTTACCGGACTGGTAACGCAGAGCCAGGGGCTCACTACCCAGAGCCCTGAGTTCAAATCCCACCACTGAAGCTGTTTAAATTCAGTTAAGTAGATGTATTCCCCAGGAGGGACCTCATCCTCCCCAATCCACCTGTTGCACTTGCACTTGTCCATGACAGAATTGTTAGAAGTGATCAAACATCCTCGTGGAGACAGAGAGCCACCGTCAGACTGAGGAGGCAGAAGCAGCCCCACCCTCATTGAAGGTGGATCCCAGCGTGAGAGTGGCAAGGCTGAAGCAGTCCCACCAGTGTTGAGCCAGTGGGTAATCCCCCTCTGCTCCCTGCGGAGATCCTCTCCAGCACCAGTTAGTCTCCAATCAAACCAGTTCTCTGCACTTGATAACATGGGACAGCTGAGAGAACTAGAAAGAGCAGGAGTTCAGGAGTTGAAGACCTACGCTGCAGAAGTATCTGTACCCCTCGCTGAGATGTCCCAGTGCCATTACAGCACTGGTCTGGTACAATTTTACAACAGCGTGTAAAATTGATCGATAAGTCCAGTCCACAAAAGGCAGTACAATCCAATCCAGCTAATTACTGCTCAATTAGTCCACTATTAATCGTCAGTAAAGTGAAGCCTGCAAGTGGCACTTACTCACCAATAACCTGCTCACTGACGTCCAGTTTGGGTTTCACCAGGACTACTTGGCTCCAGAACTCATCACAGCCAAATATAGACCAGAGAGCTAGATTCCAGAGGTGAGGTGAGAGTAACTGAAAATGTTTGACAGAGTGTGGCATCAAGGAGCCCTGGTGACACGGGAGTCAGTGGGTATTGGGGGAAAACATTCCAGCAGACGTCCACAAAGGTTGTGGCCATCAGAAGACAAACAACCCAGTCCTGCGACGTCACTGCTGGAGTTCCTCAGGGCAATGTTCTTGGTCCAACCGCCATCAGCTGCTTCATCAATGACTCCTACCAGAAGGTCAGAAGTGGGGATGTTGTCTGCTGATTGCCCAATGTTTAATTCTGTTCACAAATGAAGCAGCCCATGCCTGCATGCAGCAAGACCTAGACAACATTCAGGTATGTAATGATGAATGACAAGTAATATTCACACCACAGAAGTACCAAGCAATGACCATCTCCACCAAGAAACAGTCCAACCTCCTACCCTTCAGATTCAGTGTTGGTGAACATTGCCAAGCCCCTTCCATCCTGGGACTCACTGGTGACCAGAAACTTAACTGGACCGGCCACAAAATTCTGTGACTGCACCGCAGGTCAGAGGCTGGGTATCAGTGGCAAGTGACTCACCTTGTGATACCCCAAGGCCTTTCCACCATCTACAGGGCATGAATCAGGAGTGTGATGGAACACCCTCCGCTGACTTGGATGAACAGAGCTCTAATAAAACCCCAGGGCAAAGCAACCCACTCAATTAGAACCTGAACACTCAATCCCTCCATCACAGATGCTCGACCATCCTCACCTTTGCCAGCAGGAACAAGATGAGCAGGTGCATGGGAACACCACTCCCTTCAAAACACACACCAGACTGAGTTGAAACTATATCTCTGTCCTTCATTGTCACTGGGTCTAAGTCCTGGAACTCCCTCCCCAACAGCACAGTGGGATGAGGGTTAGAAGCCTGGAAGGTGGTAACAATTCGAGGCAGTAGCTCACCACCATCTTCTAAAGGGCAATTACAGAAGGACAACCTTGCCTGTGATGTCCTTGTCCAGTTAAAAAGAGGCATGAATATGAGGAGATGTTACACAGTGGTAAATGGGGCAGGACAGTGAATTCAGACGAAAGAGGAAAGGGGAGTTTAGATGAGTGCTGGGAACGCTGAGTGTGAAGCACATGCGCACGTCCAGAAGTGGAGCGGAGGAGGAGAGGCTCCCGATCCCCCTGCCCGTGAATCTTGAGGCAAAGAGGTTGAAGCTGTGGGTTTATCCAAGAAAGGCAGCAGTGCCAAGGGAATGAAGGATGTCAGAGGCAAATTAGGAAAGGATTGACGGGAGGAATAAAAGAGGCCCGACTGTGTAAGGGGAATTGGAGGTGACAGGATGGAAGGGCACGAGGAGATAGAGAAGGTGAGCATTAAACCTCATTGGCTCAGGGTGACAGCCAAGTGTCACGGGCATGGGGCAGAGTAAAATTGGGGGTTAGACAGGCACCAGAGACTTCACCCTCCGGACACTGAGGTTTGGGTTAATCATCGGGCTTGCTCTTTGTCTCTGTTATACTAACAACGATACACATCTGTTCTGATACAAGGTCATTGCCGTGAAGGTCAGGGCAATGACCGGTCAAGGTCATTGCCTCTTCAGTCTGCTGGGCATTTCTGGCACTCCCTGTTTTTACTTCAGATGTTTGCACACTTTTACTCCTCTGCCTGATTCCTTTTTAAGAAGCCCACTGTTTAAGATCACTCTTTGCCGGTGCTGGAATGGCCTGAAATGGAACATTTCTTAAACAGGGTGTGAATTTGGGAATGAGGTCAGTAGGGATTTGGTGCAGAGCAGAGAGGGGTTGCTGAGGGGTCTTCAATACACACACTGGCTCATGGAAACTTCAGGCAGTGAAAATTTCACCCTGTGTTTTAATGCATAACCACCTTTTAATTTGAAAGAATATTTTGAGGTGAATCAAAAGTAATAAAGTAAATTATATTAAGTTACATCAGACAGTGGGGGCAGTCTCACAGCTCCAGAGATCCGGGTCCAGTCCTGACCTCCAGTGCTGTCTGTGTGGAGTTTGCACGTTCTCCCTGCGAATGTGTGTGTTTCCTCCAGGTGGCTCTGGTTTCCACCCACATCCCTAAGACGTGCTGGCCAGCTAATTGGCCACTGTATTTTGCCCCTATCGTAGGAGAGGGGAGTTGTGGGGGTACAGGGGAATAAGGAGAGGGAATGGGGACAATGGGATTGCTTCCCTGGATCTGATGGGCCAAATGGCCTCTTCCTGTGTCATAATAAGTAAGCACAATTTTTGCCGAAATTTCCGAATGTGGCAACTTGTAGAGAGCAGTAATGTGCTTAAGTGCGGATGCCTGTGGGAGATTCTTAACCGTTTTCTGGTTCAGCTGTTGAGCTCGAACGCAGGTTGGAGACGCTCTGATGTACAGGGGAGAGGGAACTGTACCTGGAGCTTGAGGTGGTCAGCGTGAGGATAGAGTGGGTGCATCCAATGGTGCCGTCTTCTCCCCTCAGGATGACATGCTGCCACTCCACTTCAGAGGGTAAGACAAAAACTGAAAATAGTTGAGGAAATTAAAGAATTAAGATACACAGTCCCTCAACCAATGCACAGCACGCAGGGGAGGGAGTTGATGCATTGCAGGGGCAAATTCAAGGTGGAGGGTGCAGGACAGGACCAGTCCTGAGACTCACTCCGACCAAGGGCTGGGGGCTGACTGTAACACTGAGAGATTAACATGGTGGAGGAGGAGGCTAGCTTGTGATTAAGGACAAGATCAGAGACAACATAACGAGAGACGGTGGCGATTCCATGGATGGAGTTAAGAACCTGATTTAAGACTCTGGTGGGAGTTTCTGAAAAGGTCCCCGACTGCAACCGTGCAGCAGCAGAATACAGCAATGCAGAAGTTAGACCAGCGTTTAGCAAAGGAAAAGTAGTTTAAATGGTGGATTTTAGCTTAAATATAAATTGGGAAAAGCAGGATAGCTTGTGACTAAATACAGATGGAATTGTTGATTTGTGTTCAGGGTTGTTGTCTGCATCATTGAGGGGGCATTGGTACAAGTGTGGGGAAAGAGGGAGCAGGTTTACTTGAATCGGACTGGGACCAATGTCCAGGCAAATTGGATAACTAGAGCTGCAGACAGAATTGTCGGGGCAGGGGGAGGGGAGGTTGAGAAAGATAAAGAGAAGAGGCAATGAGTTGATTGGAAGTCGGGTGCGTGAGGCAGGGATGGAGGACGGTGTATGACGGAAGAGGCGCAGCAACAAACAGGGTCAATAAGAAAACAGTGAACAGGGGTGAAAATTAAAGGTTCCTTATCTGATTGGACAAAAGATCCACAACAAGATAGGTGAATCTGTGACACACTTGGTGGTTACCTGGCTTGACCTACCAGCCATTCAGTGTTGTGTGAAATGGTTCTTTTCTGTCTTAAGGATCAAGGACTCTGGACACGAAGCTTTGGATATCAAAACTAGTTTAATCAGAAAGGCAAACATGGGGACAGAATGGATGGGAACAGACACACACTCACATACACGCAGGAGACTGTGAACATGCGGGGGGGCATCGCAACTAGGATAAGATACACTCACACACACACACACACTGATACACACAAGCACAATAACAATGTACAACTTCAGGATATAATACTTCAATGCTTGACCCACACTAGCATTGGCTCGAAGACTACCTGGAATCTGAGTGAAATGCTCCCAAACCACGTGGTGATGCACTCTTACCAGTGATCTCTGCAGCATTGTCTCACTACTCCTGGGGTCATCAAAAGAGGAAGGGCTAGGGGATTGCAACCCTTTTATGGTGCTAGGAGGCTGGGTGGAGCCTCACTGTTGTGATTTAAATGAGCCAATGGTCAGGCAAGTTCAGAGACAAAAGGTACTGTCACACCTGAGGGATGGGTGGAGCCACACCTTGATTGACAGTGGTATCACTTCCGATCAGAGGAGCAATACTGTCCTCCGGTCAGCCGGGGTCAGTGTCGTTACTGTCACCTGACAGCCATGTGCTGTCTCACTACATTCAGTAACATGGCTGCAGGATGGTTCAGGGTGGGAACTGAATGTCCAGGGTACCTGATGTTTTGGAAAGATGGGAAGAATGGAAGGGGAGGATAATTAGATGTAAAAATATAAAAGTAGATAAGTAACAACAGACACTTAAAGAAATATCTAATAAATCTATTGAACATACATTTCACTGAGAAATAAAGACGTCACAGAATAAGATCTCGATCCATCACTAACTATAAAGTTAAAGATTGAAAGAAGCAGTTTACAAGAATAGCTGTAGCATGGAAAACTGAGAGAATTTTAGAAACCGGAATAGAATAACTAAAAAAAAATAATAAAGGAGTAAATCGAAAGAGAATAAACTAGAAAGAAATATAAAATCTGACAATAAGAGCTTCCACAAGATTGAAGGGAGGGGCTAAACGTTGATACTGAGACTGTAGAATTAGTAATGGGGAGTAAGGAAAAGTCAGAAATGCTGGGTAAATATTTTGTACCAGTCTCCACATTAAAAGCAAAGCAAAATCATTAGGAAGCGAAGGACAAAAAGGAATGAGAACTTTAAACAATTCCTTGCGGAGAGAAAGTACAAGGCAAGCCAACAAGACCACAAGCTGCAGACCCTCTAAATCAGGTTTAACAGAAATGCTGGAAACACTCAGCAGGTCAGGCAGCATCTGTGGAGAGAGAAACAGAACTAACATACAGGTCAGAGACCTTTCATCAGAAATCAATTCCAACCTGAAATGTTAACCCAGCTTCTCTTTCCACAGATGCTGCCCAACCTGCTGAACGTTGCCAGTATTTTCTGTTTTACTGCAGTATTTTTTTATTTTCCTCAGATCTGGTGCTCTGCAGAAATAGTAGAAGCTTTTGTTATGAACTTCCAAAGTTCCTAGAATTCTGGAAAAGTTCCAGCAAATTGGACAACAGTAACTGTAACTCCACTGTTCAAGAAAGAGTGGTGGGAGAAAACCAGGAAACTATATTTGGATAGACAGGGCCTGATTATAGTCAACATGGCTTTGTGCATGGTAGGTCATGTCCAACCAATTTAATAGAGTTCTTCAAGGAGGTTACCAAGAAGGTCAATGAGGGAAAGGCAGTGGACGTTGTCTACATGGACTTTAGCAAGGCCTTTGACAAAGTCTTGCATGGGAGGCTGGTCCAGAAGGCTAAGTCGTTTAGCATTCAGGATGAGGTAGCCAATCAGATTCAACATTGGCTTAGCGGGAGAAGCCAGAGAGTGTAGCAGATGGTTGTCTCTCTGACTGGAGGCCTGTGACTAGTGGTGTGCCACAGGGATCGGTGCAGGGTCTGTTGGTGTTTATCATCTATATTCATGATTTAGACGATAATGTGGTAAACTGGATCAACAAATTTGCGGATGACACAAAGATTGGGGGCGTAGTGGACAGCGGGGAAGGCTTTCAAAGCTTGCAGAGGGATCTTGACCAGCTGGGAAAATGAGCTGAAAATGTCAGATGCAATTTAATGTGGACAAGTGTGAGGTGATGCACTTTGGGAGGACAAACCAGGGTAAGACTTGCACAGTGAATGGTAGGGCACTGAGGTGTGCGATAGAACAAGGGGACCTGGGAATACAGAGCCACAGTTCCTTGAAAGTGGCGTCACAGGTAGATAGGGTCATAAAGAGAGCTTTTGGCACATTGGCCTTCATAAATCAGGGCACTGAGTACAGGAGCTGGGATGTTATGTTGAAGTTGTACAAGACGTTGGTGAGGACGAATTTGGAATTTGTGTGCAGCTCTGGTCACCTACCTACAGGAAAGATATCAATAAGCTTGAAAGAGTGCAGAGAAAATTTACAAGGATGTTGCCGGGACTTGAGGACCTGAGTTATAGGGAAAGATTGAATAGGTTAGGACTTTATTCCCCGGAGTGCAGGAGAATGAGGGGAGATCCTATAGAGGTATACAGAATTATGAGGGGTATAGATCGGGTGAACGTATGCAGGCTTTTCCCCCTAAGGTTGGGTGAGACCGGAACTGGAGGTCATAGGCTTAGGGTGAAATATATAAGGGGAATCTGAAGGGGAACTACTTCACTCAGAAGGTGGTGTGAGTGTGGAATGAGCTGCCAGTGGAAATGGTAGGTGCGGGTTCAATTGTAACGCTTGGGAGAGGTTTGGATAGGTACGTGGATGGGAGGGGGTTGGAGGCCTATGGTCCGGGTGCAGGTAGACGGGACTAGGCAGAAGATCAAGTTGGCATGGACTAGATGGGCCGAAGGGCCTGTTTCTGTGCTGCAGTACTCTATGACTCTATATTGCCAGTTAGCTCCACACCAGTCATTGGGAAAATGATGGAATTCCTCATTAAGATAAAGTTAATTGAGCACTTAGAAAACTATAACGTAATTAGTTAGAGTTAATGTGCTTTCATGAAAGGGTAATTATGTATAATAAATGTATTGGAATTCTTTGAGGATATGACAGCTGATAGATAAAGTGGAACCAGTGGAAATATTGGATTTAGATGAGCAAAAGGCTTTAGGTAAAGTGCTGGGGTTACATTAGAGTTAAAGGGGCATTGGGTTGAGGATAACGGATTGGTTAACAGACAGAGAGCGGAGAGAAGGGTAACTTGTGCCTGTGTCTTGGGGCTCGACTGTTTTAGATCCGCATTAATGGATTATTGAAGGGACCCATGTAATGTCCAAGCCAGTGAAAGCTATGAGGAGGACACAGAGTTTGGATACGTTAAGGGATTGAGCAGGAAGATGGCTAGTGGGTCATGATGTGAGTCTACCACTTCTGTAGAAAGGGTAGAAAACCAGAATATTATATAAATGGTCTGAAACTGCAAAATACTGGTGCCTTTTTACAAGAAACACAGAACGTTATTTTGCAGGCACATCGAGGAATTAAGAAGGCCAATAGAATGTCGTTGTTGTAAAGGGAATGGAGTCAAGAGTGAGGAACTGTACAGGGCGTTGATGACACCACACCTGGAGCAGTCGCTCTCAGCCTCTTTGTTTCAGGAAGGGTATACTTGCCCGTGGTTCTTCAGTGAAGTTATACTGGACTGGTTTCTGAGTTGGAGGAGTTGTTCTTCGAGGAGCAACTGCAGGATGGGCCTGCACTCGCTGGTGTTTAGATAAATGAGAGCTGGGCATTACTGACACACAGGGTTCTGAGAGGAGCTGTGGCAGGGCTTCCACATCTGGCTGACCTAGGAGTATCCTTTGCTGCCTTTGCAGAAGGAGGTAGCCATTTAAGACAGAGATGAGGAGAATTTCATTTCTCAGAGGGTGGTGAATCTTTGGAATTATCTAACCCGGAGATCTGTGGAGCCAGAGTTGTTTGGTACATTCAAGGCTGAAGTGGGTGGATTTTTTGACTGCAGGAGGATGTGGATGTGGGAACAATGCAGTGAGGTGGCCAAAGCATTGACTGGAATTGGAATTGGAATTGGTTTATTATTGTCACTTGTATAGTGAAAAACTTGTCTTGCATACCATTCATACAGATTAGTTCATTACACAGTGCACTGAGGTAGTACAAGGTAAAACAATACAGAATGCAGAGTAAAGTGTCACAGCTATAGGGAAAGTGCAGTGCAGGTAGACAATAAGGTGCAAGGTCATAACTAGGTAGACTGTGAGGTCAAGAGTCCATCTTATCGTACTAGGGAACCATTCAATAGTCTTATAACAGAGGGATAGAAACTATCCTTGATCCTGGTGGTACGTGCTTTCAGGCTTTTGTATCTTCTGCCCGATGAAAGGGGGGAGAAGAGAGAATGTCCGGGGTGGGTGGGGTCTTTGATTATGTTGGCTGCTTTACTGAGGCAGCAAGAAGTGTAGGTAGAGTCCATGGAGAGGAGGCTGGTTTCTGTGATGTGCTGGGCTGTGTCCGCACCTCTCTACAGTTTCTTGCAGTCCCAGGCAGAACAGTTGCCGTACCAAGCTGTGATGCATCCGGATAGGATGCTTTCTATGGTGCATCGATAAAAGTTGGTGAGGGTCAAAGGGGACATGCCAAATTTGTTTAGAATGCGGAGCAAGCTGGAGGAATGGGTTGCTCTACTCCTGCTCCTACTCTTACATTATTATATTCTGAGCTAGATTTAATTAACAGGCTAATAGTGTATGAACACCTCTCTCAGGGCAATCATGATAACCTTGATTTTAATGTCATCTCTGAAGAAGAGCTGCAGAACAGCTAAGCCTACAGACGTGAATTCATCCAACCTCCACCTGGTGGTCAGGAACTATGCACGATAAATTGTGTTGTTCTGTCTATGGATAAGACCATGGTGGATCAGTGTGAGATGATTAAAAGCCATACAGTGTGACACAGAGTCAGTTTATACTCTCCACTTCCCAAAAAGGGCAGACATGGGTAACGACAGAGGTGACTGGATAATGGGCACTTGGGAAAGAATAGGTTACAGTGGGGGAGTAAGTGGAGGAATAGGATTGATGGCCAGCATAGACCCGATGGGCAGAATGACCTCCCTCTACATGGTCAGTAGATATAAAGAAAGCTAAAAGATTGCAAAATTCTAAAATATAAGGATACAAAAACCAATGGCAATCCTGGTGCATGGTAGAGATACAAAGCGAAAGGGAACAGAACAACAAGAGAACTGGAATTTGGAAGCCATACCATAAATAACACAAAAATGCCATTAAACTAAGAAAAATCAAGGTGGCCTGGTGCAGTATTGGAGCGTGGTGTGTTGTGGGTTCCTGTGAGCTGGCCAGAGGGTAGAGTATCGCTGTGAGACACGCAGTGAGACACGCAGCTTTTGTTTGTGGCATTGGTCTTTCAGGTGCAAAGGTGTTACAAGAGGTAACCACATAAAGATGATCTCCTCTGGTGGTAATGACCCAGCAGCTTTTAAAGTTTTCCTTAGAAACTGGCAGGTGCACACTACACTACTCCTTCCTTTCTAAAAGGTTATCGCCGCTGTACAATCAGCTGAACACATTCTGTGCTGGAGGCTCAGATACACTGCTGGCAGGTCAGTTGTAAGATGGCATGTCTGGTCACAGCATGGAAATAGGCCCTTCAGCCTACCAAGTCCGCACTGACCGTCAACCAGCCACTGACATTAATCCTGGCATGCAAACAAAAGCTTTTTGCTGTATCTTGGTACATGTGACTATAAACCAATTACTAATTCACTAATCCCATTTTATTCTCTCCCCCCTCCACTCCATTCCCATCAGCTTCCTCACGGATTCTACCACTCACCTACACAAGTTGCAAGTTCAGTTAAAATCAAAAACAAAACTTGCACATTTGATTTCATTTCAAAGATCTCTCTCCCCCTCTCTCTGCCCCCCACCCTCCCCCTCATTCTCCCCTCTCTCTCTCCCCCTCTCACTCTCCTCCTCTCTCCCCCTCTCTCCCCCCCTCTCTCTCCCCCCTCTCTCCCTTCCCTCTCCCCCCTCTCTCTCTTCCCCCCCCCACCTCTCTTTGTTTGTGATCCCAGCTGGTGTCACTGGAGACCTTGTTTTCCATCTAAGTACAGTTTGTGTTTATTCCAGCCCAGCTGAGCCAACCACAGCCTTTCCAAGTTCCCTGACAAAATGGGAGGCTACTTGTCCCAGTCAATCATTGCTGGCTCACCCCTCACTGCTCATTGTCCTTGCGACTTATTCTCTCCACATTCCCATCAACTCCCCCAGGTTCCACTGCTCACCTACACACTAGGGGCAATCTACAGCAGCCTACCGACCCCCACGTCTTTGGGATGTGGGAGGAAACCGGAACATCCGGGGGGAAACCTACGCGGTTACAGGGAGAACGTGCAAACTCTACAGACAGCACCTGAGGTCAGCATCGAACCTGGGTCTCTGGGCCTGTGAGGGAACAGCTCTACAATCTGTATCATTGCTCCATCTCCCCCTCGCCTCCCTCCAACAATGCCGATGGTTGATGTCCAGGCTTCCCAGTTTACCCTCTTGCCAGTTTTCCAGGGGTCCGCGCTTTGCCAGACTGACACAGCGACATTGGTATTTCCCTTGTTTCCACAGTTTACATGTGTTGCATGGTGCCAGCCCAATGCTCTGGAAGCTTGGAGCCAGTCTAAGGTCAGCGTCCAAACTCCCTGTGGATACCAGTGTGACAGAGTCGGCCAAACCTCCCTCCATCCGGCTCAGTACTTTGGTGATCTACACCACCGGAGGTGTGTTCATTATTTCCTTCCATGGCTGTAAAACATCCTGTGGTTGCAAAGAACCAGACTGAAGAAGCACAGTCGTGTCTCAACCTACTGGACCACAGCCATGTAACCTATTTCTCTACAGTTCCTCTGATGGATCGGTGGCTGTGGAGAGTTTGTGATGGCATTTCTCTGCCCCATAGGTTCGCAGTTTCTGCTGAAATAACCTGTGTCACACAGAGAAAGCACTGAGAACTCCAGAGTCATAGAATCCCACAGCACAGAAAGAGGCCCTTCAGCCCATTGAATCCATGTGGACCACCCAGCACCCTTTTACACCAATCCCATTCTATTCTCTCCACATTTCCCGCAACTGGCCCCAGATTTACTACTAACCCACACACTAGGGGCAATTATCTTACCGACCCACACGTCTTTAGTATGTGGCGGGGGGGGTGGTGGGGAGCCTGAGCACCTGGAAGAAACCCACACGGTCACACGGAGAACATGCAAACTCCACACAGACAGCACCTGAGGTGAGGATTGAACCTGGGTCCCTGGAGACATGAGGCAGCGCCTCTGCTAACCAAAGTGTTGCCTCGATCTGTTGCACACAGTGGTACACACAGGATCAAATTGGCTTATTCATTTATTGGTTTACTATTCTTATTGTCACTTGTACCGAGGTACAGTGAAAAACTTGTCTTGCATACCGTTCGTACAGGTCAATTCATTACACAGTGCATCAAGGTATACAAGGTAAAACAGTAACAGAATGCAGAATAAAGTGTCAGTGCACAGCATAAATGAGTTGATATTGCACTTATTCATGTACACTACAGCGATGAAGTCGGGCAGACCAGCAAAGCCCCAAGTTCCATCCATCCTTAGTGTTGAGTTAACTGACGTCAGTGCCTGAAGGTGGGTGTGCTGTGACCCTGCTACAGTGACAGACTACTCACAGCATTCCTGCTCCTGGCTCTGTTCCAGTCTTGCCTGCTGGAAAATGCTTCTGAGTAAACAAGAGATAAAAATAGCACAGAGCTCGGCTGTGAGATCAGGATAGTAAACTAACCTGTCAACGCCACACCGATGAACAGGCAGCTGGGAGAGACAGCGGAGAAGATCCGGTATCTGTAGTCACCGCTAGTGACGGGCCGCTCCCTCTGTGGGGTGGGGAGGGAGGGAAAAGGGAACAGCATCCGAGATGGTCTGGAGACACAAGAGACTGCAGATGCTGGAATCTGGAGCAAAAAGAAATGCGAGCTGCTGGAGGAACTCAGCGGGTCAGGCAGCATCTGTGGAGGGAAATGGACAGCCGACGTTTCGAGAGGAGACCCTCAACTGGACTGAAAGACTGTCCATCTCCCTCTGTGGATGCTGCCTGACCCTCTGGGTTCCTCCAGCAACTCGTTTTTGCCTGAGATAGTCTGAACCGATTAGAAAAGTTTAGACATAAGCAGTGATTTCCCAACCCATGTGTGAAGAGTTGTGTTTATTTAAACATGGGATGTAACCAATCCACATTTGCACCTTCTCGTTTGTTTTACAGTAGATTTTCAAATATTTCGGTTCCAGAACTGCTTTCAGAAGGACAAGGGGAGAGTCTGATAGTGACTGAGCCACAAGAGGCAGCTCTGTGTTCCCGGGCACCAGGACAATGTGAAACGGCTCAGCAGTCTGACGGTTCTATACCTTAGTGGTATTGGTATTGGTTTATTATTGTCACCTGTACCGAGGTACAGTGAAAAACTTGTCTTGCGTACCGATCGTACAGATCAATTCATTACACAGTGCATTGAGGTAGCACAGAGTGCATTGAGGTAGTGTTTGGTCATGTTGACGAGCTTGCCTGTTATTCACAGTGTGTATCTGTGCTGTGATGCTCTTCCTTCACCGTTCTCCTCAACCCCCAGATTCATGCCTCAGGTATCCAAATCTGAAGCAATAAACAATCCACCGGAGGAACTCAGTGGGCCGAGCAGCATCTGTGCACGGAAAGGAATTGTCGATGCTTCCGATCGAAGCCCTGCATTGGGACTGAGTGGAGAGGGGAGATGGCCAGTATGAAGGGAAGAGGGCAAGGGGTGAGTCAGAGCAAGTGGGTGGTCAGTGGACCTCCAAATCTGAATCTCACCTCGGCTGAAATGCGTCGTTTGACAGACGTTTGTTCGTCTGAGTGAAGTGGCAGCAACTAATGCTCACCGCTACGGACGGTGGGACAAAGAAATGCTAATAAACAGATGTTATTTAATACCATCGCTGCCCCTTCTCAATAAGGAACCCGAGGTGTACTGTTAAGTGAGGCTGGGAAGTGATGGGATTGAGAGCTCTGGAGGCAGCTGACCCCGAGACCTGTGTGTGAGGTGCCAACAGTCAGAGGAGCCCGAACAAAGGATGGAGGGGTGTTGGTTGAGTGGCTCACTCTGAGCCAGACCCACCCCCTCTATACATACACACGTTACACAGATGCGCACATGCATGTATGCATGTGCACACACATTCGGTTTGTCCCCTTTGGCTCTCACCAACTTTTATCGAGCACCATAGAAAGCATCCCATCTGGATGTATCACAGCTTGGTATGGCAACTGCTCTGCCTGGGACCGCAAGAAACTGCAGAGAGTTGTGGACACAGCCCAGCGCATCACGGACACCAGCCTCCCCTCCTTGGACTCTGTCTTTACCTCTGCTGCCTTGGTGAAGCAGCCAGCATAATCAAAGACCCCACCCACCCAGGTCATTCTCTCTTCTCTCCTCTTCCATCGGGTAGAAGATACAGGAACCTGAAGGCATGTACCACCAGACTTAAGGACAGCTTCTGTCCCACTGTGATAAGACTATTGAACAGTTCCCTTACACGATGAGATGGACTCTGACCTCACGATCTACCTTGTGACCTTGCACCTTATTGCATTGCACTTTCTTTGTAGCTGTGACACTTTACTCTATACTGTTATTGTTTTTACCTGTATTACCTCAATGCACTCTGTACTAACCCAACGTAACTGCACTGTGTAATGAATTGACCTGTACGATCGGTATGCAGGACAAGTTTTTCACTGTACCTCAGTACAAGTGACAATAATAAACCAATACCAATACCCACATGCATGGCTGTGCTCACATGCACACACATGCATGCATATGCACACATATGCACCCATGTGCATGTATGCATGCACACATGCACACATATGCATTGCATGTGAACACACATGCACCCACATGCATGCATGCACCCACACATGCAAATACACAATGGCAGCAAGTAGTGGGCAATCCTGTGACCGCCACTGGCTGACACCCCATTCCCTGCATTGTGACATCACAATTGTCCTGAGGCCTCAGCTAGCCAATCAGAAGCAGCAGGGTGGCCACCCTGGGTTGCAGCGCGCTGCCTTGTGCAGGGCCACATGTTGCAATGCTCACCACTGGGGCACTGGCAACATCTGGACAGCACTGGGGCGGGTCTGATGAGGGTTCCCGGCTATGGAAAGGCACACCAGTGGGATCCATTTGCAGACTGAGTCTTCCATTACCCACCAGAGACTGAGCTGCCCAATGGGGATGAGGCAGAGGGAATAAAATCCTTCAGTCTTGTCAAACTATCAAAGATCAATCACCCGCTGGAAACCCTTCATGATTGACCAAAGCACAAGCTGCACATGAAGCAAACTAGCAATTGCATTATACAGATAGTCACCCAACCGCTGTAACAAGACGATTAACGGACAGAGCTGCTTAACAAAATGTGAAGGGAGTTGCAAAAATAATTCGGTGTTGTCGATGTAATTCAGCATCAACTGGACGGTGAAGGTCAGGTTAGAGGAAAGATACCACAGGGCGATGAATGCAATGTTAAATCCTCACTAAACTGATGTTAACATCATTAACCGAGTCAATACGGCCTGATACGCCATTGAGCCCATCTCCTGCTCTCTCTCCACTGCAGCCAGTGACACCCACTGCAGTCGGTGAGTGAGGCCTTTGCTGCTGCAGTCCCTGAAACGCTGGGACCCTTGATTCCAGCCAAGCACAGCGACCCACCGCTGACCGTCCACTGCTCCAACAGTTGCCTCGGCCTCAGTGCAACCGGCTGCTCTCACAGAATGGTTTTGACAACCGGCGAGGCCCTTTCCCACCCCCACCCCCACTGCCAGTGTTACTGTGGCCACTGAAAGCTGCTGACATTCAGAATCAGTAACACAACTGACCTATTGTCAGAACAATGTTTGTTCGAATATTCAACACACTAAAAACGCACCCATAACCCCAAAACAGTTAAAAGTATTTAGGGGGGAGCGATCATCTACCTTCCGCTGTCTGAGTGGGGAAGCCTGGGGGACCTGCCAATGCCCCGTGAAGTCCTTGTGTGCCCCGATGCGGTACCGGGGCAGACACAGCTGGTCATAGCTGGAAGGTGCTCAGCTGACTCTGCCCCACGGCAGCCCTGGGAATGGGCACTTCCACCGCGATGGCCGCTTCAAGCGCTGGCGTCAAATGGAAGATCAGCGCCATTATCTCCCAAGCTAACTGCTCGCTCTCTCTCTCTCTCTCGCACACAATCTGTCTCAAGCATTATGCAGATAGACTGCACACTTCTGTAATTTTAAGACAAATTCTGGGACCTACAGATAGCTCGCACTTGCTGAGGTGTCCTCCTATAGAAGCTGAGCAAAGGTTTACAGAAGGTGAAAAGGATCTTAGGGCTACAGGTTGCCCAGAATTATGATCTAATTGCTTCCTACGCCCACCACGAAATTGCTTCACAAGCCCATTCGGTGCAATGAGCAGCAGCTCTGATTTATGTGAGAAAGATTCCCCTCCTTGCATCTCGAACAGACATGGAAGGGTTTGGGTTGCTTTGAGAGTGAAGCATGGACCTTTGGAGACTGTCTGTGTTTGGCAATACCCCAGCCTACCTGTCCTGAGGGATCGTAGCAACTTTAGTTCTTGCAACGTGCATTAGTTGCGGCTGTGCTTGACAAGCAGCCCTTTGACACCTGTAAGAAAAATCTTGTTTATAAACATGAGTCTTCTCGGTATTCCAGCCAAGAACTTTAGTGGTTTGCATAGCCGAAAGGCCTGGATGGAAATCCTTGCCTTCTCAGCCTCTTCCAGCCCTTGGTTCGGTTCCTCACCGCATCCACCAGCAGCGTTCGAGAAAAAAAAACATCCTGAGAGCTGATTTCAGTTGTGGACACAGCCCAGCACCCACCTGCACTCCATGGTCTCTGTCTACACTTCTGGCTGCCTCGGTAAAGCAGCCAACATAATCAAAGACCCCACCCACCCCGGATATTTTCCCACCAGGCAGAAGGTACAAAAGCCTGAAAGCACATACCACCAGGCTCAAGGACAGTTATTGAACTGTCCCCTAATAGGATAAGGGTGGACTTTTGACCTCACAATCTACCTCGTTATGACCTTGCACCTTATTGTCTGCCTGCACTGCACTTTCTCTGTAGCTGTGACATTTTATTCTGCATTCTGTTATTGTTTTCCCTCAATGCACTGTTGTAATGAAATGATCTGTATGGACAGCATGCAAGACAAGTTTTTCACTGTACCTCCGTACCCGTGACAATAATAAACCAATTCAATTACCTTTTCGCCAATGAATCTCAAGGACATTCTTCTGGCAAATGACTGAGTGTGCTTATGAGGATGGCATCTCCCTGGTTGACCTCAGTACCCTGGGCTAGACAGTCTGTCCGATTATCTTCACAGGAGAGAAACATAGGAACATAGAAATAACAAGCGGCAGTCGGCGACTGGACCCCCCGAGTCCGCTCCACCGCTCAATAAGATCACGGATAATCATCCAAATGCAGTACCCTCTTCCGGCTTTCTCCTCGTTTCCCTCGATCCCTCTACCCCTGAGGACAATATTCTTCCATACCTGATTGTGATTTGTCGTGGACTAGGTGTATATAGGGTAGGCACAACATCGTGGGCCGAATGGCCTGTACTGTTCTATGTTCCAATATATTTAATGATTTGGCTCCAACTACGTTCTGTGGTAGAGATTCCCCCACGTTCACCAACCTCTGAGAGAAGAGATTTCGCCTCATCTCAACCGTAAACGCTTTGGACTGTAACCCTACCCTGGACTCCACCGCCATCGGGCACATCAACCTGTGCTCCAAAGTCTCCTGTTCCCTGGGGTCTGTGCTACAGTGGGCACATCTCAGGCGGACCTGGAGCCTTTGGAGCACAGGTGGGGTGGACGGATTGCAGGTTGCAGAAGCTACCGTGCGGAGCAGCGCCCCAGCACCCGGGTGCGGGAGGGGATGAATGAGATGTTGGCCCTGCTGGGTCAGAGTGGAGTCAAACCTCGTCCTCAGGCTGACCGTTTATTTTGTCCCGTTCTGCAGGAATTCGTCATGATCATTGTATTTGGGTTGGAATATGTCATTCGAATCTGGGCAGCCGGCTGCTGCTGCCGGTACCGCGGACTACAGGGGAGACTCCGGTTTGCCCGCAAGCCCTTCTGTGTGATCGGTAAGGACACTCAAACTGCGCGGGAACCTGCGTCTCGGCAAACACGGGCCATTTATGTCAGAGAAATACAGGAGCGTTTTCTTGCTTATTTTGCCCAGGCGTGTTCCTGTTTTATTTCCTATAATAAAAGAAATAATTCCACTAGTGAAGCTGAAAAAGAGAACCCCAATTTTATAAGCAGGTGTGACTCCTTAACAGTGTTGGGCATTCAGATACTGCCCATTGGGAGTGGGTTCCTGCTACACACGCAGTGACCATTACCTGCGCAGGGTGGTTGCATCTGGTTGGGTTGGCCCAGAGGTGTAGACCGGAATATGAAGGTCTCATCGACAACAGGACGGAGGTGGTGATGGAGCTTTCAATGCGGGCGATAAGGAAGTTCTGGTAAATCATGAGCTGTTCAGATTGAATTTGAATTTTTAGCTTCTTTCCAGTCTGAAAAAGACCCATTTTTTCCTACTCCCTGTCTTCTATGTGATAACGACTCTTCAGTCCATGTTAACACGCCTCCCCCAATACCATGAGCTCCTGGCTTGTACACCAGCCTTTTATGTGGCACCTTATCAAATGCTTTCTGGAAATCCAAATACCCTACATCTACAGGCTCCCCGCTAACGACCCTGCCTGTTACATCCACAAAGAACTCTGGCAAATTTGTCAAACACTATTTACCCTTCATAAAAACATGTTGACTAGTCTGACAAAATATTCTCAGACTATTCTCAGGAAATTCTTCAGCACATGAAGCAGCAACGTTTAGGTGGAGTGTTGGTTAAAGTTGTGGAATTATCCAGCGCAGGGTGGATGTTGTCGTGAGGGGTTGTTTGGATCTTTGCAGGTAGATGGATTCATCTCCACTCGCATCTTGTTTGAGCTCGCTCCCAAGGTTAAGTACACTTTATCTCCACCTCTTCTACCTGCCTTACTGGCCCAGAATATTTCAGATTGGATCAAGGGTTATAACCAATCTTTAAATGTATCCTGGTGACTGATAAGTAACCAAGTGTTGATTCCATGGGAGGATTTGGCTTTTTGACAGCGAATAGTGCTTTCGATCTACTTCCTGACCCGCAACTGATCCAAGCTTTTGAGGTAAATAAAGCTTGTGACCATAAATAGGTGGGTGCCCAGTCCTCATCAGCACCACAAGTTATTGGGTCTAGCAGTGCATTAGTCGTGTTCTGGCCAGCATGGACCTTACCAGAGCATTCAGAGTCTGTGGAACTGGCGCGAAATGGGGCCCCAGTGAGTTTAATAGGAGGACAGGAAACAGGATCCTGGTGAATTTAAAGGATAATTCACAATCACCATTAACGAATAGAGTCCTGTAGACAGCCCACCAAACACACTCAGACTTTACGCAGCCAAATACTGTTTTAAAAAATCACCAAATAAAATTTCAGTGCAATAAAAACTAAATGTGGCTGCCTTATTGCTGCACGTGTTTAGTCAGCTCGCTGTCACTTGGATGTAGAGCTGTCCCCTGGAGGCACAAGCCCCTGGAAGTTGAATTGGCAGTTTGAAGGGATTCATCTGTATGAGGGAGATATAAGTCGATTTCACCCGTTGCTTTTATCTTTTGAAGTCTTGAACTGGGTACTGGAGTTGTCACGTTTATGGATCGGACGCATTTACCTCCGCTGCTGGGCGCAAAACAAAAACGAAGTAACAAAAAGAACGAAGTATTCCCACCCCTCGTTAAAGGCCGCTCCTTGTCCCCACTCATTCAGTTCTTGGCTGCTTTTTGCCATGTTTGGTTTCCGGCCATCAGCAAGAACACAAACGTCCCAAAGAGGAATGCAGGCGATTGTTCGAAGAATTTGAATAGGTTTTTAGCTGGTGTTAGCATTGTCTAATGGGAAACGTACTGCAACTGCAATACTCCAGCGTGTTCACGTTTTATATTCCAAGACAGAAATGAGTATCACAGCGCTGTACCCCGGTGTTTGGGTACCTCTATCCTGGAAAAATGTCTGATGGGTCCAGAGCGATCTGAAACCCTCCCCTCCTTTCCACAAATATTGCCAAATAATTCACAAGTGTTCTTCCAGATCTGGAGGTGTTCCACAATATGCCCCTCCGTTTATCTATTAGAAAGTAATGTTATCGTTGCAAATCGTTACAAAAAGCCTAATTGGCTTGGTTAGTGCCCGTTTTTTTACGCGCAAATTGGGCGTAAGATAAACCAGACTGGGTTGCTCAGCTGACCAGGTCCGGGTAAAGTTGCCCCTGGCGTTTCGGTGCACCGTGCCCGTTGGCGCGGGTGATGCCACCGCTCCCTGTGGAAGGCCCGTCCAGCCCGGCCCACGTAAAGTGGAGCTCCCGGCTGCAGCCCGTGGCCAGTGGCCCGTCGACTCTCCGTTTCCCTCCATAGATGCTGCTCGACCCGCTGAGACCCTCCAGCAGTTTCCTTTGTCCCACATTTCAGCATCTGCAGTCTCCTGTGTTTCCAATGACCAGGGCAGTCGGGAGCATGGTGGCCAGCTCGTTGCATTTCTCGTTGCTTAAAGAGGCAGTCTGCTGACCTCGGGAGACGCAGGCTGGCCAGTTTCAGAAGTGAAGGCACATGGCTCCAAGCAGCTGCAATGAAGCGAGTGCACGGATCTGCTAGTCCTTATTCAACAGGTGCATCAGTGGCTTAACCGCCAGGGTTGTTACTGCGAAGGCTCAGGGTGAGTCGGGGCATGTCCTTCAGTAAACAGCCTTCTCCCGGAGAGTCTTCAGAGATACCACGTCCCAACGGGACCTCTCGAAGAACAAGGCACTGATGAGTTTAGGTTTTCCATCACTGTCCTCGCTGAGGTTTGTGACCTGCTACCAAAAAAAAACACATTCAGCTGCGTTCTTCTGTTTGGGGGTCAAAGATCTCCCTCCGTGGTCAAGGAGCTCCCTCCGGGGAGATCAAGGTCACATTGACTCTGCACTTGCTGGTCCCGGGATCTTTCCAGCAGGCTTCCTGCACGTCTCCCAACCTGCTGCTCACTGCAGCGTTGGGATCTCAGACGGACACTACATCGCCCCCAGAAGGTATGTTCACCTGCCCGGGTCTCCGTGCGGAAAAGGCGGCTCGGGGAATAGCGCCTGTCCGCAGTAACCAGTGGGATCTCCGGCCACAGCCAATGGTCGCAGGGCCACCCGGGTCACACCATCGGCCGCACCAGTCCGGGCCGGCCTCCTCGAAACTTAAAATGGGTGCTGTTGGTGCCAGTTTCCTACAGATTAATCTTTCATTGCCGCTGCCTTTTTCATTGCTGCGAGTACAACGCTGGGTTGTTCACATCTTCTCCGCACGGAAATGGGGAGCCATCCTTCTCTTTCATGGATTCGAGCGCACGGTTATCGCTGGAGACCTTCGCCAGTTCCACCGGGGGTAAAGCCGCAGACACAGCGGTTCAGACCCCTGACAAACTGGGTGTCCTCGGCCAGGCGCCACTGCCTTGGGCCAGTCTCGTTCTTGGGGACAGGGAGCCCCCTGTGTGGACCGACGGCCGCAGGACACCAGATTGCTATTTATTTCCTGGCGACAGAGCCCGGAGCGCCCTGCAGTACGCGGCCAGCCGGTGCGGACACATCACCCTGAGCCGTAGACTGTACAACGAGACCGACCCAAGGCAGCGCCGGGGGGAGCGCAGCAAGGAGACTAGAGCGGGAGGGGCAGGGAGCGGAGTCAGGAGATCAGCGGAGGGGAGGGGAGGGGGTGTCAGTGGACCCGTGTGGGGTGATTCCAACAGAACCTTGGCTGCAAAGGCAATAAATGGACTCCCTTAGAGAGAGTCGCGTAAGGTCTCTGCAAACCCACAATCCCAGCGCAGAGATCGTTGCCTTCCTTGCGCTGCTGCCTGGAACGCAGTTCCCCGACGGACAGCTGTGGCAGCCCGGGTGATGCACAGAAACCACCCCGGCACCGTCCTTCTCCGGATCACGCAGGAGTGACGGAATCCCTGATCCACTTACTGACATGGGCTCCCTAACCAGTAGTGGGCGGCCCAGCCTGTGGGGAAATGGAGCATAGCACAGAAGCAGGCCCTTCGGCCCACCATGTCCGTGCCGGCTATGATGCCAATCCAAACTGATGGTCCATATCCCTCCATCCTCTGCCTGATTACGTGCCTGTCTTAAACGTTGCTATAGTGACATGTATTTCTGCATTGCTTAAGTGGGGATACTCATGTGGGGGGTGGGAGCAAAGCTGGGACCACCTACGGCCCTGTTTCTTCAGTGGCCCTGGTGGATTCATGTCACTAAGGAGCTCCCTCCCTCCCTCCCTCCCTCCCTCACTCACTCACAGGGACCTCAATGCCTCTCACTGAACTTGGGTTGCTCTCTCCCTATTGCGTCTGCCCTCTTCATACCGTGTGCTGCGTCTGCTTGTCCGCAGTAGGGAGTGTGCCTTGGAGGGCTGCCGACCGTCCCTGATTGCTTCACACCAGTGTCGAACCACCCACGTTCTCTGCCAACGTGTCTGCTGGGTGTGAACCGCCCTCACGCCGTTTCAGCGCCCTTTTGGCGAACTTCACAAGTGTTTTTTGGTCGGTTCCCCAAATGGCTTTTAGAACAGCAACAAGATAGTTGAATGCAGTTTCTGGCTGTAAAGCCTTCCCTTCCAAACCTGCATCGCATTGACATCCCATTTCCAGATCCCCATTACTTCCGAGATGAAGTTTGTTTACATCAGAACTTAAATGGAAACCCTCCATACAGAATAACCTTGCATCAATTGTTCTCAAAAGCCAATCCACAATGGCAACTTGCAGGCAATCCTTCAAAGCAACGTTTTATTTTTAAAAACGTTTGTGCATTGAGCAGATTTTTTTGTCAAAATGAGTCCTTATGTAAAGATTAGTTTGGAACATTTTCCCTGGCATTGCCTGTTAACTCTCCCATATCCTGAGTTATAACCCTACATTGAAAAGAGTACTCAACAACCAGTTACTGTTTCATATGCCTCAACAATATTGATTTCTGTGACAGGTTTTGAACTCAGTTTTTTAATGGCCGTGTCGTGCTGTGTCGCTGGGGGCGATTCGCTGAATTTGCCGCTCTAGCTCTCCGTGGCGGTTCTCTGCAGAAAAGCAGCTTCCCAAATTAGATCATTTATGCAAATACTCGGATAATTACCCCACATCAGTTCAAGACAAATGACAACTTCTGTTGATCAGTACATCAGCGAATAGCCTTCCCAATCCCGCAGAAAGATGCAGACTCTCACTTACTGCCGCATCTTTTCGGGTACTGGAGAGAAAACACAATCAGCAGCCATTCCCTTTTCACATAAGTACTCAAAATACACATCTTTCTTACTTGTCCTGTGGACATCTTACATTTTTGCTATCACTTTAGTCCAAACTCGGGATTTTTTCATGTAACTCTTTCAAAACATTTTCTGCTTGTAAACATTTAATTAAACATTTAAAAGGTGTTGGTATCACAAGATCCTTTTTATAAATTCCCAGAGACACTAAAAGCTACTCCTGGTATCTAATGTGTATCATTCCAACCGACTACCTTATTCCCAGTCATTTTCCCATCAATTTTTGCCCACCCTATTGGCACTTCTTTCTGTATAGAAATGAGCCACATGCCTTGTCACTTTTAGGATCACCGTTTCCTCGCTCATCAGCCTCTCAATGGGGGCCATTGCCTGTCATATTTGGGGGTGATCTGTGAGCTGGGAATACATAGAACATAGAACATAGAAAAGTACACACAATACAGGCCCTTTGGCCCACAATGTTGTACTGACCTTTAAACTTCGCCTAAGACTATCTAACTCCTTCCTCCCACACATCCCTCTATTTTAAATTCCTCCATATGCTTATCGAGTAATATCTTGAATTTGACCAATGTACCTGCCTCCACCACTGCCTCAGGCAGTGCATTCCACGCCCCAACCACTCTCTGGGTAAAAAACTTCCCTCTGATATCTCCCTTGAACTTCCCACCCATTACTTTAAATCCATGCCCTCTTGTATTGAGCATTGGTGCCCTGGGAAAGAGGCGCTGGCTGTCCACTCAATCTATTCCTCTTAATATTTTGTACACCTCTATCATGTCTCCTCTCATCCTTCTTCTCTCCAAAGAGTAAAGCTCTAGCTCCCTTAGTCTCTCCTCATAATCCATAATCTCCAATCCAGGCAGCATCCTGGTAAATCTCCTCTGCACCCTTTCCAACGCTTCCACATCCTTCTTATAATGAGGCGACCAGAACTGGACACAGTACTCCAAGTGTGGTCTAACCAGAGTTTTGTAGAGCTGCATCATTACCTCACGGCTCTTAAACTCAATCCCTTGATTTATGAAAGCTAACATCCCATAAACTTTCTTAACTACCCTATCCACCTGTGAGGCAACTTACAGTGATCTGTATATATGGACCCCCAAACCCCCCCCCCCCCACCGCCCGAGTCCCTCTGCTCCTCCACACTACCAAGAATCCTGCCATTAACTTTGTACTCTGCCTTGGAGTTTGTCCTTCCAAAGTGTACCACCTCACACTTCTCTGGATTGAACTCCATCTGCCACTTGTCAGCCCAGCTCTACATCCTATCAATGTCCCTCTGCAATCTTCGACAATCCTCTACACTATCCACAACACCACCTGTCTTTGTGTCGTCTGCAAACTTGCCAACCCACCCTTCTACTCCCTCATCCACGTCATTAATAAAAATACCTGTGATAATCTCTGGCCGTTTCAGAAGGCTGGTGGCTGCCTGACCCTACACCAACATAACCAACAGAGGTGCTCATGTCACATGTAGGGTGAAGCCACCATGTTACAAGCACCATATTTCCATACACTATGCCACATACATTGCTGATTTCATCTTCAATGTGGCTAACGTCTTGCTATTGGATATATTAGTTTGGCGAGAGACATAGTTCCTTAAACTACTGGAGGGATACCCTCACACCCTGCTGTTCTGGACTGGGTCCAGCTCCCTCTCTGCGTAAGACACTCACCTCCAAGCCAGGTGATCATTTCTAAACTCTTCTCATGATAATCACTTGTAAGATTCCTGGAGTCCTGATGCCGGGTTTTGACCCAAACCATCGAGAATTCCTTCGCCCCAACAAATGCTGCTCAAACTACTTTTGTTCCTCCAACAGATTGTTTGTTGTTATTTTCCTGGGGCCTTGATATTGACTTTGTTACGAATAATCCCTTTGAGTTTGGTCAAGTTTGATTGAGTGTTGATACATGCAATGTCTGAAACTAATATGATGCAGAGAAATAACCGGTATTAAGCTGGCTATAGAAGAAAAGCTGTTGAACTGGTCTCAGTAGACTGTGAAGTAAAGCTCAAGATACTTAGAGGGGTTTAGTCACAATCAACCTTCCCATAAAATGAGTTGTTTCTCAGCTTTCAAACTGATCTATTGGTCATTGTCTTGTTTATATCTGGGATAGGTTATCCTCTTCCCTAACCCCTAATTCAACATTCCCTGCTTGCATGAACTCTCCTCACTGACAAAGTTCTCACAAAATACCATCTACCCACCGAGTGGTACTGAGAGTGCGTACGTTGACCGTTTATTATTCCTGGCTTCAGTACAAGACAGGGCACCAGTGAAAAGACATAAAACAGCCTTAAGTGGCAAGTAAGGTAACTGAAGGCATAATCAGACACAAATACATACATTGGTATCCTACGCCACAGGAGAGCAACAGCTCCGGCTGTGGTTATGCAAGAGCATCAGACATTGAAGCACAAGGAGGCCGGTTAGCCCTTTGCATCAGCTCTACATTTACCTCAGTGCCATCTTCCTGCACTAACCCCCATATCCCTTGACTCCCTCATACCCAAAGTCTCCACAGCCCTTTTTGGTAGACAGTGCCAAAGAGTCCTTACAGTTTGGGTAAAGACATTTCTTCACATTTCTGTCCTAAGTGGCTGACTCTTTATTTTGGGACTGTGGCCCATGGTTCCCCAGCCTGGAGAAACATCATCCCTGTCGAACCTCAAAAGAATCTGATGTCTTTCAATGAGATCACCTCTCATTCTTCAGGACAGTCAAGGCCCAGTGTCCTTACTCTCCACTCATATGACAATTCTCATCCCAGGATTCAACCTGGTGAATCTTCCCAGCACTCCTCTACTGCAAGTAAGTTTCCAGGGCAGAGTGAGCCCATCTGAAAGACTCAAGGTGCTCACTGCCTCTCTGTGTGCCCCTTATCCGTTGTAGAGTCGAGGGATATGGGGTTAGTGCAGGAAAATGGCACTGAGGTAAATGTAGAGCTGATGTAAAGGGCTAACTGGCCTCATTGTGCTTCAATGTCTGATGCTCTTGAGTGTAGCGGTTAGCGTAACGCTATTACAGCGCCAGCGACCCGGGTTCAATTCGGGCCACTGTCTGTAGCAAGTTTGTACGTTCTCCCCATGTCTGCGTGGGTTTCCTCCGGGTGCTCCGGTTTCCTCCCACGTTCCAAAGACGTACGGGTTAGGAAGTTGTGGGCATGCTATGTTGGCACTGGCAGCGTGGCAACACTTGCGGGCTGCCCCCAGAACACTCTATGCAAAAGATCTATTTCACTGTGTGTTTCGATGTACATGTAACTAATAAAGATATCTTATCGTATCGTAGTCACAGCCGGAGATGTTGCTCTCCTGTGGTGTAGGATGCCAATGTATGTATTTGTGTAGGATTATGCCTTCAGTTACTTTACTTGCCAATTAAGGCTGTTTTGTGTCTTTTCACTGTGTCCCAGGGAGTCCACGGGTCAGCGAGGGTGTTTTTGAGGAGACTTTGAGGATACTGGTGTTGGGGGTGTTGGCCTGCAGAGCACATTGTCATTGTTTCATGTTTCCAGCCAGCGGGTCTGGAGGATTTTGCAGGGACAGTGCTGATGGTATGTCTCCAGTGCCCTGAGACACCTCCTGTCAGTGGTCCAGGTCTATGAAGCATTCAGGAGGACAGGGATTACTGTTGCCCAGTGAACCATATGTTTAGTGCTGGGGTTGAGGTCTTAATCTTCAAGCATCCCAGGCAACATCCTAGTGAATCTCCACTGCACCTTCTCCAGCGCTGTCACATCCTTCCTGTACCTTGGTGACCAGAACTGCACACAGTACTCAATGGCCTTTTCTGTTCTGCCCCAGTCTGCAGCTCCCTGTAAACACGAACCCCCTTCCTCACGCTTGCACAATGATAATCTGATCTCGGTACAGTAACCCGAGGTGACGAGGTGCATACTAACTACCTTGGCCTTAACATACTTCACAGTTAGGTTTGGAACCCTTGAATCGCTTGAGACATGCAGTGCGATGAGGAAGGAAGGTAAGATGTCCTTTGCCACAGATTGCTGTGGGCTGGTGGACTGCAAACGATTGGAAGATGAACATGAACAATGCTGTGTGCCTGTCAGTCGGGGACAGGGCCTCAGCTGTTCCCCAGGCAGCTGAGAACCAGCCTGAGCTCCACAACTGGCACTCACAGGGTGACCCAGTTATGTAGTTGAGTTGCCCAGGAATTCACTGCACTGCCCAGAGGAACACATTGTGCTGTCAGGAAAGGGAGTGTGTCCTGGGCCCTGAGCCAAAGTGATTGTGCTTCTACTCCTGTTTGCACTGACCCTTTTCCTGTGTACACGTAGGCCCCCTCACGTAGATTGTGTAAATAAAACAAAGCACAAAATAGTGGGGAAAAGAGGCATTTATTTAATTTACATTGTTTTACTATTCAGACTCCATCAAAAATTAGTTTTCTATTCAGTTGTGAGGAGTTCCCTCTCACCTTCCTGAAGTGACCCGTAGAGAATGCGCTTGCAGCACAAGATCCTTTGGCATCGTTGGTGATTCTGTCAGATATCCACTTGGCAAGTGGAAAGCAATACACTGCCAGCTTAATTCTGGTTATTGAAGCAAAGGAACTTTACTCCTGATGCTTCAAAGCCTTTTCACCACCTACAAGGCACAATTCAGGAGGGTGAGGGAGCACCCTCCGCTTGCCTAAATGTGTGCAGCTTCCGACAACTCCCAAGAAACTTGGCAGAATCCAGGACAAAGCAGTCCATCAAAATGGCACCTCATCCACCACACTATAGGATACCAATGTATGTATTTGGGTAGGATTATGTCTTCAGTTACTTTACTTGCCAATTAAGACTGTTTTGTGAGTGTGAGGCCCGTACAAAACCAAGGGGATGATGACGTGAGATGTTGCCAAGTAACCCGTTCTTCATTTAGAGCAAAATTCTCCCTGCCCCCTGACTCAGGGCTTGTGATTTGTGTCGGACACGCTTGGCCAGGGCTGGAGTATTGCAAACCATCACAGTGCCTCCATCCTTTGGACGGAGAAGAGACAAGATTCCACGTGATGCCTCTGTGCTCTGCAGTGACGTACTGTGGAGGTATCTCTGGAAGTCACTCATCTATAGGAGTGGGTTTAGCTGTGGTAACTACTCTGAATCTGCAGATTCAGACATTTCACCAGTCAGCTGCGATGGACTGGGCAAAGTCCCTGAACACTGACAACGGAAACCAGCCTCCCCTCCATCGACTCTGTCCACATTTCCTGCTGCCTTGGGAAAGCAGCCAACATAATCTAAGACCCCTCCAACCCTAGACATTCTCTCTTCTCCCCCCTCCCATCAGGCAGAAGATACAAAAGCCTGAAAGCACGTACCACCAGGCTCAAGGACAGCTTCTATCCCGCTGTTTTAAGACTCTTGATCTCTTCTGGTGAACTCTTGATCACACAATCTACCCCATCATGGCCCTTGCACTTTACTTGTCTTCCTGCACTGCACTTTCTCTGTAACTGTAACACATATTCTGCATTCTGTTTTCCTTTTGTACTACCTCGATGCACTTATCTACGGAATGATCTGTCTGGGCGGCACACAGACAAAACACGTGTCACTGTCTCCTGGTACATGTGACAATAATGAACCAATTACCAATCACACCGTCCGTTCAGCTGCTGATGAAGGGCTGGGAGGACCACCCTGTTGTAAACGTGACCCTCAGCCAGATGGTTCTCCAGCCGTATCTCCAAAGCAGCGGGAGATGCAACCAGTCAATATTCTGCCCTCACTACTGTGTTTCCACCCTGCAGACTTCATCGTATTCGTGGCCTCTGTGGCGGTGATAGCCGCCGGGACCAAGGGCAACATCTTCGCCACGTCAGCCCTTCGCAGCATGCGCTTCCTACAGATCCTCCGCATGGTCCGGATGGATCGCAGGGGAGGGACCTGGAAACTGTTGGGATCCGTGGTGTATGCTCACAGTAAGGTCAGTGCAAGCTCTGTGCCCTCTGATACCCATTTCTTCTCTGCCCTACCACACGTCTCCATGCCCACTGTCTTCCCTTCCACCACATTGAGGAGTTACCCAATCCTGTGGAACTTCCCTCAAGTCTCCACTCCTTCTGTTTGCACTTGAACTTCAGGATAACCAACTGGTGACCTTGAAAGATGCCACAGTTGGAAGTGACGGCAGCCTTACGGACTGCCCTGATTGGTGTCTCCCAGGTGACCAGGAGCAGTGAGCTTTGTTGAATTCTTCCAAAATTCTTAATGGAAGACAACACATACCAATTGCAGCCTCCTCCTTGCCCCACTTCCTCCATGACCCCCACCCCTCCCCATTGTTGCCTCAGTTGCATGACTGAATATTTAATGTACGAGTTGGAACATCTTGGGTATGGGGTCTGTTAACCATTGCAAAGCAAGGAGCTGGGCGGTTGTCAATGTTCTACCATTGCTAAAGAAGGGAGTGATTAGAAGCCTGATATCAGTGGTGAGAAATAGCGGCAGAAGTTCTGAGGGCTGATGTTTACAGAGGCAGAGGGCAGTCAGCATGGATTTGTTTAGGGAAGTTTGTGAATTTTTTGAGGAGATTACAGGGAATGTCAATGAGGGAAGAGCGTTTAATGTGGAACAGAGGAGACTAAGGGGAGGTTTGGTGGAGGTGCATGGGATTATGGGATCAAGTGTGCCTACTTTCCATAGTGGGGCGGCCAGTAACCTGCGGCAGAGATTTCACTGTTCGGTGGAAGGATTAGAGAGGAGTTGAGAATATTGAGTTCAGAGTGAGTGGTCTGGAAATCACAATCCCAGAGAGGGAGGAGGCAGAAGTACACCCCACATTTAAATAGAGCTGAGCCCCTTGGCCATGACCTGCAGGGTGATGGATCTATTCTTGGCTTAAATGGGCAGATTGGCCAAATGGCCTCATTCCATGCTGTATATCTCCGTGATTCAGAGAAGGACGGTCACACTGCGTAAGAAGGTTTGTGAGCTCCTCAGCCGTCTGTCCGCCGTGGTTTGGGCCACAGTCCACAATTTGTTCCTGCTCCCCTGGGGCAGTGCCGGAGGGTGGAACGATTCCCACACTCACTGCCAGTCACACATCATCTTCAGCCACGCAAAATGAAGTTCAGCCAAACCCAATCCCCTGCTCCGGATGTGCTTTCGTTTCAAGGAATTTATTCCCTTCCTGCTCCTTTCCATCCTGAGAATCACTCTGACACGTTGCGAAACACTGGGTCATCTGGACTCTGTGAGGGTGAAGGGCAATTGCAAATTGCAACCCACTGACCCATTAATACACTGACCCACCAAAAAACCCACTGACTCAAATGATCACAGACCCACTGACCCACCGACCCACCGACCCACCGACCCACCGATCCACTGACCCACCGACCCACAGACCCACTGATCCACTGACCCACTGACCCACCGACCCACTGACCCACCGACCCACCGACCCTCCAACCCACTGACCCACCGACCCACTGACCCACCGACCCACTGACCCACTAACCCACCAACCCACTGACCCACCAACCCACTGATCCACTGACCCACTGACCCACCGACCCACTGACCCACCGACCCACTGACCCATTGACCCACTGACGCACTGACCCACTGACCCACTGACTCACTGACCCACCGACCCACTGACCCACCGACCCACTGACCCACCAACCCACTGACCCACCAACCCACCGATCCACTGACCCACTGACCCACCAACCCACTGACCCACCAACCCACTGATCCACTGACCCACCGACCCACTGACCCACCAACCCACTGATCCACTGACCCACTGACCCACCGACCCACTGACCCACCAACCCACTGATCCACTGACCCACTGACCCACTGACCCAGACCCACTGATCCACTGACCCACTGACCCACAGACGCACCGACCCACTGACCCACTGACCCATCGACCCACCCACCGACCCACCGACCCTCCGACCCACTGACCCACCGACCCACCAACCCAACGACCCACCGACCCACTGACTCACCGACCCACTGACCCACTGACCCACCGACCCACTGACCCACTAACCCACCAACCCACTGACCCACCAACCCACTGATCCACTGACCCACTGACCCACCGACCCACTGACCCACCGACCCACCGACCCACTGATCCACTGACCCACTGACCCACTGACTCACTGACCCACCAACCCACCGACCCACCGACCCACTGACCCAGACCCACTGACCCACCGACCCACCGACCCACTGACCCACTGACCCACTGACCCACCGACCCACTGACCCATTGACCCACTGACCCACCGACCCACTGACCCACTGATCCGCCAACCCACTGACTCCCCAACCCACTGACCCACTGACCCACTGACTCACTGACCCACTGACCCGCTGGCCCACTGACCCACTGACCCACCTATCCACTGACCCACTGACCCACCGATCCACTGACCTACTGACCCACCTATCCACTGACCCGCTGACCCGCTGACCGACCGACCCACCGACCCACCGACCCACTGACCCACTGACTCACTGACCCACCGACCCACTGACCCACTGGCCCACTGACCCACTGACCCACCTATCCACTGACCCACTGACCCACCAACCCACCGACCCACTGACCCACTGACCAACCAACCCACTGATCCACCAACCCACTGTGAGGTAAGTAAATGAGCTGCCAAATCGGTATCCATGTCACATCAAATCAAAGTCACCTGACTCACGATGAGGGCAGAGAACTCCATGCTCCCAAGGTGAGTGCTGCCACTTCACTTCTGACATTTCTGTTCAAAAACATTCTGTGACATAGTGAACATAACAGTTAGTTTCCAATGCCCCGCGTGTAAGAGCTTAGGATGGTTATCCTATGGCTTTTGCAAATTGCAGCCCAACTTAACCTTCCCCTTGTTCAGTGTCCAATATAAGCATTCTCCCGTGGAACACAGCTGGACAGCAAGTGGGAACAGAAGTTGAATTCCCTTCTTCACAGTGTGAAACGCAGGCACTCACCACTCCAGTGGTAGACTTCGGGGCTTTCCCAGACTGGATAGCTCAATAGGTGCCAGAGTCCATAGGACGCTCAAAGCAGCTGCACAGGTTGACTCTGTCGTTAAGAAGGCATATGGTGTATTATCCTTCATCAACTGTGGTAATGCTGCAGCTGTATAGGACCCTGGTCAGACCCCACTTGGAGTACTGTGCTCAGTTCTGGTCACCTCACTACAGGAAGGATGTGGAAGCCATAGAAAGGGTGCAGAGGAGATTTACAAGGATGTTGCCTGGATTGCGGAGTATGCCTTATGAAAGCAGGTTGAGGGAACTCGGCCTCTTCTCCTTGGAGCGACGGAGGATGAGGGGGGACCTGACAGAGGTGGAGAAGATGATGATAAGATAAGGTGTATCAATCAGGTAGTCAGAGGCTTTTCCCCAGGGCTGAAATGGTGGCCACAAGAGGACATAGGTTTAAGGTGCTGGGGAGTAGGTATAGAAGAGATGTCAGGGGTAAGTTTTTTACTCAGAGAGCGGTGAGTGTGTGGAATGGGCTGCCGGCAACGGTGGTGGAGGCGGACACGATGGGGTCTTTTAAGAGACTTTTGGATAGGTAAATGGAGCTGAGAAAATAGAGGGCTATGGGTCTCTAAGGTAGGGACATGTTCGGCACAGCTTTGTGGACCGAAGGGCCTGAATTGTGCTGTAGGTTTTCAATGTTTCTTTGTTTCTAATAGCTCACACAATGATGTCCACACCAATCGGTGTATGGAGACCCTGAAATATTTATTTGTTTAAAATGATGTCTTGCAGTTTGGAACATTACAGTGAGATGTTGACTTGTTCTATTGCAGGAGCTGATCACAGCCTGGTACATCGGGTTTTTAATCCTCATTTTCTCCTCGTTCCTTGTCTACCTGGCTGAGAAGGAGGATAATTCAGAATTTTTAACATACGCAGACTCCCTCTGGTGGGGTACAGTAAGTCCAGATACCAGTTCATGTATCTTGCTCTTTGAATGTCTCTTCTGTGTCTGCCGGTGAAGTGAGGAGAAACTAATGAGCAGGGAACTTGCTCCTCGTGTACGGGTGGGTTAGCTCTCCAGGATGTTAAGGGATGCCAGCCACATCATGAAGGTTCAGAGTTAGGAGTGCAGAAGTGAAGTACAGACCTGCCCTGATCTAAGAAAAGGAGTGATGAGGCTGGCTGGGTTCTGACAAAGTCACAGAGAAGTCTTTTGCTTGCAGTTGTAAGTGTGTTTGACAGGGTAAACATTGCCTTACTCACTGATTTCCAGCTGCTTGTTTGTGGTGTTTGCCATCCAAAGACGTCAGATTAACATGTCCCACTGGTATATCAAGTTGGAAGTTTGTGATTGAAATATGTTGATGCTTGATGTGCCTCCAGCAGATGCCCTACCTGAGGTTTAATTAGCCCTGTATGCTAAGATGTCACATGGGTTAATTATAGTTCTTCTAAATGTCTCCATAAATCTGCTTCTCCTGACTCAATATCACATTAATAGGCAGATATATTGTCAGAGCAATCTTTGCTTGTTATTTACACAACAATTTAAATAAAAACAAAAGGTGCTGGAAATGCTCAATAAGTCAGGCAGGGTCTGTGGAGAGAGAATTAGAGTCAACGTTTCAGATGATGGAGACACAAGAGACTGCACATGTTGGAATCTGGAGCAAAGCAAATGCGGAGCTTCACCGTGCGCCTTTGCTCCATCCGCCATGGCCGCCTGGATCTCCCGGCAGCCAACCACTTTAATCCTACTTCCCATTCCCACGCCGACATGTCTGTCCTCGGCCTCCTCCACCGCTGAGTCAAGGCTCAACGCAGACTGGAGGAACAGCACCTCATATTCCATCTGGACACTCTCCAACCCGGCGACACGAACATTGAATTCTCAAACTTCCAGCAACTGCTCGCCCTCTTGTCCCTCTTCCCTCTCCGCCTGATCTACCCGGCCCCCATCACCCACACACCCCTCCCACTGGGTCCCCTCCCTCCCTTTATTCCAGGCTCCACCGTCCTCTCCAATCAGACTCCGTCATCTTCAGCCATTTGTCGCCTCCACCTATCACCTTCCAGCTCCTGTCGTTATCTCCACTCTCCTCCCTCATCTGCCTATCACACACGCCCCCTCGCCTGGATCCACCAATTGCCTGCCAGCTCTTGCTCCACCCCCCCCCCCCCCACCTTTTTATACCGGCTCTCTCCCCTTTATCTTTCAGTCCAGATGAAGGGTCTCGACCTGAAACGTCGACTGTCCATTTCCTTCCACAGATGCTGCCCAACCCGCTGAGTTCCTCCAGCACTGTGTCTGTTATTTCAGAAGATGATCTCGTGTGAGAAGCGGGAAAGGTCAGTGGTCCAGGAGTTCTTCCTTGCTTTAGAAGCTGTGTTGGAATGGTTCAGACTGCCAGATCCACAGGCAGTTCAGGCTGGGCTGTAGGGAAGCAGTTCTGTACCCTGTGCAAGATTGTCATGGATTGTATGTGTAGTCCTCATGAACCCCAAGCAATCTGGACAATGATGTGTGCTATTCGAACAGTATATGAGCTTGAAAATCACTTCCCATTATGATTCACTCCAAGCGATGGGACCAATGGTGGGCAGCTTTACCTGGTGTGGTGGGCAAGAGATGGGAACAAGACTATTTGTCTTCAGTGGTGGAGCATCAGCCAATGAGTGCTGGCACTCCCCCACCCCTTTGCCAAAGAAAGAAGGACGACCCAGTGAGATGAAAGATATTGGCGTCTGTGATGAAGTTGACTGGCAACTCAGGTAGGGACGGCCCCTTGCTTCCGATTGGAGGAAACATTCACTCTCCAGTAAAGGCCAGCCCCTGCACACTGACTGACATAACAGCTGTGAAACCAGTGGGCTCCGTTTACAGAGATATTGGCTCAGTTTTTCTCTCTCCGGTGGTACAACCTGACCTGCTGGGCATGTTCTATAATCATTTGAATTCATATTATCACCATTTAGGTTCCTCCATCAGCCTGATGATCCCTAAAGGGTAATATTCTCAAGGTTGTAGATATCAAGAGAGAGGATGTGTTGAAGTTGTTAAATAATATCAAGACGGATAAATCTCCGGGGCCTGACGGGATTTTCCCCAGGTTGCTTTGAGAAGCGAGGGAGGAGATTGCTGAACCGCTGGTAAGGATCCTTGAGTCCTCGTTGTCCAGGGGGATGGTGCCCGAGGATTGGAGGGTGGCGAATATTGTCCCCTTGTTCAAAAAAGGTAGTAGGGATAGTCCAGGGAATTACAGACCGGTGAGCCTTACGTCTGTGGTGGGTAAGCTGTTAGAAAAGATTCTAAGGGATAGGATCTATGAACACCCGGAGAATAATGGACTGATTAGGGACAGCCAGCATGGATTTGTGAAGGGAAGATCTTGCCTCACAAGCCTGATAGAGTTCTTTGAGGAGGTGACGACGAAGGTTGATGAGGGTAGTGCAGTGGATGTGGTCTATATGCATTTTAGTAAGGCGTTTGATAAGGTACCTCATGGTAGGCTTCTTCAGAAGGTCAGAGGCCAAGGGATCCAGGGAAGCTTGGCTGTGTGGAAAGCAGAGGGTTGTGGTGGAAGGAGTGCCCTCGGATTGGAGGGCAGTGACTAGTGGTGTCCCACAGGGATCGGTTCTGGGACCTCTACTTCTTGTGATATTTATAGATGATTTAGATGAGGGGGTGGAAGGCTGGGTTAGTAAGTTTGCTGACGACACTAAGATCGGCGGTGTTGTGGATAGTGTGGAGGGCTGTCGGAATTTACAGAGGGATATTGATAGGATGCAGAGCTGGGCTGACAAGTGGCAGATGGAGTTCAATCCGGAGAAGTGTGAGGCGGTACACTTTGGAAGGACAAACTCCAAGGCAGAGTACAGGGTACATGGCAAGGTACTTGGCAGTGCAGAGGAGCAGAGGGATCTGGGGGTTCATATTCACAGTTCACTGAAAGTTGCCTCACAGGTGGATAGAGCAGTTAAGAAGGCCTATGGGATGTTAGCTTTCATAAATCGTGGGATTGAGTTTAAGAGCCGCGAAGTGATGATGCAGCTTTACAAAACTCTAGTTAGACCACACTTAGAGTACTATGTTCAGTTCTGGTCGCCACATTATAGGAAGGATGTGGAGGCATTGGAGAGGGTGCAGAGGAGATTTACCAGGATGCTGCCTGGATTAGAGCGTATGGAATATGAGGAGAGGCTTAAGGTGCTAGGGCTTTATTCACTGGAAAGGAGGAGGATGAGAGGAGACATGATAGAGGTATATAAAATATTGAGAGGAATAGATAGAGTAGACAGCCAGCGCCTCCTTCCCAGGGCACCAATGCTCAAGACGAGAGGGCATGGCTTTAAGGTTATGGGTGGGAAGTTCAGGGGAGATGTCAGGGGGAGGTTTTTCACCCAGAGAGTGGTTGGTGCATGGAATGCACTGCCTGGAGTGGTGGTGGAGGCAGATACATTGGACAGGTTCAAGAGTTTGTTGGATAGGCACATGGAGAAATGTGAGATAGAGGGATATGCGGGAGGAAAGGGTTAGGTAGTGTGAGGGTGGTTTGATGGATGGCACAACATGGTGGGCCGAAGGGCCTGTTTTGTGCTGTATGGTTCTATGGTTCTATGGTTAAAACTTATCCCCACAGCAACCCTGACCTCACCCTATCAAAGACATTCCTAGTTCTGGTGAAGGGTCTTTGACCTGAAACATTAACTCTGTTTCTCTCTTCACAGTCACTGTCTGACCTGCTGAGTGTTTCTGCGTATTGGGTCTTTAGGTACGAGCTGACTTCAATTTAAAAGCAAAAAAAAACTACAGAAACTGGAAATCTGAAATTTCAAAAGAAAATGCTTGAAAAACTCAGCAGATCAGAACTAAGGTCTGGAACCCTTTGTCGGAAAGTGGTAAAACAAAGATGAGAAGGGAGGGGTGGAGAGTAGGGAGATAAAGTCTGTGATATGGTGGAGATCAAGATTTCCCAGATGACCCAATAACTTTCAGTGTTGCCTGGGGAAGCAACCTCTCTGGAGCAGTGAGAGCACCAAGGCAGAGAAAGGAACAACAATGCTGGAACCATGAGAGACTGAGCTCAGGAACTGAAATAAAAGAGCCAGCAAGTCAGGCAGCATCTGTAGAGAGAGAAAAGTTGTATTAATTTAACAGATACATGACCTTACATCATAACTGGCCAGTTCTGTTGCAAACAAGAAAGGCTGGTTATCTGAAATGGTTGAATTCAGTATTGGGTTCCGAGGGCTTCAACATGTCCAAATGGAAGGTGAGGTGCACCGCTGCTTCACTGGCGCCTGGAAAGGATCAGGTTCTGCCACTGAGAACTGAGATAGCACATTAGATGCTGGCCACGGGAGAAAGGAATAACGGAAGATGAGGGGCTAGAGTGCTTTGAGCAGAGTTCCCATCTATATGCTCCTGTTCATCATCATTCCCACCTGGGTAAAGTTTAAACCAGTGAGTGAGCGGCAGTGTGGGGTGAGAGTTTAAAAGCAGCAAGAGACAGGAGACTAGAACATTTAGGGAGGTAGGGAAGGGTGAGAAAGGGAAGGGTGCTGATGGTGCAGTGGGTAATGTTAAGCGGGAGGGTGGGTGTACAGTGGTAATGGTTCATTGAAGGAAAACATTGGTGACTCAAACAGAGAGAAATGGTGATTTAATAGCCATTACAGAGATGTGGCTATAAGGATACCAAGACTGAATATTCCAAGGAACAATATTTTGGAAAGATAGGCTGAATGGAACGTGAGCTGGCGTAGGAAGGGGGCAGGGGCAGGAGGGGGTAGCTCTGATAATACAGGATAATGTCAGTGGAGGAATGAGAAAGGATCTTGGCTCAGAAGATCTGGAAGTAGAATTAGTTTGGGGAGGAGATAACAAGGTTCTGAAAACAAAGCTGCTGTGAGTTGTCTCTAGAACCCTAACAGTGGCTATACGGTTCAGCAGACCATCAATTAAAAATGATGGGGTTTCTAACCAAGGTAATACAATAAACCTGAGTTACTTTCAACTTCATAAAGTCTGGCGAACCAAATTGGCAGAGGTGGATTTGTGGGCTAGTTCACAGGATGAGCTCGAGACACTTTCTGAAACAATACGTTGTGGACGCATCAATGGAACAGGCCATTTTAGAACTAACCATATGCAATGAGACAGGATTAATTAGTAACCTCACTGTAATGGGTTGCTTGGGGAAGAGTGATCAAAACATGATAAAAATTTCACATTCAAATTTAAATGCGAAATTCGAGCGCTAACCTCAAATGAAAGCGATAGCATTAGTACGAGGGCTGAGTTAGTTATGGTGGAATGGGAAATCAAATTAAAATGTATGGGAGAAATAAACAATGGCAGGCAGTTCAAGAAATATTTCATAATTCATATACTTCTTTGAGCCTCCGTGGGAAAAGTGCCGAGCTGAGGAAGTCAGGCACTGTATTAAATGGAAAGAAAATACTTGCATAACTGGAAAGAACAGTAATAGGTTTGAGGTTTGGGAGAATTTTAGAAACCAGTAAAGAGACTGAAAAATTGAGAAAGATGGATAAAATTGAACATTGGAGTAAACTAGCAAGAAATATAACACCGATTTTGATAGCTTCTGTAGGTACGTATAAAGGAAGATGGTTGAGAGGGCAGAAGTGGATGTTGCTCACTCGGGCAGGGAAGTTTATAATGAGGAATAAAGTAATGGCCCGGATGTTGAACTTATTCTGTGCCTGTTGTTCAGGTGCAAAACACCAAAGTGAATCAAAATTAGTACAGAACCAAGGGAGAAAAGGAAGAGCTTTAAACAATTATTATGACAGATAAAATGTAGCAGGCAAGCTGATGTGACTAATGGCTGACAGATCCCTGGCTTTGATTGCCTGCACCCTGGTGCTCGATAGGGGTGTCGTCAGGATAGTGGATACATTGTCGTTTCTCAAACTCGTGGATAGATCTCAGCGGATTGGAAAAACACCACATTTCAGACAGGGGAGAGAGAAGGCAGTTCTGGAGTTGTTGGTTGAATTAGAAAAATGAATTGAGATTGGTCACTCGATAAAATGAGAGTCATAGAATATAAGAACAGAAGCTCCACTAGAACTGTGGGCAATATCACTTTGACCAGAGCTGGAGTACTGTACATAGTTCCGGTCACCACATTACAGGAAGGACGTGATTCCACTGGAGAAGGTCAGAAGAGGTTTATGGGACGTTGCCAGGAATGGATAAGTGAACTTGTTTTTTGGAACACAGAAGGCAGAGGGGAGGTTTTAACTTAGGTGATTTAATTATGAGGGGCTTAGTTTCCTTAACATAGGGGTCAAAAAGCAGGGACCGTAGATTTAAAATAGTT
The DNA here is from genome assembly GCF_009764475.1 of Pristis pectinata. Lineage (NCBI taxonomy): Eukaryota > Metazoa > Chordata > Chondrichthyes > Rhinopristiformes > Pristidae > Pristis > Pristis pectinata. The sequence goes on along the minus strand of NC_067426.1, from coordinate 33,387,173 downwards.
GGTGGAAAAATTAGAGGGGAGGTGAGGCAAAACTCTCACTGAGAGAGTGGCTGATCAGCACAGGCACAATGATCCGGATGATTCCTCTCGTGTTGTAAGTTTTCCATGATTCTATAATTAATCTCGGTTTAATGATACTGTTAAAATGGTTCAGAGGAATATGCTTTGCCTTTGGGTTTGGTATAAGGGACTCAATAAAAGGATTTAAAGTAGTCCTCGTTTCTAAGCCCTGCCATGGAGTTCCTCCATTCCTGAATTTCCCACAGTCACACAACCCTCAGATCTCAGACTCCCTCTACCCCAGTCCTCTACCATATCCCCACCTTCCTCTGTCCCACCATCAGTGACCACATAGCCCAGTGGTCCGGTCAGACATGCTGCAACGTTACACAGTACCGATTTCTTTTTGGGATGAGGTACCAGGAGCCAGGGTTTCTTTGTCCCTCCCCTTCCAACAGCTGCAGGTGTTGACCACAGAACTGGAGTTCTGGAGAGGAGGGGAGATGGAGAGAGGGGGGAGAGGGAACAGGAGTAGGCCACTCGGCCCCTCAAGCCTGCTCCCCTTGGCTCCAGAACTCATCCTAATGCTGACCAAAGGGCTGAAGTCCAGAGGTGAGGTGTGAGGGACTACCCTGGACATCAAGGCAGCACTTGACTGAGCGTGTGCTAAGGAGCCCTGGTAAATCTGCTAAAGACAAATAACCCTTCATGGGGTGGATGTAGAACTCTATTGCCCTTCCCACTCCAGCCCAACTGTGACTCCAGGCCTGGTTAACTACCCTTGATATGGCAGAGCAAGGCACTCAAACAGTTGTAGTAAAGCACAAATGTAAAACTGGATGGGTGGGCTAGAATCAACATAGAGGCTGCAGTCTGACAGGACGAAGAAGCCCAGCCCAGTCAACCTCACAAGGTCCTCACAACAAGAAGAGCTGTCCTGAATATTAATCAGGCAACAACCTGATGTGGTCGTGCTCACTGACCCATACTTTGCAGCCACCCCTCCATCACAATCACCGGGTGCGTCCTGTCCCATCGGCAAGGCAGGCTCACCGGAGATGGTGGTGCAGTGGAACGTGGTTGGAGGGAGTGTCCTGGGAGTCCTCCATCTTGATTCCATAGTTCCATGGATCCAGGGCAACCACGGGCACAAATCCTCCTCCTGATTCCTGCCTCCGTTGATGAATCACTGCTCCTCCCACGTTGAACAACACTTGGAAGATGTAGCAAAATCACAGAAAGAACTCTCTAGGGATCTTAAATATCCATCACCAGGGGATGCTCAGTTGCACCACTTTCCCA